>NC_054881.1:31416372-31771847 GCF_018320785.1 Cheilinus undulatus | reverse complement strand
CGACATACTGTACATTACCCAAGCCGGAACCAGAATGACATACTGAATGACATGTATTTTTTCAGCTCGCTGTCATTGGTCATTATTATTAATATTTTCTATTATTTTTATGGCTTTTCGTGCTTTATTGATAGAGGAGGACAGTGGACAGGATCAGAAACAGAGAAGGGAGAGCTGGGGACAGACATGTGGGAAAGTGCCACTGGCCAGATTCGACCCAGGTTGACTGCATACATGGGACGCCCCTAAAGCCACTAGGCCACCTAGGCCCCACAACAGTTGAATTTTAGGAATAGAAATTGAAAAATTTACTGAGGGGGATTAATTTGAATTTAAGACAGCCCAAAATAAGGAAAAGCCCAAAGAGGGCTAGGGTTAGGCACACAAACACTTAAGGTTAGGGTTAAGGTAAGGGGGGTGAAATCAAACGTAACACACCACAAACTAAGAAAAGCCCAAAGAAAAGTAGGGTTAGGCACCTGAACACTTAGGGTAGGAGAGGGGGATACATGAAAAATAATACACCACAAACTAATGAAAACCCAAAGAAGGTTAGTATATCACTTCCTACCCCACAGTTGAGGTCACTACATTGTAGAAGTCTGCATCAGATGAGCCAGAAAATGCCCCACCATAGAGGGCTGCAGCTAGATGCCACAAGTCTCACCCTTATTTGCCAAGATCATAAGTGGCCAAACTATAACGTCATCGTTTAACAAAGAAATCCAGACAACAAGAAGCGTGAATCACTGCATACCATAGTGTCAGTTTTGGTTTAAAATATCTTCCTTGTTATCACAGTGTGATTTTTGTTTGAACACATTTCCCTGCAACGCATGGAAAAAAGGGCAACACAGCACATCTGAGCACATCTTCATCACCTGCATGCATTTCATCATATAATTAGGAATGTGTATAAATGAAGCCTAGACAGCTCTCACGGTTATATATATTAAAATAATCAGTCATAGTTCATGCTGAACCTGCCAAAATATTGGCAAAAAATGAAACTAAAAGAATAAAAGCCTTTGCACATCTATCAGACTTTTACATATTAATATCCTGTAATGATCCATCAACTTTGCTTTTAATAATATCCTTTAGTGAAAAATTTGATTGGTGGGTCAGTAAACCAATCAGAGAGCCAACAAAGGGTCAAGTAAGCTTTAATACAGACTCAATCGTCATCCAGAAGCTATTAAATCTGAAGTTGAATATTGGGTTCCCAGTATTTAGAAGAAGCTCATGAAAGCAGGCTACACTATAAATATTATAATCAACTCAGGAATGATTAGATCTCAAATATACTGTATAACACTGGTGTAGTGGTGCCTGGAGAAATTGGGTATACTCTTAATTCATCCCCATACATTTCCCATCCAGAAAGTATGATAACCCTTTAATAAACAAAGACATGCAAAACCAGCTTGCATATTTACTTCACCTAAAATGGGCCTATGGTATTTGCACATTGCCACTTAACTTCTGTCAGCCAAGGAGAGGGGATTCAAGTAGGTATCCTCCATGAAGACTGAGCTATAATTGGGTATACTCTGCATGTGCTGCACTACACCACTGCTGTTGATATACCTAGTATTATACTTGTCTTCTGTTTGATTAAACCTGGCAAACTTGGCAGTAAACTGTATACATATCTGGCCTGTAGAAGTGCTAACATCCCCAGAACTTTCCCCTTACACTCTCAAGGTTGAACATCTGTGGCAGCAGCAATTTCCTGCGCTGTAATTTAATTTTTCCGCCAGAGTGTGTCTGGCTGCTCGACTGAAGGTCTCTCCTATTCCCCCTGCAACAGATCCTCCGCTGAGGAGAAGTAAACTAAAGCCCCCTGGGTCGCTGTCAGCTGATCAGGGCTCAGCAGGTGTTATTCTGCAATGGTCCCTTCCTGAAGCTCAGCATCCTCCCATCACAGGCTTTGTACTTCAGTCCCGCACCGAACAAGGGGAGTGGTTTAATTTGGATGAGGACATCAGTGCCAACAGTAGCGAGATAGTCGTTCCGGGTCTGCACAAGGTAACAAGCCAGTCACACTGCTCCCTCTGAGACTAATCAGTTCACACTGCTTGTTGAATGCCTTAGAGATTTTTATCTAGGCTGCACCTCAGTGATTTTACTTTTGTACATTCTCAATTATGCACACTATACGGACGGCATCGCTTTTCTGTCGTCTTTCAATCTTTGTACGCAGCCTTTTCTTCCCCCGTCCTTCGTTTTCTGTCCTGTATAGGCCTACACAAATTCAAATCAACTTCATTAGCATTGCAGGCACAGTCCCGTGTTGACAAAGTGTGGTTTCATCCTCTGTCCTGCCTGCTGTGTGTGTGTGTGGATGCTTGTCCCAGGACTGTGTGTACGAGCTGCGGCTGCTATCTCGTCGCGGGGACTTGCTGAGCGAGCCCAGTCCATCAGTCAATGTCTCCACAGTGGGTAGGTGTTTCGAGATCAACCTTGCCCCCTTTGCATTCTCGCCCCACCCTCTGTTACAACTCATCCTCCTCTATCAGGCTTCTTTTTCTAACTCTTGTCTCTCTTTCTTTATTTCTCCCCTTCCTTCTGTTCACAGCGTCAGACCAAAATTAGAGCAG
Source organism: Cheilinus undulatus (assembly GCF_018320785.1). Taxonomy (NCBI): domain Eukaryota; kingdom Metazoa; phylum Chordata; class Actinopteri; order Labriformes; family Labridae; genus Cheilinus; species Cheilinus undulatus. The sequence continues at coordinate 31,769,244 of NC_054881.1, read as the reverse complement.
GGCCCCAGGGAACACTGTCCATTAGAAGCCTGAGTGATAGAAATAGCTCCACTAATAACTTCTCACAAGACTCAATGATAGAATTTATACCAGTCTTTTCTGATTCTTCTGTGAATGTCACATGAATATTTCATTAGATATGGTACAGATACATCAGACAGATGGATCTACAACCCTAAATGATATCACTGAGAACTGTACATTGTTGAACATGGTTCAGTTGATAACATCAAATTTAATGTCTGACTGAGTAAATTATGTAAAACAGTCAAGTTTATGACTGAGGGACACTGATAGCAGATTATATCCACTTAAACTGCTAACGCTAAATCTCAGAGCAATCTTGAGTAGTATTTATAAGTTCCTTTGTCTGATGCAGACTTGCATTTATTTAAGGAGTGGCATGTACTTAAGGTAAGTCTGTATGGTCATAAAAAATCACGCCTCTAAGGTCAGGGCAATATGGAACACTAAACTTTAAGAAACAAATTATATCTAGATATTTTAGCTAAATAGAGAACATGATTTACAGTGCATTCAGAAATTATTCAACTCCCCCCCCGCCTCTTTAAATTTGTCAATTATTCTTTTGTTGCAGTCTGAGTTGGCGAAATTCATTTTCATTTTCAATAATCTACACTCAATACCCCATCATGACAAAATGAAAACAGCATTATAGATTTTTTTTTGCAAATTGATAAAAAAAAAAAAAAAAAAGAAATATCACATTGTCATAAATATTCAGACCCTTTGTATAAACACTTAAAATTTTACTCGATTCCTCCCATTTCTCCCAGTCTTTGCTGAGATGTTTCTACACCTTGATTGGAGTCCACCTGTTATAAAAAAAAGGCTTATCCCATTTCTGCCCCTTAGCCATTCCCTTCTTCCCCATTGAAACAGAGTGGTAAGAAGTAGGGGTGAGAACATTCCCCAAAGAAGCGAGACACCACTTGATCATGATTACAATCATTTATAAATGCTGAAAATCCTTAGATTCAAAGGCTTTTGCGCCATTTCCAAGCAAAAATGGAGCATGGTGGGAAATTCATCAACCAGTATCCCCCAGTTTCAAGTATGGTCTTAAAAAATCTTTGTTTCAACAGCCATGCAGCTCTTGACCCTAAATCTTGATTCAAAGGAGAAACCCCTCCACTTGACATGAACATGCAAAACCACCTAAGGGCCAAGGGATAGGCCTTTGAGCTGGATGGAAGCCTCTCTTCAGTGTGAGATGCACGAAAGCGCACTTGGAGTTTGCAAAGAACTCCATGTGAAAGTCAAGCAAGATTTCATGTGTTTTGCATTGGCTCTGTCATAAGCCCAGATCAGTGGAGGGCTGCAGTGATGGTTGTCCTTCTGGAACTTTATGTAAAAAAAATTGCAAAATCTTTGTCAGTTATGTGTCAAAAAGTCAAAAAGAAAAAATGATAACAGTGCTTCATATATTAAATAAAATAAATCAAAATAAATGTATATTTTTCCTAGACTAAAAATTTCAAATAGATAATCTTGTGGTGAATAAGCATGGTACTGTAAGTGGTTCTTACTGTAAACATTTTTGCTGAGCATCAGACCTGGCATTCATTTATTTATTTTTCCCAAGCAGCATAAAGGTAAATTATACAGCCTTACGCTATATCTAGTTTGAAAATATATATAATTATATCATAAATAGTTGAAATATTTCCCAGCTGATTTAAAAAATCTAGTAAAAATCATTAGGATTTCTATCCATTGCTTATCTCTATATTCCGACTCAACACACAGCAGTAAAGCATGGCAAGGGTTTTGGCATCCATTTGTAGTCAAAAGTCTGGGGTAGACTGTACAGTTAAACATCGTCAGACTTTGGCAGAAGACCTTCTGGCTGTATTACCTTGTGTTTACGTCATGGTTCATACTTGTATAAATATGCCTGCCTGTACGTTATGGGTTACTGGATAGAAATCTCTAGAGGGCACCCAAGAGAGCTTAAGTCATATACAACTACCTGACGTGTGGGATGTGAACTACAAAAATGACATTTAAGGAGGTCACTATACTGTTAGACTATAAACATCAGTGATCAACAGTAACATCACATCAGCTCAGAATGATGACTGGTGGTCAGACACACTGCCTGCACTCCATCACCTTCCTCTGTGCACAGATGTAATGCTTCCAGTGTATTGGTTTAATTAGTGATTGTGCTAACTAATGACTTTCAGCCATCAGCATTCATAGATGTTATCCTACAGCAGTTGATAAAAATACGAGTCTTCGTGAATGTCTCTGTTTAGTTTTAAATTATTTTGTCAAAATGAACTCAGTCATCTATTAAGTGAAAAAACAAAACTAATTCAAACAGCCATGATTGCACACAGCTGGTAGCCATCAGTTTGCATGGGCACCAGTTGAACTGAAATACTGGTCCTATTTCCATCCTTTTACAGGTAGAGGTACATCAACTTTTATAACAACATTTTCCATCATCAGCTGGTTTGACAGGCATCTGGTCTGCAGTATATCTTCGGCCTTTGGTGAATGTAGGAAAAGTACTATACAAATAAAGTTACTGCAAAACAATCCAAAAGGAAACAAAACATATAGATGCGATGCAGTCGGTACTAATGACACCCTTCCTCCCTACAGCAACATTCTAATTTTACAGAATAAGATGTATATATTTTGCTTGCCACTTGAAGCCAATCAATCACCTACCCTATGGCAGTGTTTATAGTCTTTAAGAGTTGTACAGAAATAGGCAACACCAATGCTGATGGTCTGGTTTGTTTATGTAGCTCATACAAAGGCATCAGTTCTGATTTCAGGCTGTTCATAATAAACCCCTAACAGCAGCTTTAAAACTTATCTTCTTTTTCAAATATGCATGTATCACTGCTTAATATTTCACAGGCATGAAGGTCTACCCTGCCACATCCCGACTCCTGGAATACGTCCCCGAGCCGTTATTAGCCGGCGTGCTGGGTGGGGTGGGCTTCATGTTTTTGGCACTGGTGGTACTGCTGGGGTCGGCCTGGATCATCAGCTACAAACGGGACCAGCGGCGTAGAAGGAAGAAGCATGGTAAAACACCCCTCACTCCAGAGACTCAGCAGACACTCACTTTGATGAACTGCATCATGAATATCATCATTTATTCAATAAAATATTGAAGGCACTTTCAGTCCATTATATAAATCATACCCTGCTGCATGGATCTGGCGCTCCCCTTGTACCCCAGCTCGTCCATTCAGTTGTAAAAGTTATTGATGTCATTTACATTACTTGCTAATTAGGGTAATTTCTCATTAGTGGCTGATAAATGTAAGTGTGATTAACTTTTTGGACAAGCCTGGGTGCCTCAGGCCCTTTAATGGGCTCTTATTAGGGTTGATTATGTTTTTACTTCTTGGTCAGTGGTTGTATCCTAATGAGTCAGATACCATTTTGCCCCTCTCCCTCCCTTTCAGAGCCCCCTCCTGTCATCCATAAACGCTCCCCATCAATGTAAGTACCCCTTTATCATTTCATTTTAATACCTACTCATTGACCTTTCCCTCTGCCTCCCATACAAACTAAAATGCATTGATAATGCCAATGCTTGAGTTATTTTCTGTTACATATTCTCTGCACCATTCTCACGTATTGCTGCTGCTGCTGCTGCTGCTGTTTTTGGTCTCTTTCTGTCTGTATCTCTCCCGCCCCCACTTTCACTCTTACTCAATCTTATTTTCTCGGTCTTATTTTCACTCCCTCTTACACCCCCGGTTTTTCTTATAATTTTCTTCTTTTACCCCTCCTCCTTTCTTCGCTCTCTCTCTCTCTGACACAGTAAGACTTCAGGCACCGGCAGTCCAGACAGTGTGTTGAAGAAAAGCCTACTTCCAGCCAGCATCCTCTATCCCACCACTTCCTCTACCACCACCTCCTCCTCACAGACAGACTGTTCCTCCTTCAGTGCTGAGAATCATCAACGACGGAAGCATCCTCTGTCAAACTACAACAGAGGTCGCCTTATGAGAACAACTTCAACTCCTGTTTCCCCTTCAATAGAGTTGATCTCAAGAGGTCCAGATGGGCGCTTTGTACTCCCACCATATGACACGTTTAGTGTTCGAAGCAAGAAAAACGCAAGGGACAGCCAACTAGTGGGAGTCCGAAGGTCTTTGTCGCTACACTCTGAGAGGGAGGACAGAAAAGAGCCACCGTTTGTACTCTCTGTTGATCTCCCGCCTTGCAAATCAGCAGTGGCTAATTCTGCAAGTCAAATTTGTGGTATGGCCCAGCGTGTGCCCGATTATAGTCCTTATATCTTGAATCAGAAGTCAAGCTATGATGGCTTTCCTGACCTAAGCAGCATGTGCTCAAACAGTAGCTTGGCTACCGTTCCTCATCGAGACAGAGAATTTGTTCCAACATTTCCAGTGCTCCCACATCTCCGTCATAGCCTTGGTCAGCCATCTACCACTGCCAGCGCTCTTGTTCTCCAAATGGAGCATGAGCGGGAGAGAGGAAACCTTAGTCACTGCCTGAAACTGGCTCAAGAGAGGGAGGAGCTGGAGAGGGAGCTCCAGCGGTACACGCTAGAGAGAAACTCCTTGAGAGAATTCAGGAGGGAACAGTTAGAAATGGACGAGAGAGAGGCTGACACTTATGATCATATGTGGGAATATAAGAGCAGCACACTGCCTCACAGATTACCCCAAGGCAGTAAGGAGAGCTTTGCTCTCTCACAGAGCCCTTTCTCTTCATCATGTTTGCACTGGGATGTCTGCTCTTTTGTATCCCCTTCCACTCAAACCCCTACCCAAACCTGTTTCAATGAGTCGTTGCCTCAAAGTGCCTCTTGTTTTCAGTCAAGTAACCATCATCATGCCCCATCGTTCACCCAACAAGCTGCCATACAATCTCAGGAGGCAGGCAGCCTTTCCAAACACCGATTAACACTCCCACATCTGTCCCCAAAGCACCAGGGACATAATAGGGTACAGGCAGCACCAGAGGGCTATGATAATTCACCACAATCCACATTCTTACAAATGCAAACATATGACACATGCTCCGAGGCACGGATGCAGAGCAGCCTCAGTCGTGGCAGCCTTTCAGCGTCATCTCTCCATAGCAATAAATACACAGGAAGATTTATTTCTGCTCCAAATGCAGTGCCAGACTCTTCAGAGGTGGAGGTAGTGTTCCCTGAGCCCACTCATAAGGATGTGTGCATTGAGATGAGTGTGGATGAGCCAGAGCTGGACATATGTATCATGCAACCTAGAAAGCCCATGCTGCACCACAGAATCGCCTCTCATGTACAACAAAGGCACTCGCTCACTCCCAGAGGCCGATTCAAAGACATTAGTAGGAGTTCGAGCTTTAACTGCCACAGTCCTGCTCCTGTGGCTGATAAAATCAGTGTCCCAGCTTCTTCACAACCAACACTCAGTAAAGCTGCGACCCCAGGCTCTAAAACCTGGGACTCCAAGCGGCGAAGTCACAGCCTTGACTCAAGGAGAAAGAAAGAGAGCAATTTCCTGACTCCTGATGCTTGGATAGACTCTCTAAGCCAAGAGAACTGCTCTGTTGCTTCTTCCTTACGACCACACTCTCTGTTTTTGGAAACCTTGAGCTCTCCAGCCAGGGAGATTTCCAAATCCCCCGTGAATCCTCCATCTGCTGCCCAAGCTGCCTCCCGTTTACCTCCCACTGCGGATGCTTTGTCTCCAAGGCCCAGCTCAAATCTCGATGCGAGTTGTCACTTTGAGCCAAGAGAAGAGGCATCCATCCTTACAGAATCTGCCAAATGCACAGTCCCATACCAGGAGTCCATGACACAGGCTGAAGGTTCCTTGGAGGCCATGAAAAAAGCTCCAACATGTCATCAGCCAGATAACAATGACCGAGAGCCTCTAGAACTAGAGGCAGGAGGCTATGATGGAGTGCCAGAGTCAGGGGGCAGCTATAGCAGCTATGCCAGCAGTGGCCGGGGAAGTATGGAGCCAGCTAACGGACGTCTTTCTGTGTGTCAGCTTTCCCCAACTCTTAGCAGCTCACCGGAGACTGTGGAAGAGAGCCAAGGGAGCACAGAGGACAAACACAGTCTCCAAATGCAACAAGACAAAAGGTATGTTGTTTATTTGCACTGGATCCCCATTACAGTAACAACTATTCAATCTAGGGTCCATTCAAGACAAAATCAAACTAAAGCTGGAATAATTCTAGTAATTTTGAGGCTAATTGTCTGCCTTGGGGCTTTCTTTAAATCAGTTTTGTGCGCATGTACATGCATGTCAATGGTTTAAATATGAACATTACGCTGTGCTGCAAAGCATACTAACAAAAGGTTATGTATGTGGCTGAGTGCACTGACTTCTGTTGCTATAACATAATGTCCACTGAAGTGATGGAAAGTTTGAAAAAAAAAAAAAAAAAAGAATGAAAAATTAATTTCTAATTTTTTAAACGCAGTCACAACAAAATACTGATATGGTAGCAGTGCAGTGTTTTAATCAAAAGTTTTTAAAAAATTACTTGGTTCAGCCTGCAGGACTCGTTCATATGAGAAGATGGTCAGTTTGTGTCTGCAGACTGCAGGGGGTTTATTCACTTCACTGACTGATCAGAGAGTTATACAGAGCACAGGATGGATGATATGTAAAAGATTTCTTTATTTAATATTAAGTGTCCTCAAAGTGTGGTTATATCATATTGTAATAAAAGGCTTCGGCATTTCAATTTAATTCAAAAAAACTTTATTTGTTCCCGGGCGAGTCAAGGCACTTAGAGCAATCATCCCAAGCATTAAAGAAGAATACATATTGATAATAAACAGATAGCAATCAAATGAAACTCCTTTATTGCCACCAACAGTGACTGAGGCAGAGAGAGACAAAAAGGCCAAAGAGAGGGTTTTTCATAGCAGATCAACTCCGATATAAAAAATGTTTGCAAAAATTATTGCAGAATTTAGTTTAATTTTTTAATCAATTTCCTTTGAAATTAAAAAAGAAAGTTTTATGCCATTAGAACTTCAAAATGCACCATTTAGAGAATCTGTGTCTGTAACAATGTTACAGTGTCATGCTTTTATCTGAAGCGATGTACATTTGGGACTGGTGTTTCTTGTGTAGAGGCCTTGGATTGCCAAGGGATTCTCATTGTGCCTTGACCGGGATGTGAAGTTAGTAAAATAAAAGTAAAATAAAATGCAATCACAACAATCAACAAAAAAATGCAGTGTCATACATGGTTAAAAGAGTACTTTACCTATTAAGTATCATAACTAGTTGTACCGATGAATTTTGGGCCGCTATTGCAAATATTTTTTTTTATTTTATAATTCAGATAATAGAATATGAACCATGATAAAGCCTCACAAGACTACACATTCCAAAACAGTAGGTGTAACCTATTATTCAGCCCAGAGAGGAAAAAGAAGCCTCTAGCTGCGCAGCTGCAACAGCGTGATTAAATATGGCGCCACTTGTATGGAAGTTTTTTAGTGTTTCAGAGGAGGATAACATAATGTGTTTGCAAAACATGCTCAGCAGAGATCGCAAAGGGAATAAAAACATCCTTGAGTTTAGAATAACGGATCTTATAAGTAACATGAGAGTCGTCATCCTAAAGCTTATGTCACATCACTAACAGAAGTTTTACCATGAACACTATTGTTTTGCATTAAGGGTGCACTTAACATGTTTTACCTTCCTTTGATAAGGACTTTGTCAGTGCTTACTTTGAGTTTGTATGAAAATATCAGCTTGCCTTCAGTTCTAACGTGTGCTCTAAAAAACAGCTGTCCTTCAAACCCTTCCATTTATTTGGCATGACAGTGAGTGATAAATGGTGTTTTAATTGCAGACTAATTTGTTTCCTTGATTTTAAATTGAGGAATGTGCTCCACTTTTCTGAAAATTACTTGTTTTTTAATAAGGAAATGTCTGATTTGACACATTTCCGCAGAATTCTTGCTTAGTTGATTGAGATGACAAATTTGACTGTTTGTCAAGACATTTAAATTCAAGTCATGTTGAAAGTGAAAAGAAAACTCTTTATAACTAAAGAGTGTGGGTTGTTAGGGTAAATTTGGCACACAAATGAGTTGTAAAGTCAGAACTGTTCTTTGTTTTTGATGCAAACATCAGTAAGGTCAGTAAGAATTGGTTATAAATATGTTTGCAAACAAAAAAAACGTTATCTTATCAGTTATGGACCATCACGAGTAAGTGATGAATGGATATCCCTATTGGCCCAAAAAACCCAAACAAACACACAAATAATGTTATCGTGCATCACTACTTATAACTTAACCTTTACTTCCTTAGTCAGTTTGGTTTTAAAGGGGACATATTATGCAAAAATCACTTTTTCAGGCTTTTCTATGTGTCACTGTCCAAAATCCCCTTAAATAACAGAAACCCCCCCCCCCCCCCTTTTCAGAAAATGTGTGCAGAAACAAGCCGTTTTCGGATTTTCCCCTCATGACCTCACGTGGGGAGTAAGTACCTGCCCCAAGGTTTGGTTGGCCCTCCCCGCTTGAAAGAAAGTTCCACACTCCTCTCCTGATCTTCATCTTAGCTGCCGGCTGAGGTGCTGGATACCTCAGTGGGTTACCCTGCTGACTTTGATCTGAGAGACTGATGGTTTGAATCCCAGTCAGGTCCTTAACTTTGGATGAAAGTGTCTTTAACATCAGGAGTGCCACAGAGGGGTTTTTAGACATGCAGAAATCCAATACTACTTTTGTCAGTAACAAACTTCACAGCCATGTTTTGAGGACCAATAAGAACAATATAAACTAGTCTTTAAAGGGCAAAATATGTCCCCTTTAAATCTAATTAGTGATCTGGATCGTAAGTAGTGGAAGTTCATTTCCAGTTCAACATTGCCCTATATATGACAATCCTCTTGTAACATTAGATTATTGTAAGGCTAATGTGAAGCACTTCTAAAGGCTTGCCTCCTGTTCTTATTATGCCCAGCTTTTGTGTATTTTTAAGGGATATAAATGTTTCTTATAAAACTGAACCCAGCTACATGGATGTGAGTCATCGACCCCTAAGCATTTAGGAGATTTCATTCAAAGATAGGCCAGCTTGCCAAAAACTATTCCAGATAACTATTTCTTTACAAAGTATTGAAGTGCATCACTTTCTATTTCTTTTTGTTCCTCTCACTATCATTTGAAATACAGTGTGAGCAATATCAGCACAATATCAAAAGCAATTTATCTGTTTGAGTAGCTTAGCAAACACTGATAAACTGTAATGCAACAGATGTTTCATTTCTCTGAAATGACACAGATTCCACAGTATCTATTAAGGTGGAGAAACACGCCAATACTATTCACATGAAATACAGTTCTCAAAATACATATCAGCAAATAAAACTGCAATGGAATGTTCAGTATTTAATCTGAACACAGATGAACACATGAACGTTATGAAGACATAAGCACATTAAACCCTTTTGAGGAAGAATCTTGTCTGGTTTGATATTTTATTTTGAGATCTTTTATTGTTGTTGACTCCAATGAGTGAATATATGTCTGCATTAAGTATTCAAACTGTTTTTGAAACTAAGTGCTGTTCAATGACCTCCCTAGGAGAAAGGCCTCAGTCGATGAAAATTATGAGTGGGATGCTGCTGATTTCTGCTCACAGCCTGGAGAACATGATGGTGAGCATTTTTCATCTCTCACAACTAATATGTAGAAAAAAAAAGAAAAAAAGAAAAAACTTGTAAGATATGTTTGATTAGTATTCTTTATCAATGAAGTACAATGCTGATGTAAATCATTTACATTTAACCTTGCTAAGCAGATAGATATGCCCGTTTCCTTGTTTCTCACTGGCAAATCCACCTTCCAAAGCTCCTGTCTGAACCGTTTGGGCCCTGTTAGAAAGTGACAGGACCAATCAGCGACAAGGGGCAGTACTTTTGGGCGCGGCAGAGTCGTGACGTAGGCGAGCAGCAACAAGAGGCCGTTGCAGTTATGGCAGAAAACATTAGCATGGATGCTACTAAAGTGCTAGTTTTATTAGAACTTCATGACATTTCTTCGTTAAAAGAAGAACAAAGAACAGCATTAAGTTTTCTTTTCAAAAATGACAAAAGTTGTGTACTGACATGTCCATAGTCGCCATGGTTCGCGTTATGCAGTTCTATACGGAGTTTATTCCTCAGTAGCTGCGCAGGCGCACCTTGGTAGCAGCAACGACGTCACATGTTTGGTTGCTCTGATTGGCCCGTAAAGATGTGACAGACAGAACTTTCACCCAGTCACCCTCCGAGTTATTTTTCAAAGGCTCTGCCTTTCCCAAACGCTGGTGTGGTGTGTCAGGTTAGTTTACATTAGCATTGTACTGAATTGATAAAGAGTACTAATCAGAAATTATACAATAGGCATTAATAATATTTAAATTATTACAGTATGTGCCAAGCCTGGTTGATAGTGGCTAAAATTATGATAAGGTTAAATGTGATTGAGCATGAAGGCAGAGTTATTATATGCAACTATATACCACAATCCTAAATCCACTGTGTGTGTTTTAAATCATTAGTTTCATTTACCATGTTGCCACAACCGTTTAACAATTCGAAAAGATGTTTTAACTGTTTCAGATTTGATCCTCAAAACCAGAGTGACTCTGTATGACTAAGGTTGTTGTCTTTCTGTCATCTATGTCGGCTCTCTCACTTCTCAAACTAACTAGAGTATGTGCTGTTGCTCCCTCTGCTCCTTACTTAAATTAAAGTGAGAGCTGTTATGTTGGGAGGGGCAGAGTACAGCCTGAGTTTTAAAGAAGAGAGGGTGTGCTACATTTGCACCAAACAATGTGACCCAGTTATCTTTTTTATATTATTTTTCATACAGAAAGATGTATGCTTTAAAGATGGAAACATTGTCATGGCACAGGGTCCTGACTTAGCAAATGGTATGATGTGGTCACTGGATTTCTTAGGATGGTCAAACACAAGATGATTTTCAAATCTTAAATGATTTTAAAAATGTGGGAGACCACAGCCATAAGGATAGTTTCAGATGATTTGTTATTGCATCCTCCTCTGAGCACACACTAGATCTCAGAGAATCTCGTGTGATCAAAATAAACATGGAGGACGATTAAAATCCTTGACTAGCTGTCCTAGTGTGTGTTACATTTGCAGGAAATACAGTGAATGTGAGGGTATAACTTTGTTTATGTTTGTAAGCTATATAGGTATGTAACATGAGGTCGGTGACGCTACCCTGTCTTGTTGCTCTTATCGGATTTTGGAGGGTTAGGTGTGATAGAGACTGGTAGAAATACCATAAGGACACCACAAAACTTGAGTAGTATTTGGACAGATAAGCATTTGTGATGAACCTTAAGTCAGTACGTGCACCCCCGATCACCATCATGGGGGTCAAATCTGGCCAAAATTACTGCTTCTCTTTTGTAAGACCTTGGCTTAAATGCTATTGAAGTGTGGCATGTGTGACTGAAAGCAGGTCATTACTGAGCACTTAGAAAACTGAGCCTGATCTTGGTGAAATGGCTTGCATGTAATCAGGATCATAATGGTGAGGTTTGACCTGCTTGCACCCAGGTCCTTGGCTGAATTAACCTGAGAGCATTTCAACCTATATATCAACTCACATGAGTTGAATGTAAGAACCCTAACATGTGAATATTAGTATCAGTGGAAGTCCAGGGAGGAGGCATTGAAACCAAGAGGCTACATAGGCTATAGTTAATGAAATAACATCTGTGATAAAATGCCAAAAATACTCATATAATTTCACAACTTTCTTTTCTACCCACAGGCTTGCTGTCTTCATTGAATCTTCTGAAACCTTCTCAGTGCTGCAGCCTTCCCAGCATGCAATTCTCCACGAAGGCACTGCAAAATTACACACAGCTCTCTTTGCTCCCAGGGCATCAAAGCAGCTGCTCTGCTGAGCCAGAACCAGACACCGTGCTGTTCTGACAGCAGCTGCCTTTGGCTCATCTCACCTAGTGTGTCCTTTAACTTATTGACTCGCATCACAAAGCGACAAAAAGTGTACGTGGCAAAAAAGGGAGCTCTTGTCTGATCAATCTGTGTCCCCTTTCAAACCAACAAAAGGCCAAAGTACAGAGCAGATTTTTTTAAAGGGTATGTGGCTAAGTCCCTTTGTTTAAAATCACTTGGATGTTTTTCTAAAGAAAATTCAAGTCAAAGAAAGAAAGACACATCATCTTTATCCTTGTGCAGAGCTTGGAAACTCTGTTTTTCTTCATGTCCGATCCCTATCACACTCTTGACATTTTATGCATTCATACTTCAGCTTGTCAGTCTGTCGATATCAGAGCATTTGCTGTGATGATGGTTTCACCACATTCTGCGTGTGCGCTGCTGCTATGCATTCATCATCCAGGATGACTCACTGGCCACACAAGGGACGAAACCATCTCAGTCATCATGAAGTGACTGCATTAAGCCAGGGATGATGAAGTTCTTCAACATCATCAATCATCTGTGAGTTCAACAAAAAGAGGTGTTTATAAAATGCCATTTTATGAGGAAGATTCAATTTATTCTGCTACACTTATTCTGTCCTGCTTCAGTATAACACTTCTTTTGAAAGTGCAATTCCCCACAGAGGTCATTACCTTTGTTTTTGCACTTAAAATACCCAAAATTTTTAAATCCAACAGGAAGAAAAACCTTTAATTAGGATAAAAGCTTCAGTGTCCTCCCCAGGCTGCTTCATTGTTAGAAAAAGCAAAATATATAATCATGATCGGTAATTTTCGTAGGTCAAGTCAGCAGGTAGGATTTGTCCTTGTTTATATCTTCATGGACACAATGTTAAATTTGCTTTTAGTTTGGCTTCAGTTAACAGTGAGTCCATTTACTGACATGTAGCACCAGATAAGAGGTTGAATACTTTGCTTGAGGGTGCATAAGCAGTACTGTGAGCGCAGCCTTGGGAGGCAGGACACGATTTTTTCTTGTTTCTGGAATTACAATCTGCAGTACTTTTAAAAGAATGATGGAGTCAAAATTAAGAGCAACAAAGAAATGTATATAGAAACTTAACCAAGGTTACTTACAGAATACTTTCTTTGTTCCATAGAATTGATCATGATTTTTAAAGTTAGTTTTGTTTAGGAAGAAATATAACTTTTGAAGTGAATAATCTTAAACATTTATCTTTCAGTCTTTTCCATGTGTTATTCTAGGTAAAGGGGGTTGTAAATCACTGATTTTGAGCTGACTGGATGATGGGTTCATTTATGAAGTCTGTAAGGTGCGTTGATGTCTCCTCTGTTGATGTCTGTCAGTAGAGATCCTTTTATAACTTTAAAGTACGAACTTTCCTCTGTTCCCATTCTTTCTTAATAGCTGTCCCCCACTTCCTGACCCCCCACAGTTATTCAGGATCACATGATTGCAAACAACCTATACACATGGTTCACTTATTGCAGTGGTTACTACCTTCTTGTCCTTGAGTTGTCCTACTTCTGTTTAAGAAAATGTGAGCTCCACTGGGAGTGACATGCAAAGAAATTGACACATTGTGATCAAAAACTAAAAGCAGATTTTATTTGTTTTGTTTGATTCCATATGAAAAGCCCTGAACAACAACAAAGGCACTACTTATAAGTGATGATTTCAGTTAAATCTTATTTAATAGCCTCAGAGCAGACAGAGTCTTGCCCACCCTCCCAAGCGGTCCTGGACCACAGATTGTTTTTGGGGCCAGTTAGACTTAAAAAGAGATGAAGAGTGTGCACTGAGGCACTATCGACCAAACAGTGCTGTTTAATGTAGTTTGTTTTATGAGCTGTTACCTGCATGATAAACAGACACGGCAAGAGAGCACAGTTTGCTTCAAAATAATCATCCACGATTAAATCTAAACAGTTTTCTGAGTGAAAGTCTGCCAAAAACGTGCTGTAATGCATTTTAAAAGGACCAAATGGTTTAATTTTTACCTCAGATCTCCATAGAAACCACAGCCTACTTAAACACAACCATTCTTTCTCTGCAAACTGCACAGGACTTCTGCAAAAGACTTGCAAGAGGTCAACTTAAAAAAATATATTCTCCCTTATGAGAAAGTCCCATGCCTGATTTGGTTGCTGCAACACTTTCTCAAGGGTGTTATAGTAACAGTTTTCATAAATAAAATTCCCCCACTGCCTCCAGCACAAACTTTTTTACAACCAAGGAAAAATGAATGTGCCATGCCACAATTATAAGTGCGACTGAGCAGAAAATTTAATTGCTGTTAGAGAGTAGAAACAGTAAACTGCACCCAACATTAACTCCAATCATTTATATCCTTTATTTTGATACACCTGCTGGTGATAATTAAAGGTAAACCCCAATGCTTAAATCCTATAAAAGTGACGTTTAGAACAAAGTTTTGAGGAGCTGACCTTCATTTGTAACATAGAATCAAATTCAGCAGTATTTAGGGACCTGTAGAATCAATGTCAAGGTGATTTAGAGCTGGTTTGTTGCAACACAAGGTGGCTTCCATATTAAGACTGTGAAATATGCAAATTAGACACCAGGGGGGCTCTCGATCAAAACAATAACAAGAGGTGACTAAGGGTAAGGGAATCAAGGGATTGCCTGCTAATCTCTGGAGTCTAGACCAGAGTCCAGTCAAAGGGGGGACGCTTGGGCAAGAGAATGTGCAGCCGATGGCAGAGAATGATTACAGTCTATCACAACACAAAACATGGATGAGATGCAGCCTTAGGACAGCAGCTTGCAGTAGAGGTTAATGCTTCCTTGACGCAATATCCAGTGTTTCCACAGGGAGGGTGAATGTGTTGTGGGAAAACATGGAAGAAGACAAGGAAGACATGTCCTCTAGAACTGTTTAAAGTTATGGTTTCTCTAACTTAGAAAACTTTTGGAAATATCTGCGGTAATTTGAGTCCTAAACTTAAAGTAAAACATTAGCTTAGTCATTCCTAAGTTTATTTAGAAATTTCAGCAATAAAACTCAACATAAATTTTGCCTTTAAGCTTGTCATTTCCTGTCTCTAAGCACCAATTTGCCCTCACAGCACGAGAGGAACATTCTCATGACTCACACGCTCTTTTCATCATGAACAATACTAGAAAAAGGGAAATTGGGTTTTGCTTTCTGCTCTAGCTTAAGGCCTTCACATTAGTCAACCAAATAATTAGCTCATAGCTCCACAGTGCACCAAAGCATTGTGGGGTATCCATCCTATAATTGAAATTCACTCATAGAGGCTGCATTTACTGCAAATCAATGTTTCACTTCTGTACAACATTTTCATTTTCTGGTGTGAACATATTGTACCTCAAGTCCATAAAAGATCAAACCCAATGTGCTGCTCCGGGGATTTGTAGGCAGCTCTGGGATTTTTTTCTTGCCTACCTTTTGAAATTGAGTCAAAATATTAGGGTCCTAGTACATCAAACAAGAAAAAAATGTATGAAAATGCTTTCTTCCTTACACACAAATGTTGTAGAAATTATTTCCTGGCTTTGGCATGCAGGACCAAAACATGAAGAGGAAAGTAATAAGGGGACCTGCTGTATTTAATGTTCAAATTCTCTGGAGGACTCGATCATAGAATGGCCTCGCAGAAAAACACACCACTGCCTTTATATTCATCCAGATAAACTGTACGTCAAAAAATAGCAACATAAAAGAGAAAAATGCAGCAAACAAGAAACATGTACACCAAAAGAGGTGAACAATAGCAGAGGCTTCTAAGTCACAGTGCTGTGCTGCTAACTTCTCCACTTATTGCATGCACTTAAGGGATACGCTTTAAAGCAAGCATGTCCATTAAGCAGTGGAGGAATCTCTGTATTTGCAAATGCCATGAAATGACTCACAAAGCTAGAAACCCACAAGGTGTCCTGACATTACATGTGTATAAATTTAAAAGTGGAGGCGAATAGCACTCACTACCTTCCAATGGCTTTAAATCTGCAGCTTTAGTTGTCATAACATTTTTATGTCGATGAACTTGCTGCAAAATGTCAAATTCTTTGGAAACAAATTTACTCAGGTGGAGGAAGGATGTAGTAGTTTCAAAAAGCTGCTTATCCATCATCCAGATTAGCAACATCTCTTATAAACACACAGCCAACTTTCAGAAAATTATAACAATTTATATCTGTCTTGATTTAATCAGTGATAGAAAGGCTGCTTAGCCAGAGAATTAGATGAGGACAGAATTATATTCCCCTTTACAATTTTAGTTTTTCCCAAGTATTTCTCAAGTGCTGTTAAACATAGCAAGGGATTTTAACACAGCATTTCCAAACATCCTCATTTTATTTGAATGCTTAACTATTTTATTTTGCACACAGAAACGAAATTATTTGCCATAAACTACCAGCATATAAATTATTAGCCCCCCCAATGATAATAATCAGTTGTGTCTCCTTGTTGCTGGATAACACATTGCCAGTCATTTGTTGTAGTTTTCAACAAGTCTCAGACATTCTTCTGAGTAGTCCCGGTCCATTTTTCTTTGGTCAATCTCTCAAGCTCCTCTAGATTTGATGGTCTTTGATATGGACCATGGTCTTCAGTTAAACCCACAGATTTTCAATGAGATTCAAGTCAGGGCTTTGTGCAGGCCAGTCAGTGATATCACTTTGGTCTTCTGGAGGTAGTTCTTCAGCAGGAGTGATGTATGTTTAGTGTCCTTGTCGTGTTGGCAGACAAAGCAACGACACAGACCAGGTCTTCACATATTCTTGTGTCTTTATTCTTCCTTTCACCTTTATGAGATTCTTTGCACTGAAGCATTGTCACAGTGTAATACTCCCATCACTGTGGAGACGGTTTTCGTCCCTCCCTTTCTCCAAACACAAGCAACGTCTCTGTGGCCAAAGACCTCTGGTTTGGTCTCATCTGACCAAAGGACACACTTCCAGTATGCAGAATCTTTCTGCTGTCTGGCTTTAAGGTGTCTCTTCTGCAGAAGTGGAGTTCTTAATCTTCAACTTCAGTCCATCCCTGTGCAGGGCTCTAGTGATCGTCTTCTTTGAAAATACAATTCATGACTTCCATCAGTCATTCACTAGTGTCTTGGCAGTTGTTACAGGGTCCTTGGACATATCTCTTGCTAATTTTCTTTCCGGAATCTTTGAAACCTCTTCAGGCTTGTTCTGTACTATGTAACTCTGTGAATTATCTTCACGATACTTCCTCTTCACAACTTTGGTTTGTGCTATGGCTTAACAAAAAGGTCAGTTCTAAAGGGAGAAATTATTCTGACCCTGATATTTTTTGTTTGTTAATTAATTTTATTTCTATACAAAGTAAAATAATGTACCTGAAAATAAATTAGGATGTTTGGAAAAGCTGTGTTAAAAGATTCTTTGCTCTGATTATCAGCACTTGGGAAATACTGAAATTTTAACAGGGGGGCTAATAATCTTGTACTCATCTTTATAGCACAGACTAGTAAATGTGACTGTGCTTAATGGTTTAGTCAGCTCGTTGCACACATCATTATTTTAAAGTAGAATAGATGACGAAAGGGTTATTGGCATGCGATAGCACCAATATTCAGTTAAAATAGTTTCCAGTGTTTCATTTCAGATTATTGCACAGGTATTTAATTTGAAATCATGTTTGTTAAAAAATGTCAAGCAAAAGCAGTAGTATGCAAAGAGGCAAGAGTAAAAAAACATCATAGATGTACTACTTAATTGGAATTATTGGTTCTCTTTAAAAAAAAAAAAAAAAAATTCTTCTCACTGCAGGCAGAAATTGAGTGCTCTCTAAGCTCCATTTACACAGCATAAAGCAGGGAATTAATCTGAGATGGTGTTCAGATATACAGCTTCAGTCTGCTCTTTGACTCTGAGTGGGCTGCTGATTTCAATGACTGATCAAATTCTTGTCTTACATCTGAACCAGCTTCTAATTAAACTAATGGTGCAAGCATGGCAGCACCGGACAGCACCTATCCAGGGGAAATTATCGGAGGTAATGTCATAGTCATATTCTTTAATCCACTGCAGTTCCTTTTATTTAAGCGTTTATATCACTCTGACATCTAAGACGATGGGGTGGGACAAACACATATTTCTTGTCTGCGGCTGCCGAGCTGAATTTTGACAATGTTGAGAGCAAACAAAGAAACAGTAATGAGTGTGAGCAAGTGCACGCCTGAGCAGGGGTACTTGAACGGCTTATTTCAAAGAGGAACACTCAAAGCATTTGCACAACAAAACAACAATTCACACTGACAGGTAACATTTTTTGTTATGCAGTACCTGTATGTGGTGTGAAATTTTCAGCTTTGCTGGCATTGGGGTTTAATATGAAGCTGTCAACCCCACTCTGACTCTCGGTTTGTGAAATTGCATTTTTCATCCAAGATGTTTATTTCATCTTTTTCTTATCTTTCTTAACAAGAAGTGACACAATGATAGTATGATACAGGCTTTATATACGTGGGTTTAACTGGGAGGATGGTACTACTTATTGTTTTCTCATCTTTGATGTGTGAAATGATCCTCCACAAATGTTTCATAGTGGGAACAAGTCCAAACTAGTTTTAGGCTTATTTTTCTTAATTAACTAGACTTTATAAGTACTTCAGAGGTATCACTGAGTTTCATCTGCATAAAGTAGTACAGTTTGGAGCATTCAACGTTAAAATCAATACAGTTTTGTCATGAGCCGTTTTGAACTTTATTGTGAGCTCCTTTTTATTGCAGTGCAGGTAGAACAGGCACATTGTATTGTACAGCCCTTAGAGATCCTGGGGTGGCGGATGTGAAATACCAGAGGATCTCACTGCTGATTGGCCACTATGGCGAGAGTGATTTGATAGGTTCAGATTTTTCAACTCTTGCAAATAAGCAAATAAATCACACAGCTGTTAACCTGACATGCCAGATGGATGTGTTTCACACATCCATCTGGTAAAAATCCCATAGACAGCGTTTGGGAAAGGGTAGAGCCTTTGAAAAAAACTCAGAGTGTGATTGAATGAAAATTCTGTCACATCTTTACAGGCCAATCAGAGCAACAAAACACATGACGTAGCTGCTACCAAGGAGTAAACTCCATAGAGAACTGCATAACACAAACATGGTGACTGTAGACATGTCAGTGCTCGACTTTTGTTGTTTTTGAAAAGAAAACAACTCCATGCTGTTCTTTGTTTTTCTTTTAATGGAGAAATCTCGTCAAGTTCTGATAAAACTTGCACTATAGCAGCATCCACGCTAACGTCTTCCACCATAATTGCAGCGCCCTCCTGTTGCTGCTTGTTTATGTCACAAATCTGCCGTGCCCAAAAGTACCGCCCCTCGACGCTGACTGGTCCTGTCACTTTCTAACCGGGCCCAAACGGTTCAGACGTGAGCTTTGCAATATGGATTCGCCAGTGAGAAACAATGAAACGGGCGTATCCTTCTGCTTAGCAAGGTCACACAGCTGTGCCAATTACTTGCACCACAAAAATGGCATTGGAGCTGCCTGAGGCAAACTTGAACCTTTACATTGACTTTACATGCCATTAACTCACAAGTGATTTTACTCATGCCAGGTGTGAACATGACATTAAACTTTGAAGTGTGTTTTAGGTCTTGATATTGGTATTAGCTCAAAGGAATTAGTCAAAATTAACATATCAGATATCGGCAACAATCCAACATCAGGCATCCTTAATTCATGGCCTCCTAAGAACTCATACAGAGCTGTTTTGTTTTCTTTTGATAATTCCAGTCAGCATAAAGTTCAGATAATCACTAACAGAATTACAATATTTTCTGCTATCAACAGAAAAACAGTTAACTGAGTGAAATGTTTGATTAACGGTGCTTACCTCAGTCAACGGCAGACAGAAGAGTTTCTTTTCTTCACCTGGAGGCTGAAGCAGGTGTTCTATTAGGAGTGAACAAGTCACCATGAAATCACACTAATTTTCTTATTATTATCAATTCATGACTCACCAAGTACTGTAATGACAGGACGCTTTACCAGGGGAAATTAAACTGATTCAGTAGTCAAAGATAAAGCACCATTATTGCTTTTAACCGTCCAGAAAGCTAGACACACGCTGGCTTCAATTTCTAAAAATATGAAACTTTTTTGATTTATTTTCCTTTTTAAAATTATTTTACTTAACAGCATATCTGGGATATATCACTGAGAAAAATAATATAAGTTGAATTACTGATGGCAGTATGAGTTCCCCCCCTTTAGTTAACACATTACCCAATTCACAGTTGTCTAACAGTGTGACGCCAGGTGTGCTGATTGAATGTAAGAGTTTACAACAGAAGTAACAGCTTTCATTTACGCTCATCTACTGTGACATTTCCATATTGTGTTCCCCCAAGAGCTATTTATTTTTCATTTAACCTTGCAGACTTAATTATTTTTGTTATTGCCAACTTTGAGTGGACTAGAGCAGGTATTTTGTTTTGAACGATGGAAAGAACGAGAACAGCAATTAGTGCTTGTTGCTGAGAGAGAGCTGCGACTATTATCTCCTGCCAAGTGTAAAATTAGTGCGATTATCATATTCTATATTGCCACAGAAATATGGTTGGACGTGGATTATTAAAGATTGAAGCCAAATGGGAGTTTTTCAATCAGTCTATCTGCACGTCCTGCATTGAGCCGGAGAGGCGAAAATTCACAACATGTCAGAGAAGTTAATTACCTCACCGAATGCCTCCCAGCAGAGTGTGGAATAATAGCATCAGGGGAGAGAAAGACGTTTTCTCTGCTGTATTGGTTTTATTCGACAGCGGAGTCTTTTCTTAACCCCTATTTCACTTTAATTAGGCGTTTGCCCAAGAGACTTAGTTTTTTGAAAAAAACATCTGTGTTCTTGTTATCCCAGGGGCAATAACCTTCAGTAAGTGTTTCTTATTCTCTCATTGATTACTGAGCGTGTTCATCCAGAATTGATGACCTTATTATAACTGCTGCTTTTACTGTGTCCAAGAGAATTAAGTGGTACAAATAGGATAACTGAACCCATTTCCTTACAGAACCTGTTGACACTGTTAGGCACTTTTAGGTATTTCTTTTAACATGTGGCTCTTCTCTAATTAACTGGAAGAATGTAAAACTTTTAATTTAGACTCCATCATTCTTGGTTAAGAAGACTCTTTCAATATAACGAATATTATCATTTATATTACATGGAGACTACAAACATTTATATGATCAATATATATCATTTTATCTACGTTTTGTTCCCTTTTGTAAATGAATGGAGAACCAACACTGATTTACATCCTGTATATACTGTTTGAAAGTTTATACAAATATGATAATTAAGAGACATACAGGGTTTGTTTTGAGGATTCACTTTTGTTAATGTTTGGATGAGGAATCAAGCTTTTAAAGGTTTCATTTACTTTTTCATATTTTGTGATGCACATGTCAATATTTAATAATGTATGCAGCTGTTAAATGGAATAAAAGTTTGGTATATATGATTTTTAATGTTTGTTTATAATTTAATTTACTACTGTTATTTTAACAAACAATCCTTGTATTCATGTTCTTGATCAGTGTATCATTTCAAAATCAAATGCAATGTTTTAAAACTTGAAACAAAAATGTCATATGCATTAAAATAATCTGCAATAAACAATGTATTTTTAAATCTTCCTAGTCCTCTAATTCTACTTAAAAAGCCTGGCACAGACCACAAGTAGGGCTGGACTGATATTTCCAAACTCATCTTAGCCAATACCAACACAGTATACATTGCCTATAAAAAGTATTTCATCCCCTTGGACACTGTACCCTTTAATAACTTTATAAATCATTCATGGTAAAAATAATTTGACTTTTAGAGAAAAAACACCAAAGAGTCTTTAAAATCAAGTGGAAACAGGTTCTTACAAAGTAATGTGTATTCAACAATATATGTAAAAATCAGTGAGTGCATAAATGTTCACCCCTTTTAAAATGACTGAACTAATGCAACAGAGGTCCAGCCAAATTGTGCTAGCAGTCTCACAATTAGTGAAATTGGGATCACTTGAGTGCACTCAAGTAGTTATAGTATGAAGACACCTGTGTCCCGAAGGCCCATTCATTGGTTGATCAGTATTCCTGGCTACCATTACACCATGAAGACAAAAGAATACTCTGAGCAACTCCAAGAAAAAGTTATAGAAAAGTACAAGTTGGGTGATGGATGCAAAAAAAAAAAAAAAAAAAAAAAAAATCGAAGACACTGAACATTCCCCAGAGTTCCATTAAACTCATCAAGAGTTCGCCAAAAGTCATGTAGGAGATTCCATAGTCAAGTTAGAGAAAATCTTCGGTCAGATGAGACCAAAATGGTGCTTTTTGGCCATCGGACAAGACGCTATGTTTGGCGGGCACCAAACACCGCACATCACCACAAACACACTATTGCTGCTGCAAAGCATGGAGGTGACAGCATCGTGCTGTAGGGATGCTTCTTGGCAGCCAGCCTGGAAGGCTTGTAATGGTAGAGGGTAAAATGAATGTAGCAAAACAGGAAAATCTCTAAGGACAATCTTATTCAGACTTCAAGAGAAATACAGCTTGGGAGGAGATTGATTTTCCAGCAAGTCAATGACCTGAAGCATACAGCAAAAGCTGCAAAGAAATGGGTTAAAGTCAACAAGGTGAGTGTTGTGGAGTGGCCAAATCAAAGCCCAGACCTCAAATCCAATAGAGAATTTGTGGCTGGACTTGAAAAGGGCTGTTCATGCTTGATTGCCATGCAACCTGACAGAGCTTGAGCAGTTTTTCAAAGAAAAGTGTAGTAAAAATTGCAGTGTCCAGATGTGCAAGCCCGATTGAGACCTATCCACACAGATTCAGTTCTGTGTTTGTAGCCAAAGGTACATCTACTAAATGTGCAAGCACAAAATCTGTGTTCCATCTGCACCATCCAGAGCAAATCACTGTCTGTCCTTGTCAGTCTCTGTGTTTTCGCAGTATGTACCACAATCCATCCCCACATGCCAGAAATGCCACTCGACTCTGCTCAGCTTAAAATACACTTTTTGATTGAGCCGCTTCTAGCATGCATCAAGATGAGGATATGCACTGGAATGGACAGGAACAGGAAGCATATAAACAGCAAACCACCGAAAAGGACCCTGTAGGTGGGGGTGAACGCAAAATAGTAGCATGGCTGGAACGCTGTGGACAGAGACCCTGTGAAAACCACAGATAAAAGAGAAACTCTGTAATGCACTGTTTATTATCAAATAGACTGAAACCCCTCTTTACACCCTAACTTGTAACTAAAAGCATTCATATAATTACAAATGTTTTTTTTATGAATGAAGTAAAATGGCTTTAGATCAGGGTTTTCCACATCAGAAATGTTACAAGAATTCTTGAGTTTGTGATATCCCACTTTAATTCATTTTTACATATGCAAGTATTTTCAAAACCAATGGATTTGAATCCAAGTGTTTTTTGTTTTTTTTTTTTTGTTATCCAGCCCTTTGAAAAAAAAATGTGTTTTTTAGTAAGAATGTACTGTAGGTGCTTACTGGCAGAATAAATCACTAAGTCTGTTTTCATCACTGTCACAAATAAATGTATGCTGTGAGGAAGTGGAGAAGCACTTTGCCATCTCTCTTCTATTTATGAGGAGTCTTCCCAAAAGAAATCAATGGTTTTAAAGATGATGGGTTTCATTTTTGTCAGCGTCAGATGACTAAGCCTCTTTTTAATGTGCCTTTCCCCATCTCATTTCGATTGTGATTAGGACTACACTGTATTTTTACACATTATTAAAGGAGATGGAGTGAATTCATGATGACTTGGAATGGAGTGAGCCCAGTTATCATTTGATAAGAAGTAATGTTCAGAGCCTATCAGGGAAAAGAAAAGAGAAGAAAAAATAGTGTTATGTTAAGCATCTTGTCATATTCTAAAAAAACTCTCTAGCGGTGCAACTCAAAGTCCTATGTACCTTTTTTTTGTTCAGCATTAAAGTATTATTAACCAAATTTGAGCATTCATTTTTTTCAGCATTACATTTCTTTTAACTTGGGTGTAGTTATGCTGAGATTTTTAATTTGGCCAATCAATCAATTTTTAATCAGGCAGCTGATTGTCAGCCCCTAGGGATACCAGAACCTCACAACAAGAGTCAATAGAAGCAGCAAAATAAGCTGTTTGGCGCTGGAAGATTTGGCAAATTCTTCATGGGCACAACCCACACACTCAGCTCTGCAGCTAATCCTGCAAATACATGTTCCTTACAAATGTCAATCAATCAGTCTTTGTTTGTATAGCGCCAATTCATAACCAAAGTTATCTTATGACATTTTACAAATATTGCACTATTGAAAAAGAAAATAACCAGGCATTCCAGCGGTATAAGATTATTCCCAAGAAGCTTTGTTACAACAGAGACATAATCTGCCAAACTCAAATTTTCTTACTGTTTTGTCCTGAGTTTATGTATTTTTCAGGTAAAAAGAGTACTTCTGTATTCTTTAAATGCTTATAGACTATTCCAATACTCAAAAACCATGACTCATCTCTAGTGGAAATGGGTTGCCCTGACCCAAGTCCATTTTAATATTCTTATGGACTGCTGTCCACCAACTGTGAGCCTTGAGGCAGGACTATAACAAATAGGTCTGGATGCCTGGGGTTCCACTGCATCACAGCATGCTGGGTTCTCTCTCAGACTTCACCTCATGTAGTTTTGCAGGGGTCAAATAATCTCTATAGATCCAAGTTTACTCATAGTCTGAGTTTTGATATAGTGCAAGCATTTCTGCATTAAAGTTTAGAGAAAATAGCATCAATGTCTGTAGTGACTGAATATAAGAACATTTAACATTTAATCATGACTATAAACATTAATGAAATACTACCACTACTACTACTTACTTCATTAAAAGACTTTTTTTAATCATAGATTAAAAAACTAAGCCTAACTAAGCAAATCTTAACACTGTCTATGCTTTATGTGCAGCCTGACAAAACCTCCTTGTTGCTCTTGAATGACAGTGAAGCTCTTTTCAAACATGCAGAGTTTCTAACATTTTAACACCTGAAATGGGTATTTCTACAACAGATATAAAACACCTGAAGTCTCTGAAGAAGGTATTTCTGGCGCAACTTCACCAGCTTCCGAGGTGCATGGAAGATGAATAAAGTCTTGGAGTAAACAACTTTATTATGTTGTTCTCTAAACTACAATTGCTGTTAGAACTTTGTTTCCTTTAAGCTTCCAGTTCTTACCAGACCCCCACCCTGTGGCAACAGTCAGCCACACACATTCAGGGAGGAAATAACGCATACAAAGAAAAAATTTAATTGCTCATAAATAACAGCAATCACAGAAGAGTTGAGTGGGCATTTTTCACACTTCCTCAGTTATTATAGCAGTTAACACAGAAAATGTGTCTCTATAATTACAGCACTGTCAGATGATGACAAACTAGCACACTGAGGGGGACTGGCAGCTGTTTTTCTAACCACAAATAAGAGTTAAGTCAAGGTAACTAATCCTATTAATGACGACAGTACTGGGTGATTCATCATGGAATATTAACCCACAAGTGTCACTGCTAATTTCTGGCCAATGCAGGTGTCATTTTTTAAACCCAACGCTTATGTAAAAAATATATTTACATCACACTATGAGCACCACCAGATGTAATCAGTCACATTGTAGGTGCTTTATTATCAAGACAGCAGAAAAAGGCAAAACTACACCTTAAAAAATGCCTAGTCTAAGTCAATTATGCAGTGGTCTCTTGCTATTTCATGGGTAAACAGGGAAGGCAGTTGGATGTGCATTCAGAGACGAGGTCACAACACCTTTCTCTCTGCTGTGACAATAACAGTAAAGCACAGCGGAACTCATTCTTTTCAGTTTTATAGAACTGTTTTTAATATTATACAGTCTAATGGTGCCTGTGCCAGGGATGCCAGAAGATGAGCACACACTTATGTAACCGAGTGGCCTTTCCCCGTGCACATTTCACCTCAGGGAGATTCATTATTGAGCTGTGCAACAGATCCAAAAAGAGAGACTGACACTGTACTCTCCCCCATGTGCACTCTCTGGTGTAAGCTCTCCCTAATAAATGCACATGCACCCCCCCCCCACACCCCACACCCCCCCAACCCCCAACACACACACACACAGGCATACTGTAAGCCTTTGGGATGCAAGAGATATGTAGTTATGTTACGGGGTGCAGGCAGCCAAGTGTCTGTACAACCCCTTTATTAGAAGATGTAGTCTGATGAGTGGGCAGCTTGGTTTTAGTCCAGCCTGGCTCCTTTCCCACATGTCATTCACCCACTCTCTCCTCTCACCTGTATCCGACTTATCTGGAAAAAAAAAAATCATAAAAGCCCCTATGTATTTCTCAATGCAATGTGTTGTGATATCATTCAGTATCAAATGATACATAAAGTGAGACATTGACGATCTGCTAAAGCTGAAAAAATTGGGTTAGGGTTAGGGCTATCTTTGTTCACTCAGCCCTTCCCCTTCTATGGAATGGGGTTCCTTTGATAGCAGTCTTCAGCTTGTCTGTATTGTTGAGTCTGGTGTCTCTCATCTTCATCTTGACCATACCTCAGAGATTCTCTACGGGGTTCCGGTCAGGCCAATTGGCTGGCCAATCAAGCACAGCAATACTGTGGTCAGAAAACCAGTTTCTGGTAGTTTTGGCTTCACTGTGGGTAGGTGCCAAGTCCTCCCAGAAAAGGAAATCAGTATCTCCATAAATTTTCTCAGTAGATGGAAGTATGAAGTGCTCTAAAATCTCCTGGTAGACTGCTGACAGCGTCGACTGTGGACTTGATGAAGGAGAGTGGACCAACAGCAGCAGATGACATGGCACCCCAAACCATCGCTGACTGTGGAAACTGAAAACACTGGACTTCAAGCACCTTGAATTCTGTGCCTCTCTGATTTTCCTCCAGACTCTGGGGATTGATTTCCAAATGAAATTCAACATTGCCTTCCATCTGAAAACAGGATTTTGGACCACTGAGCAGCGGCCGAGTTCTTTTTCCCTTCCAGGTGAGATGCATATGACGTCTGTGGTTTAGGAGTGGCTCCACACTAAGAACACAGCTCTTCTAGTCCATATCCTGGACCCCATTGTGTGTGGTGGCTCCTGATCCACTAACTCGAGCCTCAGTCAGCCCTTTGTAAAGATCCCCTAGATTCTTCAGTCTGCTTTGTGTGACAATCCTCTGAAGGCTGAGCTCATTTCTGTTGCTTGTGAGTGTTTTGAGATAGTGGATTTTCATGAGCTATAATTATAGAAATAAAAACAAATCTGCAAATTCTGAAAGTTCAACTTTTTGAATTGAATCAGGGAAAAAAAAAATTACAAAATATTCACTAACCAGGTCTGTAAAGCTCCTGTTAATAGCCAGTGTAACAACAACAACAATAATGATGTAAAAAGGAACAAGATACAGATGGCATCTTAGCAGAGCTGAGTGGTTTGGCCGTATTGTGGTGATAGATTTGTATGTAGGCTCTTTTAGGTGAATCTGGCACATAACCACTTGACTGTAGTAATGTATAACCAGCCCATGCATGTGTGAAAGACCAGGCAGGAAGTGTTGGCACTACTAACATTGTCACACGCAGCAAACTAATTTGA
Source organism: Cheilinus undulatus (assembly GCF_018320785.1). Classification (NCBI taxonomy): domain Eukaryota; kingdom Metazoa; phylum Chordata; class Actinopteri; order Labriformes; family Labridae; genus Cheilinus; species Cheilinus undulatus. Next base: position 31,741,641 of record NC_054881.1, on the reverse strand, counting down.
CATTGTTTACCTACTAAAGCTGTATTCCTGTGTTTAGCAGTGCTGATTTAACTGTGCTGAATCCTGGCTGTTTTCTAACTTTACTCAGACTTTGAATGTGCATTACACCGGATTAAAAATTGGCTGGCTGGAACACCGATTATCTTGAGTGTACCTGACAGCATGTTGAAGCTTCCTCAGACTGCATTAGAATGTTGTGAACCATGGTAAGTACAGTCAGACCTTACTGAAGTAGTAATTGCACATACTTGGTGCAAAATCACTGCTTGTTTGAGACATTATTCATAGAAACACGACCAGGAGTGAATTTGTGAATCTTCCTACTGCCAGTTCCACTGAGAATGATACAAAGAATCCTGACGGTCCTCTGTCCAATACGCCTTCAACAGAGAAAATAGCAATGTGGCCCCGAAATAAAAATAGAGGGGGTATTAGGCCTGCTCAGTTACGGCAAAAAATCCAAATCACGATTATTTAAATGGGTTTTGGAATCACGATTATTAAACAGAATTACTCACTGATTTAACAGCATCTGAATGACATGCATTTATTTAATTTTAACACTCTTAACATTAAAAAAAAAGAAATAAATGAATGTAAATGGGTAAAAAAAACATGAATATGTGATATAATGCAAAATCTATGGACAAAATAAGCACAACACAGCCATTGGCCCAGTAATCATTTAACCACCATTATCTTCTACCCATGACTGTGCCAAGCCAAGATTGTCATTGTAATTGAAACGCAATTCATACCCAGCACCACTGTGGATGCTATTTAAGATGCACTTATGTTTTTCCCACAGTTCACCGAAATCAACCTGCTCTTAACAATGTATTACACAGTAGCCTGTTTGTGTTCTCTATATTCATGAGTGCGAGGGATTACAGGAGCCAGGTTGGACATCAAACACTGACAGAAAAGCCAGTCAAGTGTCAACATAAACTTTTTCACCCCACTCTGAAAGAATCCACTGCTTTCCAAAAGCCTGTAGAGACCTGGATATCTGGCTCACCAGGGTTGTCAGGACATTTGAAGGTGTGAGTTTACAAGCATGCCATTTTACAAAAATATTCTGAGTGCACAAACTGCAAGGAGCCCAAGAAAGCACAAACTGGCATTGAGGTTAGGGTTAGGCAGATGGCTCTGGTTGGGATGGCCTGATCAGGCTTGGGCAAGCTTCCAAGCTGTCAGGTCAGCAAAGCCAAAGAGAGGAGTGTAAACATCTCCAGTTCTGTCCAGAAGGGCTCAGCAAGGCTAAACAAAAATAATACTCAGTTCTGCACTGCTAATATAGCCACTTTTGAGAAAGGACTGGCAGATTAACATAATGGCAATAATATCTTCATGAAATGTCACAACTCCTAAAACACAGACAAGAAAATATCATGAGTCATATGCCACCCTCTGTTTCACCTGGAAGACAGCAGTGAAGCCAAATCAGTTTAAATGCACAGATTTGTGCAACAAATCTTTTCCTTTTGCAGACAATGTTGTTTAAAGATATAGAAATCTGCTAGCAAAGGATGTGTCTTGTACAGAAAATGTATAAATCGTGGTAATTGGAATACCTCACTTACTGCAAACAACAACTACAGACTTTAACTGTACAGAATTTGTCTGATATACCACATTTGTCTTTATTTTTTTACTTAGAATTAGTACTGTGTTTACAGTCAGCCTCGCTGTCACTCTTTATGGCTGCTTCTCAGACCTTGCTAAGCACACTTGAAACAAGGGAGTCATGACTTCAAACACACCTTTCAACAGTTGATTACAAGAGGGTCTGGCTGCAGCCCTCGAGCAAACCTCTACGCTGGGGCGTTCGGCTGGAGACCTCTACGTTGGGGCGAAACCTCTTCGCTGGGGCATGACGTACATTGCCCAAGCCTACGCTGGGGCGTTCAGCGTGTTAGCTGCTGTTAGCATGACTACACCACTGTGCTTATGACACATTAGCATAGGGTCTATATTTGGCCATGCAGCAGCACACCCCGACCCCTATGCTGGGCCATGCAGACGCTGACCCTGCACTGGGGCTTTGCCCCAGCATACGGGTCTACGCTGGACCATGCAGTAGCAGACGCCGAGCCTATGGGTCTACGCTATTAAAACCCAACTGGTTCGGTTTAGGCATTTAAATCTGACTGCTTAGATTTAGGCATTAAAATCCAACTAGTTAGGTTTAGGCATTAAAACCCGACTGGTTAGATTTAGGGTCAGCCTGTTGGCAAGCGGATAGAGCTGAAATTTTTTTGCGGGTAATATACGTCACGCCCCAGCATAGAGGTCCATGGCTTGGGCAATGTACATCACGCCCCAGCGCAGAGGTTTGCTCAAGGGCTGCAGCCAGATGCCTCTCGTTGCTTAAGCCGTTGTAATACAAGTCACTGCAGCTCGTATTTAAACCACAGACAGGCAGACAGAATCGTGTTGCATTATTACAGACATTAAACTTTGACAGGACAAAAAATACCTTTTGCCCTAGTTAATATCATTCACAGTAATCACATGCACACAAACAGCTGACCTTTGGGTTGTTATCTGCTCTTTAGTGTCTCAGTGAAATATGATGATTGCTGGACTCAGACTGAGTTGCTGTCTTTCACAAATCAAACTGCTAAGGTTGGCTGCGGTATGGTGCATGCTTGGGATGCATTCATGGCCCAGCAAAAACAGAATTTGGATTTGTGGCTTGGATCAGTGCCGTCAGCACAATATCTGATAATCTCTAAGCTTGAGAAGTTACAGGTAGGGCTTAAATGTACTGTAAGCCAGTGTGTACAATGGGTACTACTGGTGTAGCAATTTGCTTGGATTTAGCTGTAGTATAGCAGCCGTTTTATCAGACCTTGGCCACATTTCTTTAACAAAACAGGAGCAAGTGGCACACTGGAGGCTTTTCTTGGTGGAGAAGATGTTTTTGCACTTCTCCCGACTGAACTCAGCATGAGTTTTATCCACCATCAAGCTCCCCTGTTCATAAAGAAAGGCAGAGCCTGCCTGCGGAGCTCAGGTTACTACCAGAGCTGTGCCTACTTATTTTGTCTGGTCAATCTGATTGGCCCATAATGAATATGACAGTGAAAACGTTTGTTAATTCAAATTCCACGTTTTTTTTGTTGTTGTTGTTTTTTTGTTTTTTTTAAGTCCTGCCATCCCCAAATACTTTGAATGGGAGGTTTCATGGATAAATGTGAAATATACCCTATGCAGTGGATATATGTAACCGTTTATATGCCAGTTTAATTAGCAGTGTAACTGTACTGAAGTACTGAGAGGACATACTAAATGTATGCATGAGGCGATGTCTGAGTGTATCTGTAAAGAGCAACAGATCTCCACATTATTGCCGTCATGTGCAAAATTGCCTGTCAAGGCTTTTCGAACACATTTTCATTTCAGCTTAAATCTCAGTAAATGACATGGATTTCATTTCAAACTGGACACATTTAATGTTTATGTGTCTAATAAATGGGTAAACATACAATTTGAAATCATAACAATTTTTGTTTTTGAATGCACTTGAGATGATCTCCTTTTTGGTTTTTGAAATCATCAAGCTGCTTGTCTGTCTGAAGTTATGTTACTCTCTTATTCTTTTTATTTGGTGTCTGAGGAGCGCTACATTTTCCATCTGGTATCATTTTCAGATTAACTTTCCATTCGAACATCAAATATGCAACTTTAAACTTTTTGAAGTGCCTTTGAGATTTTTGTCACGTCTCTGAACTTTGCCCAACCTTTGCAATTTTCCAGGCCTTACCCTTTAAATGTGTGCTCTCGTTTTACTCCACTCTTTCTGGCTTGATTTAATTTGATTAATACCCACTTGATCTCTTCAACTCAGCCTGTGCTGCTTTGACAACATGGACAATGCCACTTGAGGAGACTGTGGGGAGATGCCAATAGTCATTACCACTGCAGCTGCCTTAAGCCTGTTTTATGCTTGACGAATCCACAAGGTCGCTAGGGTCCACACGTTGAACGTGACGTCAAATATTAAGAAACGCCCCTTTGCGGGGGTCACGTGCGGCCAATTTTCATCTGGCCGTGCACATCCCTGAAATTTTTAAAGACTTGGAAGACATCAAAATGGCATTAGACACGCTACAGGTGCAATTCTTGAAGACACTGCCCCCTAGCTATTGGCAGAATATCAGTTTGCAGTGAAGAGGAAGCCGGCGGTAGGTAAACATGCACCAGACGTTTCCGCATCATGATTCTGCATCAGTTTTTCTCCGTGTGGCCGTCCGCGCAGAAAGCATAACTGAGCCTTTACTGGGAAGATTACCTTACTGTGGTACCTTTATCTGGATGCTCTGGTTAAAAAAGTTTTCTATAGTGTGCACAACAATGGGTAAGGACATTTTTTTGAAGCCGTGGCAGCTGCTTCACTGAAGAATAAACACCAGCATCTCTTCCTACCCGACTTCTACCGAAGCTTGGAAAAGGAAAAGTTTCCTCTGATTATGCGCCATGCAAAAAGAATAATATATCTGTTCATTTTGCTTGATGACTTTGAACAAAAGCAGACTGAGAACTAAGATAACAGACAGCCATCTCTGTGATATCCTTTGCATCTTAACATCCAAACTTGCTCCAGACATGCCAGCCATCCTCTAGTCAAAAGCACAGCATCACTGCTCCCACTGAATGCAGCCCAGCTCCCATCATGGGACAATTAAAATATATGACAACCAGTACTTATGTGTAAAAAGCCAAAAACCTTAATAAAACAAATTTGACAATTTGCTAAAAGAAAGGTAGCATATTCTAATCGTATATAATCCTTCCTAACTACGTTATTTACATAGGCTCGGAGTTAACTTGTAAACGAACATCTGCCGAGAAGAAATTGTTGATATGTTTATTTTTTACATCAGTATATTTAGAAACATGAACAGTGAAAAATTAACTACCAAAATAAAAATTCGATTCATAGGACCCTGGTGAATAAAGATAATGGATTATGGCAGAAAATAGTGCTAATTGTGCTCATTTGTTCCTTTTCCTGCTCCATCTTTTGGTCCACTTTAGAAAGCAGACGGCTCTTATCATCTGTTAGCACCATCACTACTATAAAGTTACACAGCTTCCTGCAGTTTGCTCTTGTTTTGAGTCTGAATGTGGAGATGAGCTGTCACCATGAAAGGTGCGTCTTTTCATCCTAAGCAGGGGCGAATCTGCAGGGGAAGGTCCCCTGAATTCTGATTGGCAATCCCAAAACCCTTAACAGTTAAGAGCTTTTTATTTTAAAAAGCCATTAATGGAAAGTTTGATGTAGTATATTTTTCTATAAATGTTTTAAGCATTTTAATGTTGGATTCACTGTCTTTAACACATAATAAGTGAGCTTTCTTGGCCAGCCTTCAATTTCTCTGCATGTGGCCCTTGGTGGAAAAAGTTTGGACACCCCTGTTCTAATGCAACTCATTTTAACACTAGAGTTGTCCGTTAACAGACTGATGATCTCTAAAAAGCTAAATGCATTCAGTGCACAGGGATATCAGTGAGTCCACTCATCATCCTCGCTAGAGTCTTTAAAACCTAAACAATTGGCCATGTCTGTAATGTGCTTTCACGCTGCGCTCATTCAATCTAATCTGCACACATTTCTGTTATTAAAACAACTCAGAAATACTGTGAAAACCCTAATCATATAAAGCTAATAATAAAAACTTATTATCAGGCTCTGACCCATGTATGCAGTTTTTGCACAAGCCAGGCCAGTCTTAGAGAGAACATGCAGCTCGGGCAGGGTTGGACTGGAATTTCTGGGCCCAATCTAAAGCTCTACCCACCATCTATGGATGCCCTTCATCCTTCCTCCCTCTCCTGGCATCAGCACCCACTGCCTGTGCTGACAGTTCAAACTGATACATATGTGGACCACTGTGGTTTTAACAAGGACACTCTGGAGGAGAGAAATCCTCCACTTCAAATGGCATTACTGTCTCAAAAGTGCCATTGCTGCTCCTCTAGTCATCCTTCATGGCTAAAGAACCTTGTTAAACTTATTCATCAGTTTGTAAGTGTGTAGCAGAGACCAGTGGTTCTGAAAGTGGAGGTCTGGACCACCCATGGGGGTCACTAGACTATGAGAGGGGGTTGCAAATCGCCTTCCAAAAAGCAAGAAACATTTTTTTATTTCAAATTGTATGTTTTACCATAATTGTAAAACCGTATGCTTGAAATTAGTTCAATTTAAAATGAGAACACAGTGACATGGTGAGATTTATGCTAAAATCACAGTAATGATTGTAAAATGAAAGTCTATTCCTGAATGTGCATTGGTGTGTTCAACTATCTCCAGTCTCTAGTACTGTAATTTTGGTGTCCAGGGGCTGAAAAGTCTTGGAACCCCTGGAAGAGATTATATGATGTTGCAGCTAAAGGACTGACAGGATAAAGGAGTGATTGGGCATGTCTTCTCCCTCCCACCTGCTACACCTGCCCATGTGGGTACACTGATGTTGTAAAGGCATTTCCTGAAATTCCAGGGTAGATGCATCTCAGACAAAATCTAGGGTTTAGTTACCTTTAAATAAAAATCGATTTCAGAACAGAAATTCCATCTTTTTTTTGTAAATATGAGCTCTGCTCTAACCATGGAGACCGAGTAATTCTCCACAGTGGAAATAGTGTCATATGCGGGTGTTTTTAGTATATACAGCTTTCAATAATCCCCAGGTCCATTTCCAACTTAAGGTGTTACAGTGATCCCCAGGGACTTGTCACTCCTATGACAGTTTGCCCTCCATCAGATGAGATGGATGCCGCCTGCAGGTATTCATTTCATTCAAAGCACCTGCACAACATCACACATTCACACAATCTCCATATTACACCTGTTGATTCGCTCCATCTCCTGGATTCCTCAAAGTATGTCTGACAGCAGACGAGAACAGAGAATGAAGAGATTGTCCTTGATGTGTATTATGACCTTCTTGGTGATATCCTCATACTGCAAAATGAAATGGAATGTGTTATTTGACAGCAGCTTCATGCCTGTACTTTTTCAGAAATACAGAAACAAACAGACTTAGAGATGCAAAGTGTGACAGAAAAATAGCAATGCAGCGGTGTCGGTGTGAGCTGTCATACAGACTCTAACATTAAACTAAATTTCTGATAGGAATGCACAAAGGCATGGCTTATTTCCTGCCTTGTACTTTATAATTATGAGTCTGGGAATGAAAAGGCAACATTTCTAACATTTTCTACGATTTTCATCCAACTTTTCGAATGCATGGCCTAAGGCCTAAAGTAAAGATTATGATAATTACCAAGAAAATTGTCTGTTTTCACCTCCAAATACAGCTGTCAATGGGCTCTTGTGCACAATGAATGTTCTCTGTTTCAGGCAAATAGATTAGACCATTAGTCAAATCTATTACAAATGGGTTAGTGGGGTCGACTGTGTTGGCCAAACAACTAATTAGATAAAATGTGAATGTAATCAGTCTGCTGTGCCGAGGACTATTGAGTTTAATTTGTCCCACTATGGCGTTCTGCCTTGTAATTTTTGTATTTTACATGATTTATCACTGTTAACTTGCATTGATGTTTACATTTCCTGCTCTGGTTCATGCCCTTGTTTGACATTCATCGCTGATCATTAAAGATTTTAACTGTAACCTTTTACTGGTGCTCACATCTATCTTGCATGCTATTTATAGACTTGTGACAGTTTTTGTCTGCTTCCTCTGATGCTATCTGACATTTTATCTGTTCTTCTGTTTGATAGTCAGAGGAAATCAATCAGTTTAGACAACAGATTTGCACTTGTCAACAACTTCTGTCAAACTGAAAACTTGTCAGCACGACATCACACTTGAGGACATCAGACAGACGTGAACGCCAGCTTCTGTATAAGCCATATAATTTTATATCAGATTACATCATCTTTATTTTGGAACAAAATAGAAATCTTAAGATCACTGGGGCTATTGAAAGTCACAGGTAAAATGTTCCTTCAGAACACCATAAAATGTCTAATAGTCCAAGATTTTTCATGGTTGTCCTCGTCTGCTCTGGAGCTGGCACGGCTCTGCTGGCTGAAACAGGGACAAAAGCCATTTGGCACAGCTGACAGATAATTCATAAGGTGTAGTGCTACAGGATTAAAGCAGGAACCACTAATGAAATTGAGCACGACTTCTTCAAGGCTATTTTCAAGAATGTCCTTGAGCAATCATAGTCTCCATTATGACGTAATGCAAAGAAAGCTGAGTCTGTGGGCGCATTATGGTTTTCTTTCAAAGATATTGCCCTTATGCAAAGATTAAAGTTAATTTAGAAGGAAAATAAGAAGAGCAGAAAAATAAACCTGCATTAATAACTCATGCTATTAATTGATAATCCTTGAAGGCTTTCTATAATGCTTAAAACAATTTATATACCCATCATATAATAGAGACGACATTTATGTCACTGTGACTTTGAAATCAAGAAAAAATAAAATCCCCTAAGGCTCTGCAAAACATCTCAAATTCAGATTCATGAGATGTTCCTGTAGAACAGAAAACCAGCAAAATCCAGCAGGGCTGAAAACTGTCTTTATCACTGAGTCTCATCATCCATCTTCATACAAAGTTGAATAAAACCCCATCAGAAGTGAATAAGAATAATACAACAGGCCATCACTCACAATAAAAATATTTTGTAAGTGATATAAAAACATGTATGCACTGAAACTAAAATAGGAAGGAAGGGAGTATCATTAGTCAACAAGAGTGCATCATGGCATCCCCTTTCTCTCTCTTCCCTGTTATTCATGTCTGTTTTTTGCTGCTTCAAGTAAGGATGCTGCTAGTTACTAATTTCCCTGTCAACTAAACACACATTTAAATCATAGCAAAGGTTAAGGAAGCACCCAGAAAGCTTTCAAATTGAGCACAATTTATTTAAGATGGCTAAAAAAGGATCACAGTGCCACAATAGTTTCACTAACAGATTGCAACTGACTTTCCTCTACATTATCCCAGTGGTTTTCAATCTGTTTTGCCCACAGCACACCCAAGATCAAGCAAAAATTTAAAGGCACACCAAAACCATATCTTCACAGAATAGCCTCTACATCTGTTACAGTAAATGGAGCATATAGTGTTAGTTCAGGCAGGCCATGGAGTTAAGGGCTGCCACATAACTGAGACCATCTGATCTAACGAATGTCCTCATCAGCTGATGCAGTGTAGAAATGCTATTGGCAATTTGTACTCATGCAGCCATATCTAACGCCTGTCTATGCGTTGCTGCTCCCTCTGCAAGCTGCTTTTTACAACCCTCCTCCACCCCAGCTCCTCCTTTTTTTATACCTCTGACTTAATCAATGTCAATCTGTCATTTATGCCTCTTCTGCTCTGTTTTTTTGCTACTTCTTTCCTTTCCACAGAAAAGGCAGGAGCTTGTGGTGTTCCTGTAGCCTCGTCGAAGAGCAAGAGGATCCCAGAACAGACACATGAAAAACAGCAATGTGTGCAAATTTCAATCCATCCATTCTTTATACCGCTCATCTCGTTTGGGGTCGTGGGGGCTGGAGCCTATTCCAGCAGTCATTGGGCGAGAGGTGGGGTACACCCTGGACTGGTCGCCAGTCAATTGCAGGGCTGACATAGAGAGACAGACAACCAGGCACACCCACAATCACACCTACGGCCAATTTTAGAGAAACTTATTAGCCTAATGAGTATGTTTTTGGTGGTTGGAGGAAGCAGGAGTACCCAGAGAGAACCCATGTGTGCACAGGAGAACATGCAAACTCTGCACAGAGAGGCCCTGACCAGGAAGCGAACCAGGGACCTTCTTGCTGTGAGGCAACAGGGCTAACCCCTGCAGCCCTGTGCACAAATTCATAAGCGCTAATAAAGAAAAAATATTTCTAACCACACATCATTTGTATTTCTTGACAAAGGGGAACCTAAGTTATTGTACAGTTGTAGTAATCACTTATGGTTGTACAAATTCCTATGGCACACCAAGAGCTGGAGCAAGGCACACCAGTGTACCTTGCCACACCATTGGAGAACCCCTGTATTATCCCATACATTCAGATACATTTTGGTAACATATCATCTTAAAAAAAAAATTATAGTATTGATTTTAGATTTTAAGTTTTAAATGAAACTGCTTAAATACATATTTATCTCAACTTTTTTAGACTAGAAAATGCCAAAAGACTCTGCCCTGTGTTATGCCATGTGTCCACTGTGTTTGTTCATATCTGGGCAGTAGAGTATCACAGCAAACTATTAAGATTTCAGCAGCATTAAACAGCCTGAAATCATTAAAAAAAAACATGCATTATTGGTTTAATCAGCTAGTAATCTGGTTGCTGACTGTGACACTGGTTAAACTTGTAGATAATTAATCATACTCCATTTATAATGCAAAATGTGTAAGAAATCCCTTACAAAATCTTTAAAAAAAGCGTCAAGCCCAATAGAAATATCTTTTACATAAAGCAGAGAGATTCTTGGAAGCATTAAAGCTATCTTAAAAATCCTGGGGTTTTAGAAATTATAAGAAAAACAAGCAAACAAAAAGATTATGATGAGGGAAAACATTTGGATTAGACAATCCAAAAAGAAAAAACAAAGATAAAAGCAAAAGTTCTCTTTGCCTCTGCCTTGATTCACAAATCCATTTTAAATTCCAGTCTTACACTGCCAGTTAATAACAAAAGTTTTGATTTAGAAAGAACCCGGTGTTTATACTCACCCCTGGGTGTAAAAAGGCATTACTGTGAATGATTTCAGCCTTGCCACTTACATCAAACTTTTGTAAGAACATCTTTTCTCCATCAACTTTAAAGGCTAAGAAATCCAGCAATAAAAACAGTCACAACATGTGATTTGTGAAGATATATGAAGCTTAAGAGTTATGAAATAAACTAGACAGCTTGTTACAGGACACCCGCTGTGAGAGTACAAACTGAGACAAATCTTTCAAGGCAGCACAGAGACTCAGACACAGCGCCTGGGCAGTGGACAAGCAGCTGAGTCCATGATAACAAGGGTGCTAAATTTACAATAATTGGCATTTGGTGTCAGGAGGACATCAGCTGGACTCAGTCATTTTTTTGCATTAACATCTCCAGACCCAAACTGTGTCAGCAGAGAAAACATCTCAGCGTGATGTTTGGAACATGATTTACCAGCACTTTAGCAGCATTTCAGCAGAAAGAAAAACATGGCCGCCTGTAAACAGTTGAGTAAGTGCCATTAGAATGAGAATGAGATGCATTCAGGGACTGGTGCATTACCAAAATATATTAAAATATTTCAGTAGCCATTTCAGATTTGACATCTGCTTCATCCCAAACAGTCACAGTGTGGCTGCTACAGTTTTGAGCATGCAGTCATGTGACAAAAATATGTGAGTGGAGAAAAAGGCAATCACATGTGACTGTATCCACACCCTTTTATCTGTTTGCCAACTATTATTGAACAAAAAAAAAGAAAAGAAGCAGAAACAAACAAAGGAAGAAGAAGAGTAACAGAGCAAGATGGCAAAGCAGAGCAAGCCTTCTCAAAATCATTTGGGGGGGGGGGCAATGTCAGGTTTCCACTGCGACATGTCACTAGAAACACAATGACAATGTGAATGAAAATAAGACAGCATCACCCAGAAGTGTCAATTATGGGAGCAAGGCAAAGAAAGCACATGTCTAACAAGCTATTTCATTTTTATGCACCTATGCAGAAGACGAGGAGCCAGGCTTCAAATATTTATAAAAATAATAATAATTAGGGACGCATTCATCACATTTCTTGCAGTCCATGACCTACGAGTGAAATCAGCCGATCATCAATATCATACTGATCACATTTTTGTTTTAAAATATCAGCTGGTTTCCTGGTTGGTCCGTCTATTCTAGACTTGTAGTGCTCTGAGACCTCCTACAAGTGGAAGAGTAGTTTGATAAAAAGAGCACAAAAGTCATCTTTATTCAGTCAACAGTTCTGTTTTGTTCAACAGAGCAGTACATAAACGTACCAAAGAGCAATGAAAAAACTATCCTAAAATACAGACAGCTGAACTCTAAAGTGTGATGATTTACAGGGGTTCATTTATAATTCATTTATATACTACACGAGGCCCTCCGAGAGACTAAGGAGGATGAACATCTGGCATTCAAACTACCCTAACTAAAATTGAGTCTTCACTCTCCACACTGTCCGAGCAGGTGAGGGAGATGGAAACATGAGTGGCAGTAAACAATGACATTAAAGACATGAGCGACTGTGAAGGCAGAATGGGAGAATAATAATAACTCTACTGAAAGCAGAGGATCAAACATCAGAATCCTTAACATCCCTGAGCAAGCAGAAGGAAAAGATGTGGTGGGATTTTTGGAACGACTCATTCCACAGTTGCTCAGCGAGGACAACTTCCCCATAGCGGGAAAATCTCTGACAGACCACTTGCCCACATGGTGACATTTCTGAACTTCAGGAAGGAGAAAGTTCTTCAACCTGCAAGGAGCAAAGGAGAGATCACTTATGAGAACAAGAGGATCTCCTTCTTCCTAGATTTCACAGAGCTGCAGCGCAGGGGAGTCAAGTACAAATGAAGCAGAAAGATGACAAAAAATTGACAAGTAAAAAAGACTTGCAATATGGGCAGGAAAGACTGGCAAAATGAGAGATAGACAGGCTGCAGTATGACTTAGTCTACATTTTAAATGTCCCTGATAAGGAGCCGACACAGCCCAGGGCGATTGGAGAAACTTTAATTTTACTGTTATCCTGTAGACTTTTGCCCACTGAAAAGCCTGAAATTTTGTGAATTAATTTCAGTGCTAAATATGCTCCTTTTAAATGACAAAACCTCAATGTGCAAGTGTGTGATTGAGAAGAAAAGAGAAGTATCACTCCGGTATTTACAGCATATCAGAAATATGTTTTAATGAAAACTCTTTGCACCCACAAATACTGTTTACTGACTTAGGCAGAGAGAAGGAAAAAAACTCACTGGCATAAATTAAGGAATTAAAGTAAACAAACACAGGAAATGAAGGCTGTGACACAATTTTCTAGTGAAGATAAGTTAAAATCAGGGATGCTCATATGACCTGCTACAGTTTTGAGTATTTTTAGTGAGATGTTGCTCGTAAATGTTTTATTATAAACAATGATGAAAAACCCATTAAGACAGAGTAAAAAATAATCTTTTAAATGTCAATAACAGTTTAATAATAATTTTTTTTGAAGGAAAAAAAGTCTGTCTCAGCCAATATATTTATCCTCAGGTCAGACCAGGAAAAAAGGAAATGACCATCAAATTCTAACCAGTACTTCTGATTTAATTACTACAAGAGCACAAATTTGTTTCGAGAGAACAAACTTCTCATAGATAATGCCTCTTAATTTTGCCTCAAAGTGCACAAGATTGGTGCATTAAATTTCAAAATGTCCAATATTGACAGTTCAGATTCCCCCCAACCATTATCTCCTTAAATCCTGTGGGACAGACTGAAAATATACATTAAAACAACACTCTCATATCAGAAGAATAGGTAGAGGAATAGGTAATCAGTGGAGTGCAGTCACTGCTCAGTGGCTTTAAGATGTGATGGAAAAAAATAGCTTGATGAATAATGCTTTGTCAAACTGAATTTTGAAAATCAAATATCTTTTTGCATTTCTGTGTGTGCCTCTTTTTTTACATTATTATCAAAATCCTTGAGTTCCCCAAGGGAAATCAGTGCGTCATACTCCATTCCAAAGTTTGAAATTATTTATTTGTGGACAAGGACGTTGACAACTTAGTAAATTCATTTCCAACAGGCAGCAGTCTGAAGAGGTGTGTTGTTACCTAGTAAACGTGTACTGATAACTGGTAAATAGACAGTAAATATTGATGCCACAGCATTCTGAGAAAGCAAATTGATTTGCTCTACACGTTGAAATTTAACCTTCACACACAATAATGCATTACAGAAAGTGTCATTTAATGTGAATATTACCCCATCAGGATCTAATCTAACTGATTACATACATTTACAAATGGAAGGCTTTGTCTTCAGGGCCTATTACAGGTTTAATTTATAGCCCAAGGACACTTCAACATGCACAGGGCATATTAAAAATGGTGCTTTACATCTCTTAGATAGGTGCTAACTAACCATCAACTTATGACATTCATAGTCTCCTTAGTGAGACTAAGGTTTGGTTTAATAAGTGCGTTTCAGTCAGGACCATGTTGCCAAGAAACACACATGATTTGCAGCTATAAATATTTCCTTATTAGCAGCTATTAATTAACACTAATTGCTGATATTTATGTTTGGTGGCGTGGCTGTTCTGGGATCCCCCTGCCCTTCCACAAGCCTGTTCATACAAGGAACAGCATACATTCCTGCTCTTCCTGTGCCAATGACAGTGAAAGAAGCAGCAAAAAACCCAAAACAGAGCAGGCATCAGTGAACACAGAATGCCATTGATTAAGTCAGAAGCAGAATGAATGAGGAGCTGGGGTGGAGGAGTATTGCAAGAGCAGCTTGCAGAGAGAACAGCAGATCACAGCCAGGTAAGAGCAGGCAGCACAAGAGCGATCCACCAATAGTGTGCTCAGGGCAAATCAGCTGGCCGTCAGCTGATGAGTGCTTGCATGAGATCAATTATGGCAGCACTTGTCTGCGTGACTTGCCTGAACTTACACTATATGCTCGATTGATAACACTCAGCATAAGTGGTTTCCATATTGGAAATGCTGTCTGACCCTTCTGTCAGTCAGCTCAGCTGTTGCCCCTGATTATGCATTACTCTAAAGACAGTTTTAAACAATAAATAAATAAGCTATGATACCAATTTCACTTTTTTGAACTAGGCTTTAAAGCATGGACCTGCTGTAAAAAAGGAAAAAAACAAACATTAAATTAAATGAGGATTTCTGTTTTAAGTAACCAGCCTTTAGTTGATCCCAGAAACTGCCAGGTCATGCCCCTTTGCACTGGTGTCATCAACATGTGCACTGGAACGTGCCAGTGACCAACACAACCACACTGGCTGACTTGTGACAAATGCTGGTTGAAGAATGGGATGCCATTCCACAGCAGTATATGACCAGCATGAGGAGGAGGTTTCAGGCTGTTGTGGCTGTGTATGATTTTTCCACACACTACTGAGGACTGAGGCTCCTGTTTGTTAAAGGAATATATTGTATTTTCATTCACACTACTATAACAATTAAATCAGAAGTCAAAGACCTGAACCCTGTGGGACACCACATACAATCCATGTTCATCTTGACTCATGTTCACTCAAAATAGCAGGTCCCCTGTCCCTAGATCCAGCTTACATACAAAGCCTGTGTCTTTTTCTAGCATTAAATCCTTTACATTTTTAAACAAAAATGTTGCTCTATATGGTTTCCATGTTTGAATCAAAAGCAACAGGACAAAATGTTAAAATTATCCGATGCAAATGTCACCAAAGCTTGGTGCTTTTTGAAGGATGGGCTGAATATCCTCAGGGAGAATGTATATCAGGGGAAGACATTTACTATTTGGGGCATTCATCTCCTTGGTAACTAGGGCTTCTGTTACAGAGATGCTGTAGCAGAGGCTTTCTTCAAGATGATTTTTAAGATAACTTTACTCAAGAGTGAAGCAGGAAGATTTCAGTGGAACATGATCACCTGTTCTACTGTTTCCTGAAGTGATTATTTAGCAAGAAGGTCATGAACACACTGTGAGCACTGAGGGAGGATGTGAGGGCCCTCCTGGAGAGAGGGATAGAGATTTATTTGACCTTCTTTGTGATTCGCTGTGGCTGGCTAGAATAATTTACTTCATAGAGAAAGAAAGAAAAAAAAAACACTCTGCACCAAACACTCTTTTGCAGGACAAGAAATCAAGTGATTTGGTGCTTAGAGATGACATTCACCTCCTGCCAGAGATTTTCAGCCCTTAGTCTATAGCCTGGCTTCACTCAGAAGACACATTTTCTTCATTCTCCGTTAAACACAAAAAATCACTATCCTAGCTGAGAGCAAGGGCTAAAGTTAAACTAGGGCTGTTAGCATTGATCTTGTTCTTGTAACAAGGTAGGGTCCTAAATTAAGTTTAAACAGAGTATTTTAAAATCATTGATTGCAGCTCTTTGGTCCTTTTAGGCACATCACAATTAAGCCCTAGCTGGATACTGAGGGCACACTCACACTAGGCCATGTTGTATTCTAACCATGCTAAAGCCCATTTGACCCCTTCCCCTGTCCCCCCTTTGGCCCCCACCCACACTGCTTAACGCATCCAGGCCTGAGCACGGATATGTCACATACCAATGTCATCACACGAAGCATCCACCACTGATGAATTTATATGTGTTGATGACTCAATATACATAATTATTTTTTTTAAATTAATATGATATCTGCTACGTTAACAATACAGAGTCCGGTGAGGAGAGAGTCATTCCTCTGTGTGTCTGTATACTATCTGAATTCCCCTGGCATTTCTTTATGCACCATAAACTGTCCCATCTCTCTGAGCAATTTTGGATGCCTTTCAGTGCTGCGCCCAACAAGCCCCCATGTCATAGGACAGCCTGTGTCCAGAGCAGGATTAAATGTTCACGTAAAAGACTTTTTAACTGTGACAAGAGCAATTTTAACCATCTGATGAGAGCTGGAGGTGAAATGCCACAGGATTAATAAATGATGCTCCATCCAAACGTCAGCGATCAAGACCACAATATCACTTCTTGATGACATGAATAGGATTAAAGGTAAATTCATTCAGTGGATGATAGAGAGGTTAAATCAGCCATGAGATTAACCCCCGGTCCGCGTATTTTGCAGACTCTCCTTTACGCACAGAGGATGAAAGGTGTTTGTTAACCACTCTCACAGTGGTTAAAGCCTGACTTTGCTAGAGACTGGTCAGGAATGTGGAGAGGTCTGGGATCCATTAGAACGAGGTCGTACTGGAGCTGAGTAAACTTAAACTCTTCAGCTCTTATAAAATCTTTGTGACTTGTTGAAATACAATGAGACTAAATATATAGTTCTTTCTATCTTTTTAGAAAAAAATCCTGCCACTTCTAGCACGCAGCTGCTGCCTGGTGTGCTCCCTTTCCCTCTGAGGCGGGTCCTTTTGTTGTTACTTCACGTTACATCACATTCCCACGTTTGTGCTCCTTCATTTGCAGCTGTGCTGTGCCGAGGCCCACCTTGTCCTTCCGTGCCGCGCTGAAGCACGGAACGATTGCACTCACACTGGCCAAACATACCAGACTTTAGGCTTAAACGGGCCCAGGCACAGTACGGATGGCCTAGTGTGAGTGCGCCCTTAGTGACCCCTGTAAACAAAATGCTGTCATTTGTCTAGCTCATATGAGTTAGACTCCCCATGTGAGTTTGATTAGATTAGATAAACATATTTAAGAGAATTTCAGACTAAATCAATCAATTTAGTTAAATGTAAAGTATCTGGTAAATACTTACATTGAAGTTAACTACTTTTTTGTGCTTGTGTGTAATGTCCGTCCTTCCCTGGCTATCACCACAAGTAAAATCCAGACTTGTGGGAAACACTGCAGTCTACTTTTTCCAAAAAATATTCACAGAAAGGAATCGATAAAGAATCAGTAAGCAGAATCAATAATGGCATTGATACTGACAAAATATTTTCAAATAAGTTCCTTATTTTCTGTCAGAATAAAGCAGGTTTTTATGATGCACCCTTGGTCAGATCTTAAAACAAATGTCTGCATTCATTTGATCCTTACAAAAAAAAAAAAAAACACTTGTTAACATTGCTTCATTGTCAATGTTGGCTGTATTTAATGGAAAATAATTTGATCTTAAACCTGTTTATAAAACATTATTATTCATAATCAACTATTAAAATGTATAATCAATCCTGATTTTGTTTTTTGACAACACAAATCCAACCATTTAGTTATTATTTGAACAGTTTGTCACTACAGCCTGTCCTGATGATTCTATCCTTGCAGAAAGATGGGTTTTTGTCATACTCTAACAGACTTTTTTCATTACTGTGAATGTCTTAAAAGTGATCATAAATTCACAAACCATTCCTAACACAGAGCAAAAAACTTCAGTTAAAAAGCCTACAGTGAGGTTCTATTAAGCATAGGAACTTTGAAAGAAAACAGCACCACCATGGGAACCTTTGACATCCCCCTGACGTGTTGAATGGTCGTTGATTTATCTCCATATTTATCATGGAGGCGTTTGTGCTGGAGCATTGAAATGGAATAAAAATGTGTTTTTAAGAGACATCTCACTGATTTTACAAGTAAAGGACAGTTTATTCTTCATCAGGATTGTAATTATGAAAAGACCTCTACACTATGGAGTTTTCAAATTATGAAGTTTCAAAACTGTTCTTAGAAAAGAAGTCAATCTTCTATGTTTTGTGGAGTTCATCAAGTACAAGGGTAGGGAGCTTTCTCCTTAAAATATCTAATTTCTGTCTTAAAGTTAGACGTTTCATTCAAAGTGAATCTTATCAGAGGTCAATGTCAATAAAAGCAGTTTCTGAGTGCTTCAGTAAGTTATGAAGTTAAGTTGATTTCAATTTCAGTCTTTTTAGTAAACAGCTCTTCAGAGGAGCTTTATTTATTGTTGAGCTTTCTCAGGTCAAGTCTGACACTTCTATACACACAATTCTTTCACTGCTGACATTCTGTATATGTGCAGGACTTAAAAAAAAAAAAAAAAAAAAAGTCTGAATTATACTGCCTCCATTTCTTTCCAAATGTGTGAATGGAAGTTAAATCCCACAGTTTTACCACAGTTTTTTAATTCATTAATTATCAATATACAGTTGAGCTTTAATATTTCCTGCAACATGATGCATATGAAATATTCTCTTAACATTTAAATAAAAAGCTCGCATGCTGAGATTTTGTCATTCTGGTGCCCCTCAATGAAAAAATACATTAAGGGAGTTTTGAATAGATAATACTTTAACATTTGCAGTCCACTAAAAAGAGAGATTGAGAGAGAAGCGAACTGAATTGAAAGTTTTTATCTATCATAGACTGACACGTCATGTCTACACCAAGTCTGTGTGCAAAGATGCACCAGCGCAAAGAGAGGCTGAACCTCTTTGCAGATGTTTTTGGGAAAAATGCGTTAATTGCCCTCACAGCAATGAGTATTTTAATCCACAAACACTGGCACTAACAGCAGAGCCAAGTTAGAATTAAACAGTTTGTGGCACTAATAAATCCGGCCAACCAAAGTGATGAGCCGAGGTACCAGGGATGACTGTAATCCACCTGGATTTTGCAGTTTGGCAGATCTTAATGTCAAGCCCTGGTCACACATGCTAGAGAAATCAACCTAGCATGTGCTTTCAAATAGGTGTTGGGTGATCATCCAGTCCTTCCTTCCTTCCTCCTGTTATCTATGGTGGCCGGTAAGGGCAAACTGTCTGCAAAAGCCAGACGACTCTAAATGAAACAAAACAGCTTATATAAGAAAATTGCTTCAACTTTAGAGAAGTCCAAACGAACTTCAAAAGGGGAAACGCCATGCAACTGACCAAATTCAAATCCAAGAATCAAAAACAAATTCATGAACAATGAACACACGTCTAATACAGAAACGATTCCACACTCAAAAAAATCCTAAATCAATCATAGTTAGTATAATGTGGATTTTATTGACAAAAAACCTTTTCAATGTCAAAGGGACAAAAGATGTCTACAAAGTTATGTCAAACAAATAAATGTTAAATAAGTGATTGCATAAATATTCACCCCCTTTAAAATGACTGAACTAATTCAACAGAGGTCTTGTCAATCGGTGCTAGCAGTCTCACAGTTAGTGAAATGGGGATCACCTGACTGCAGTGAACGTGTCTCCAGTGATTGTAGTATAAAGACACCTGTTTCTGGAAGGCCCAGTCACTGTTTAATCAGTATTCCTGGCTACCATTACACCATGAAGACAAAAGAACACTCCTTGTCACTCAGAGAGAAGCTTATTGCATGGTCAGGGAATGGATATGACACAATTTCCAAGTGTTCATTTAAATCCATCATCAAGAAATTGATGGCAACTTGGCACATGTGTTACTGATGTACATCATGGCACATGTGTATATCTGCCTAAACAAGGCTGTTCTCACAAACTGAGTGACTGCGCAACAAGGAGAATTGTGAGATAGGACACCAAGACAACTGTGACTACTCTGAAGGGGTTACAAGCTCCATCAGCTGAAATGGGAGAGACTCTGCAAACAACAAATTTTGACCGGGTCCTTCCCCAGTCAAAGATTTTTGGGAGAGTGGCACTGTTGGAGAAAACAAAGATTAAATCTGGAACAGAGTTCACCAAAAGGCATGTAAGAGACTCCATGATCAAGTGGGCGAAAGTTCTTTGGTCTGATGAGACCAAAATTTGCTTTTTGGCCATCAGACAAGACAATTTGTTTGCCAGACACCAAACCCTGAACATCATCACAAACACATCATACACACTGTGAAGCATGGTGGGGGCAGCATCATGCTTTAGGATGCTTCTTGGCAGCCAGCCCTGGAAGGTTTGTAAAGGTTGAAGGTAAAATGAATGTGTTAAAAAAATCTTATTCAGACTTCAAGAGAACTATGGCTTGGGAGAAGACTGGTTTACCAGCAAGACAATGGCCCGAGCAAACAGCAAGAGCTTCACAGAAATGCTGAAAAGACAAAAGGTGAATGTTCTGGAGTGGTCGAGTCAAATCTAACTTTTACTTCTAGTTTAACTGAACTGTAATCAGAAGAGTGTCAAGTTTGGAGATGAAAAACAATAAAAAAATAAAAATACAACAGTAAGTTCACTGTGAAACCAGAGCATTTCCTGCATCAAAGTCGGCATCAGTATGACAGTTTGTCTTACACTCTGCTCATTAACACTGGGGATGTAAGTGTTCAGGTGAAGGGGCAAAGGATGTGTGAGTGTAGCAGAGTGTGATGCTTTAACTAGATTAAGAGAAGTCCAATCCATTTTCCCCTCATGATTAAATTTTGGGCGTTCATGTCTATCTGAAAAGCTATGCAAATGTAAAAATCTGAACATATTTCATAGCGTAGAGCTTTTACTTTAATCTATTAAAACTATGAGGTTTAATTGAAAGGTGATAGCTGAATTAATTTAGATTAATTTGAACTGGAGAGAGAAATGACTGCAGGACAGTCAGTTATCCAAAGAAAAGTAAACAAGAAAACTGAAACGACTGGTGAATTTAAATGATCTTTAGCTGCAGACTCATAAAATTAGTGCTTAACTCCTGATTTGATTGGTAATGCTTGGAAACATGGATCTGTTTGATGTTTCACATATATTATTTCTAAACACTTTCATCAGCTTGTAATCAAACACAAAAAGATAGCTTGGTATAGTCTGGCACTGTAATCAAGATTTAAACCTGATTGGCATGGATGGGAGAAAAAAACAGTCAGTAACACTTGTCAACAGTGATATCAAATTGTGGTGCCCTGATTGAGAAAGCACAAACTTAATTTGGAACATTTAATTTGGCTTGTAATTTACTTCACAAAAGCCCTAAAGCTGTTCCAAATGACAGCTGAATCTAAATATACTGTTTCAGATATTATTGAGAATGCTTAATTGATTTCAGAATTTGATGAAAATCCAAATAAAGCACCAGTAAAAGCTTAAAATAGCTATCGTGTCTGGTTGTTTGTGCCTTATGCTGAATTGAATACATAGAAGTGCTTGTATGCTATGAGTAACACCTGAAGAAAACCTCCTTTAGATTCATCAAGGTTTGCAGTGGCACTGAGTAAATGTTGTCTTTCATGATATTTTGAATTGCCCCTTGGCTACATAATCCATGTGCTTTTCTAAGCATGCTATAGTGATGAAATACAAAATCTGTATCCATGTAGAAAACCTTATCAATGTGAACATGTTAACATGTTGTCACATTACATAGCACATATGTAAGTCCTCAGTTATTTTAGCCAAAAAAGTTTGCTGCCGGTACTCCTAGTTTCCAGAAAGCTTCTGGAATGTGTTGCCATTATAGAAAGCAGTCCATTAATTTCTTTTCCCTTGCCAATAAAATAAATCTTGTTAATTTGACATCTTTTATTAAATTTGGGACAGGATGGTGCTTGTGTGTCAGCTTTGTAATCACACAGTCTGTTCAGTATTTTAAATCTGCTTTAAAGGAACCCAACATGAATAAACAAATTCAACTAATTAGATTTTTATCTTTCATATGCATATTGAACAAAAAACAAACAAACAAAAAAACAAAAAAAACACAAAGATCCTCAAAGTTAGGCGCTAAAAGCTTGACTACCTGCTTCTTTAAAATTGCAGTTCATTTAAAACTTCAAGTCATTTCTGTAATACTGTATGGATCTTTTGCATCTGATGGCAAAATGTCTGCCCTGCCCAAGCCTGGACAGCAAAAGCGACATGTTACTGACTGGTAATGATGCACCAAAGCATCAGTGGAACATCAGCATCAGCTGATGTTTGCCCTGTGAACTGATTATATTTGCTGATGTTTGTCAAACATGGAAATGAGAAAAATATGAAGTGCATTCTGCTGTATGAGAAACGCTCAATAAGACAAAGGCAATAAAGCGGCCTGACAAGTTTTTGTTGCGTGCATCCTCCAGCTGAGTTTAACTTGGAATCTCTGATATGGTAACCTGACGCGCCAGATGGATGTGTGAAACACATCCATCTGGGAAAGCTTCAATAGGAAACGTTTGAGAAAAGGCAGAGGCTTTGAAAATAACTCGGAGTGTGATTGGGTGAACGTTCTGTCTGTCTTATCTCTATGGGCCAATAAGAGCAACAAAACACGTGACGTAGCAGCTATCGAGCTGTGCGTGCACAGCTACTGAGGAATAATGTGAAACATGGCGACTATAGACATGTAAGTGCTCAACTTTTGTCGTTTTTGAAAAGAAAACAACTCACTACTGTTCTTTGTTCTTCTTTTAACAAAGAAATGTCATCAAGTTCTGATAAAACTGGCGCTTTAGCAGCATCCAAGCTAATCTCTTCCTCTATAACTGCACCAGCTCTTGCTGCTGCTTGTTTATGTCACGACTCTGCTGTGCGCCTGAAAGTACTGCCCCTCGTTGCTAATTGGTCCTGTCACTTTCTAACTGGGCTCAAATGGTTCAGATGGGAGCTTTGCAAGATAGATTCGCCAGTGAGAAACAGGGAAACGGGCACATCCATCTGCTTTGCAAGGTTACTGATATGGTTGATATTAACCGAAAAATAGGGGAAACTTCAAACTCTCTCTTAAGCCATAAAGACTGCTGCAGGACAGCTCGACCCAGTGGAATAGTATGTTTTGTATGTTGCAAAGCCTCTTGGAACAAAAACACATGTTCGCCACATATGCTGCGGACTATGATCTCTATGTAACTTTAATTGCGCAGCAGTTAGATTGAAAACTTTATCACTCTTCCCTCTCTCCATTTACAAAGACTTCAACAGTTCAAAATGTGTCAGGTGACCTTGAAGCGAATATGATGTTGGAAACAGACTTCTTGTGAATGCCTCTTTGTGTAGTTTTACATTTAATAGAACAAGAATCAGCCATTTTAATGTAAAAAGAAACAAAGAGGTATTCACAAGGACAGCTACTTTCCTTGTTTTTTTTACGCTATAAGAGCTCTGGCTGTGTACAGAGAATTGCTGTTTATCACATTATGATGGAAATCATGCTGAATGAAATTTGTTGGGCTTGGAGCTGAAACTATAAAGATACCAGAAGGCATCTATGTGTGGATCCTCTTTCAGTCAGGTCTTTGTGAGTTTTTGTTTGTGTCTTTAAGGCGGCTGATCTGAAAGAGACACCAACATTTGTGTTTGGTATGTTGCATTTATGGTTCCAAAACATGCCTCAAATATCAAGATTAATGAAAATGCACAGTAGTCCAATGTCCTCATTTCCATTGCCCGTTGTGCTGAGTGAAGTCAGGGTAGTTGGAGTAGCAAAGTAGGTAGGAAAGTAAGAGATGTGTTAAGTGATAAGATGATAAATCATAGATATTTTTCCTTTCCTACATCATTTTTTCCCTTTCTTTCTGTAGCAATTCTCCCTCCACTACAAAAACATATGGTGCAGAGAAAACAAACACCCCACACAGCCCACATCTGACACAGTCACACATCTGACAGCCACACACTCACTCCGCCTCCCTTCACTCTGTGTCCCTTCTGCCACCCTAGAGAGTTCACTGCTCTTGCTGTTTTAACCTCCAACCCGCAGTGTCCATGCTGCGTACGCTGCATGTCACTCAGTGAACTGTTTGTTTGCCACTCATCGCTCACTACCCCGCTCCTGTCCCCACACGGCTCCCTGCTGGCAACAAACCTCTGGAGTGATTTCACATCACAAGCTTCGTCTACACAGGCCGCTTCCCATCGTAGCAGCTGGTAATTTACCTCAGACAGCCATCACTGCTCCTATCAGTGAGATAAGGTTTTATTTCCTTCCTGACCCCATCTCTGTTCTTATGCTCGTCTTTCCCCCCTCTCTGCAGCTGCTTTACATGCTCTGCATGCACCGTGTCTCTCCAGGCAAGGTGTTATTGCTGATAAAACTGAAACAAATACAACCACATATAACTCCTCCAGTAGGTATATGGGATCTTTTTACGTTTCACAGAAGCTTGTGATTAAATGTCAACATCAGGCACGATGCATTGCATGTTCTGACTTCTTCACTCACTCCACTACCAATCTGTCTGAAATCTATATGGTTACAATGACACAGCATTTGACAGGATATACAGTACAATAAAGAGAGAAATAGGCCATAAAGACTGATAGGACTGTTTAGAATGGTTACAAGGAGAATTAGGGAGGTAAAAGTTGGACATTAGCGGGCAAACAGAATTAGTACACATGCTGTCAAACTGATGCACTTCAACAAATAACCTTCATTTTTGCTTGGCTTACCTCAGTCTCCTTTACTTCTCACATCAGTCCAACTTCTCCAAGGTTTTTACAACATAAAACTGCTTTTCTTAAATGACAGGAAAATAACAATAATCTTCACTCTTTCTTAAGCTGGCTGAATCAGGCATGTTAAACTCATTAACTCCCTAAAAATGGAAAGGTTGCTTTCTACTTACTTAATAAGCAGCCTCACACATGTCTTTTCTTTTCCTCTTGCTCTCTAGCTCGCTCTCTTACAGTCATTCCCAGAACAAAGTCAAAACTCACATGATCTTAGCATGCAAGTGTGCCTATGCTTGATAAGGCTTTTGATGTACTGCTACAAATGAAGCCCATTAAGAGGGTCTTGTTAACTTATTTGATGTTCACTTGAAGCAAAAAAAGTTTCAAGACGTGAAAAACTGGGAAAATTAAGTATGCTGAACCACCTCAAAAGACCTATTCTGACAGGGGCAACAGTCTCAGCCCAACTTCCTTGGTACTAGGCCTGTGCTCAAAAAGTCAATGTTGCAATATATTGTCACGTGATCCTTGCATGATACGGATTAGGGCTGAAATAAATCCTCGAATGATTCGAGTAACTCTATTACACTAATTCTTTAAGGCAAATGATCTGCCTTGAGGACATGGTGCTATGTAGCATCCTATTTTGTATGGACGGTTATTTGTGTGGCACAGTGCAATTGCTTTCACTTTTGCAATAACATACCATGCAGCAAAGACGATGCGAGGCATGAAAATCATAAAGGGAAAGAGAGAAGACAATGCAGTGATAATGGATGGTCTTGTGTGTTTTATGCACTCCCTGTCAGTGCACACCTCATCTCTTTTATACCATGAGGAGCATGGCCTGTAAACCCAGAACAGGAACTGCATTTAGAACAGTCAATCCATAGAGAACAACAAACTTGCTGTTTTTTAACTGCCTGTGCTCTGACAGATTTATTCTTGAAGAAAACATTTTTCTGAAGACAACACTGTGAATTTGTAATCTCTTACTGCAATTATGGCATTTTAATTGAGGTTGTAGCAGTGCAGTTTTGAAATCAAAGTTTTGAAATGTAAAAAAAAAAAAAAAAAAAAAAAAAATCAGCAGAGAGTAAAGAGACTGCAAGGCTGGTGATATGGGGGGGAGTTGTTACGGAGGTGAGTTTGGACAATTGAACCCACAACCCATGGCAGCCATCATCACAAGCCTTTGGTGTTAGAGTTAGCTGACAGTGTTGATCTAGTCAGAGTAAATTCAACTCTGCTTAGTCAACTCACTTAAGCACCTTCCACTGCCTGTCAACTATTGGTTGTGGGATTTTCTCATCATGCACTTGGTAGACTATAAATGTGTTTTACACAATTTAGATGCATCTGAATGTGTTTGGATGTGTATAAATGTTGTTTGTTGCACAGTGATCACTGTTGGGATTCCTGTGCTCATGTTTCTGGTGGATTATTGTTGTTTTTGATATTTAACACTTCTGCACCATTAGGGAAATTATCCACTACATTGGTCAATTCCTGCCTGTGGTAGAGGGTAATTTTTAACAAAGGGGGAGAGTGCTAACTGCCATCTCAGAGCTTATTCTAGTTCTGTGTCTTTGCCCCATCTTTGTTGTGACCACCTGACTATCCAACATGGATTCAATGTAAAATGTACATTTTTATTAGGCATGAAAAGTGCAAGTTAAAAATGTCTCAAATTCACCTAAAGTGAAAGGAATTGAAAGGTATTTGAGAGTTAAAATACTAACAATTTCCAAAGTGTCATTTTAATGCGGATTCTGTGAGAATTAAATAAACTCAGAAAAGGTGTAGAACCTAACACTATGGGAGTAAGATTAACACTGTTGATTTTCTTTATATCACATACATACAACAGACAACTGAATATAGCTGTTTCAGTGCAGAAACTGTACATACTGTATCTTTAAAAGATATTACCAACTCAGCTGACCTGATCTCCTCAGGCAGATCGTTCCACTGTTTTAGCTCCCTCACCTCAAGCCCTCTTTCCCTTTTTGTTTCAGGTTTGTTTTTTAGAACAACAAGAAGACCTCTGCCTTAAAATCTCACCATCCGGTCAGCTTGGATGATGAGATTCTCATGGTAATAAAAGGTCAGTAATATAGCTGGGAGCAAGACAAAGAAGAGCTTTAAAAGTAATCAGTAAAATCTTAAAATCAATTCTAAAACATTCAGGGAGCCAGTTTTAAGAAGCCCAGCTTATTACGAAGGCTTCAGGCAGCTGCTTAAGGAGTATGAGTCAGGCTGTTTAATCCTCACTCAATGGATCATTACAGTGACTGCAGTGCCTACGTTTTAGGATGATGAAAAGCATAAAGACATTTTTGCAAATACAAGTGCATTTATAGTAAAGTGAAACCAAACTATTATTGTATGAAAAACAGCAGCAAGAGAGACAAGAGAGGGTAATCTCTCAGTGATAGTCTGGGGTGCCATGTCATCTGCATGTCCATGTCCACTGTGCTTTATCTAGTCCAGAGTCAACACTGTCAGCCATCTGCCAGGAGATTTTAGTGGCCTTCATCCTTCCTTCTGCTGATAAACTTTATGGAAATTCTGATTTCCTTTCACAGCAGGAAAAGACCACAATAAAACCAAAACTGCCAGAAACTTGGGGCACACGTAGTCGAGTGGTTAAGGGGCGCACCATGTATGCAGGCAACCCACGGACCCGAATCCGGCCTGTGGCACTATTTCCTGCATGTCTCTCCCCGCTCTCGTCCCCGTTTCTGACTCTATCCACTATCCTCTCTCTAATGAAGGCATGAAAAAGCCCAAAAATAAATCTTAAAAAAAAAAAAAAAACTACCAGAAACTGGTTTGCTGATCATGGTATTACTGTGTTTGATTGGCCAGCCAACTGGTCTGACCTGAACCCTGTAGAGAATCTCTGGGGAAATGTAAAGAGGAAGATGAAAGACACCTGACTCAACTAGACAGATGAGCTGAAGGCTGTCATCAGTGTTGCATCATGTGCACATCCATGCTTAATTTATGATGGCGACTCACAGAAACATTTGCAAAGAAGAACACGTTGGCTCTAAGCATCATTTGTTCATAGAAGTTTGAGTGGGAGCTTCCTGCTGTGGACTTTTTGGCTCTCTGCTTTTACACATTTTTAAATGCCCATAGAAAAAAATGAACATGCTGTAAATGCATGTTTCCATTCTTGATCAAAACTTGTTGTCCTGCATTCTTTTCCATATTTGGAACACACAATGTCTTCTTCTCACTGACTCACCAAGTTTCTCTCTCACTGTGTTTCCAATACTTTGGTCGGATGTCTCCAGATAGAAACACCCACCATGTGCACTTCCAGTGTCCGATCTGAGTAAGAGATTTAATTAGAAGAGTAGAATAATGTGATGATTTTTGATGAATGTATTGGTCTGATAGTTGCAACTTTTGATACATAATAACATAAAAGCATCTAAAGCTGCGCTATTTAAATGGAAATGCTCATCAAAACAAACCAGGGTCCGGATAGGAAAGCACTGGTTTGGATCTGTACCAGAGTTATTTGGTGATGGCTGGCTTAGAGCATATACTGTTAGTAGATACTGTTAAAGTTATAAATGATATTTTTAATACTTTTAGAAGGGTTATGAATAAAGTTCCTTACAAAGACAGTCAGCAACAGTCAGAGAGATTGACATCAGGAACAATTTGCAAGGAATCACACAAGATGCAATTACACAACCATTTGCAAAAGTACAAAACAATGTAACTATGGAGATACACTGCAAATAGTAAAAAATGCATCCTGCAAAAAGACAAAACGACTGGATCAACAGCAAATGTACCACTTAACATCAACAATGCAAAGTCAAAAACACACGTACTCAGAAAATATCTGCATCAAGGCAGACACTGAGACACAGCCGTTGATGGAAGTGCACTGGGGCTGCAGGGGCATCAATGGAGCAGGTAATTTAATACACGATTATATATCACTTAGATTGGGACATCCCTGGGTTACTGGGAGATTTAAAGTGAGCCCATCCTAGTTGCTGGCATTGGGAAACAGAGGCCTGAGCATGGTTGCAGTAGGCACAACTGGGGTTTCTATTTTTAAAAATGCCATGATAAAACCAAAGAAAACATAACTGTTTTTCTCTGCTTTTGATTTAAACATTGCAGCCAGTATAAGAAGTGTCTCAAAGTTTTATACTGAGCAAAACTTTTACTTTCCACCATTCCAAGTTGTGGACAACATACTGGAAAAGTAATTAAATTCCTCATAGTTTCCTTTCATTAAAGACTCAATCTTTGCTTCAGATATTTGAGGAAAAAACAAAACTTAAGGAAAGGTCTTCAAAATAACTTGAAACTTTGTTCACATTTCTTTAAGAAAAAGGATTTAACATGCACCTCTTTTGGCACCTCGTATTAAGCAAACAGTATTTTTCCAGCCATATATAGTCCTTCTTTCTTTCTTCAGTCCCTGCATGTATTTAGAGATGTTGCCATAAGGAAGGCAATTAAATGGATACCTTGGGCTGTCAAGACAAGCATAGAGGTCTTTGTTATTCAAGGAGGAGCAACTTGATCTATACTAATGGTTGTGCATGCTAATCGTATGTGGGTTACTACAAATTCCACTGCATATTGGATTACTAAGCTCTCACTCTGTTGTTTCATGTGGATCATCAATGCAAAAACTCACTCTAATCCACTAACTGCTTCAGTGACCATGCTTCATATCAGCACAAACTCGAGGTACGCATGCACCATCTACGCATGTGTGTGGAACTAAAACACCAAGGACAAGATGAAATAGAGAAAGCACTTCAATAAAAGAGAGTTTTCTATAAAGAAGATACTGATGCAGCCAGCCAGAGTTGATCAGACTGGTTGTGCACAGAACCCTCAAAGCAAATGTCTGACTCCTTTAGTCACATTATTCAGGCTGAAACATTCCTGAAGTTGTTGCTTGAAGTTCCATGTACAGTGCCTATTAAAAGTATTTACCTCCTAAGATAGTTTACCCTTTTATTGATTTTATAAATTAATCATGGTCAATATATTCTGGATTTTTAAACCCCCAAAACAAAACAAGACAAGACTCTAGAATCTCAAAGTGAAAATAGATTTCTACAAAGTAATGTCAATTAAAGAAAAACATGTAATGTTAAATAAGTGACTGCATAAAAAATCACCCCCTTCAAGTCAGTCTTTAGTAGATAAACCTTTGGCTGCAATCAAAGCACTGAGTCTTTGTGGATAGGTTTTAATCTGCCTTACACATATGGACACTGCAATTTTACTCCTTTGCAAAACTGCTCAAGCTCTGTCAGGTTGCACAGGGATTGGGTGTGAACAGCCTGTTTCAGGTCCAGCCTCAAATTCTCTATTGGATTGAGATCTGGGCTTTGACTTGGCCACTCCAGAACATTCACCTTATTGTCTTTAAACCATTTCTATGTAGCTTTGGTTTATATTCTCAATGGAAGATAAATCTTCTCCTATGGCCAGAAAAAGCATTATTTTGGTCTCATTCAAACCAAAGAATTTTCTTGCACTTGACCATCTGGTCTCTAACATGCCTTTTTGGCAACTCTAGTTGAGACTTCAGGAGTTTTCTTCAACAGTGGCTTTTCTTGCCACTTTCCTATAAAACTTTGACTGGTGAAGAACCTGGGCATCAGTTGTCGTATGCAGAGTCTCTCCCATCTCACCTGTTGAAGCTTGTAACTCCTATATAGTAGTCACAGGTGTCATGGTGGTCTCCCTCACAAGTCTCTTACTTCACTGAGTTTGTTAGGATGGCCTGATCCAAGCAGATTTACACAGCTGATCCCCATTTCACTAATTGTGAGACTACTGGCACCAATTTTGGCTGGAACTCTGTTGAATTGGGTCAGTCACTTTAAAGGGTGTGAATTTTTATGCAATATTTTAATTTGACTGGCATTACTTTGTAGGTGTCTGTTTTCACTTTGACATAAAAAGGTTTTTTTGGTCAAAAAAAAAAAAATTATATTGGTCATGATGGATTAATTAAAATCAATAAAAGGGTAAAACATCCAAGGGGGTAAATTATTTCTATAGGCACTGTATGTTGGTTTGGGGAAGAACAGATCATGAAAGTTTGTGTAAGTTACAACCTGAAGACCGCTGGAAACCCAAATATACACTCTCTCTCTAACTTTGTAATTTATGGTAAAGTAAGTATAATAAAAAGCTCATAAAAATCAAATATAATAATAATAATAAGAATAATAATAAATTTTATTTGTATAGCAGCTTTAAAAACAGAGGTTTACAAAGTGCTTTGACAACAGCAGAATCACAGTAACAAAGCAAAACACAAACAGCAAAATGTCACAAGAAAGAAAAAACCTACAACAGAAGAACCCATGAAAAACTCAGCCAGCAAAGTAATTACAACATCATAAAAACTAGCAGAAGATTCAATAAACAGAAATGGTGTCCATTTAGAAATACATCGTAAAAACCCAGATATGTAAGATTCTGTAATAAAAATGAAGACCAAGAATAAAAGTAAAAGATAAAAACCCAGAATAACCTAGACCAATCCAGGCAACACAGGAACCGACTACATAAAAGAGACCTAAGGACCAGAAATGTAAAAGCATTGTAAAATAATAGAAAGAGACAAAAAGGAGTATAAATCAAAATCATAAGAAGGAGAATAAAAACAATTAAAATGTGTAGAGATTAACAAGTCAGCATACGGAATTAAAATTCTAGACAGTAAAAGATATTAATCATATGCTCAATATTGGCTCATAAGTTTGGGTAAATTTTCTTGAAACTGAGTTTCTTCATCAATGTTCAAACTGTGCTGACACTTTCAGATGGAAAGTCTATTAAACTATAACACCTGCTCTACATTAGTGTCAACAGTGAAGGGTTTTACTCTGTTTATTAACACTACTGTAACACCTGCTAAAAACTCTAAAGTAACCTGGACTATTTTATACAGCTTTTTAATGTCAAATAATATTTTATAGCTTGTCAGTGAACAGCATACTGAAAAAATGCTAAAAACAAGCATCTCCTGGAAAACAGGAAATATATGTAAACTGAGAATCAGTTTAAATTAAAAAAAAAAAAATCAGTTCTGTATTGAATTGTTCCCCCAAGATCAGAACTGAATTCAATCACAACAAAACCACACGGGTCACTTGACAAGCCCATCTTTGAGCACATGATTCAGCATTCAGGTCTAGAGATGCCGAGGTGCTTAGTGTGGCAAGAAGAAACCTTACTGTGGGTATAAAAAAAGCCAAGGCCAACTATGCACTTAAGATCCAGGGTCACCTCACTACAAATGACCCTCGTAGCATGTAGGCCGGCATCAAGAGCATTTCTGACTACAACAGGAAAGATGCAGAATGCCCCACAGACCCATCCCTGCCAGATGCTCTCAATGCCTTTTTTGCCCGCTTTGAGGATATGAACATCCTAACATCCACACATCAGCTGGCGAGCAGCCCCCAAGTGTTTCCACAGAAGACACCAGAAAAATCCTACAGAAAGTTAAACCACGCAAAGCTGCAGGGCCAGATAAAATCCCAGGGCAAGTTCTGAAAGACTGCGCTTACCAGCTCTCGGAGGTACTGACTGACATCTTTAACATCTCACTCACTAAAGCTGTTGTACCGTTGTGCTTCAAGTCCACCACCATCACCCCTGTCCCAAAAACCTCAACAGTGACGTGCCTGAATGACTATCATCCAATAGTGCTCATGCCGATAGTGATGAAGTGTTAAGAACGACTGGTGATGCATCAATTAAAAACTGAAATAGACATCAGTGCTGACCCACACTAGTATGCATACAGGAAGAACAGGTGTACTGCAGATGCTGTCTCAATGTCGCACACCTGGCCCTCACCCATCTAGAACAAGGACACGTATGTGAGACTGCTCTTCCTGGATTTCACCTCTGCCTTCAACACAATTATACCACGGACTCTCATAAACAAACTTCAGACACTTGGACTAAGTAAAACTCTATGCAATTGGGTACAGGACTTCTTAACAAACAGAACACAGGCAGTAAAAATCCACAACATCACCTCTTCCCCCACTGTCGTGAACACTGGCTCACCACAGGGATGTGTCCTCAGTCCTCTGCTTTACACACTGCTGACCTATGACTGTACTGCACGACATCACAGTAATCAAACAAAACAATCAAAAAACAATCAATCAAAAAAAACAAACAAACAAAAAAACGGGCAGGGCTGGGCACCCCAATCCTCACGTTTCAACAGGTGCGTGGTTGAGAGTATCCTCACCTCTTATATCACAGTGTGGTATGGTAACTGCTCTGCCGCAGACAGAAAGGCACTGCAGCTGGTAGTTAAGTCTGCACAGAAATTCACAAGTGGCAGCTTCACAGCAGTCCGTGACACCTATATTAGCAGATGCGGAAGTAGGGCTGTTAGTATTATGAAGGACCCCGCCCATCCTGCATATGGATTGTTTGCTCCCCTCCCTTCTGGTAGGAGGCTGTGCAGCATCAGAGCAAAAACAACCAGACTGAAGAGCAGCTTCTCCCCATCTGCTGTTAGACTCAGTAACTCTGCCTTGACCCCAAAATGAAAATGCAGTACGCTCTAACTAAACTTAAAACAAAAAGTAAGGCAATTTGTATTTGGTAGATGATTTCTTTGTTGTAACAATGTTTCTTGGCAATAAATCTTATACTGCTGGAAAGCCTGTTTATTACCCTTTTAAATGATGCCACATTTGTAAGGATTTGTGGGATGAGCAGCAGAGCTGAGTATGTGGGTTGCGCCCATGAAAAATGTGCCAAAATCTTTGCCAGTGCCAAACAGCTTATATTGACTTGTTTGGAGCTTCTGGTACCCCCAGGTGCTGCCAATTAGGCGCCTAATTGGCAGCACCTGTGAGCATGGGCCCTGCTACAGTGGTCAGTAGATGTCTGCTTCAAGGATCGGCATGCCACATTTGACTGATCTGGATAGGGCTGTCGGTTAGGCAACTTCAAGCTGGTGTGCCGCAAAACCAAGTTGCGGCATTGTTTTGAGTGAACCCTAGTACCATCTCCAAACTGAAAATAATGGGGAATGTCAGAGACAGGCCGGAAGTAGGCGCCCCGAGAAGACAACACCACAAGAATACTGTTTCCTCACCCTGTCAGCAAAAACTCTATCCTCCAAGATGACAACACTCGCCCCCACAGAGTGGGGTTTATCAGAGACTACCTCCAGGATTTGGAAGTGGCTTTGTTTACATCACTCCAAACTTTGTTTAACTTAAACAACTGCTGCTCAATTGGACAACTGGAATGACAATACATTAATCTTCCTTAATCACTGTTATAGACTTCCAATTATCATGCACTTATTACCACTCTGGCCTGGGCATTCTTCACATACTTCACATCTCTATGACGGACTTTAATCAGAAGTTGAACAGCTAAATTGAAAAGGTAAAAGTTGCATTGTCGTCTTGAGTTAGAGGGTCTTCATCTTATTTATGCCAAAAAAAAAAGGCAGTGTTGGTATAATGTGGATGAGTTGTAAAGTTTGTGTATGTAGCTTGCTAACCTGTTATCATGATCATTGAGAATTGTTTAGCTGATGATTTGTGATGGCCCATTTGATAATGCTGCTGTTGCCTCTAATGTCTGGTTGCTGCTTGCCAGAGGGAAATAAAAGACATCTCACTGAGCAGATAATGCAAAGAATGTAAAGCAACTTTGGCTCTGACAATAGTGAATGATGCTGAAATGAAGCACTGAAATCTTTGATGTGATTTGGCTCAGTAGGTATTAACCGTGTTGGTGATATGGTACATCATTTTAAAATCCATCCTCATCCTCCCTGTCCTGTTTTTTGAGATCTCCAAAGTGGTCATAGGGCATGTCTATGTGAACTTTCAGTGTAAAACATGAGGCCTGCTTAACTATAACATATTCTTAAATTAATACAAGCTGCTGTACTATCTAACATTTTTAATCCTGAATATTCAAATGAACTGGCAAGGTCAACTTGGGCAGAAAAGACTTTAACGTCATCATACAAGAAGACTTCTCTTGGCAACCCCAACTGAAACAAACTGTCAGCGTCCCTGGCTGTGGGAGTTTACTGCAGGCTGTTGAAGAGCCAGTTTTGTCAGGGTTCATTTTAGAAAAAACATTCAGACTTTCATCTTATTTTGTGAGTTGAATATGACTGAAATTATCCAGTCCCAGTAGGCTTTACTTGGAGGGAAAACCTGCATGTCATTAAAATAGCAGTAAAATGAAATATCCTGTCTGTGTGAATAGTAGCCAAGTTGAAAAATAAATTTGGCTATGCATAGTGAAAATAAAACCAGTCCCATTAGCAACCCTTGTGGGACTCCATGGTATACTAAAAACGGAAGCCAGACATAGTCACCAAAAGAGGGTAAATATTCTCAAATCATCAACTATGGATAGAAACACTTAAAAGCCATCTCAGATAGAACAAGTGCATGCTACGGCTGTCACTCAGCTGTTTCTTCAGCACTGTTTTTATTTTAATGACTTCATTCTCTGTTCTTTGTTTCTGTCTCAAACCCAGCAGATTTTTTGTAAATCTGCTTATTCTCAATGATTTGTGAAGTTCTTGTGAAAAAACCTCAATCAGTCAAAGATCTTTTTGGAAAATTATTTGTCCTTGAAGTCTGATGGATAAATGTCAGCCTTTGTGGTCAGAGGTTGTACAGAGGCAGAGTTAAAGCACTGTGGGATACAGACTCTGGATAACATACTGGTAATTATTAAATAACACCAAAGGGCAGTCACATTCATTCTTATACAGTGACGTTAAGGAGACAGTGCATCTGCAGAACTTGAGGTGCTTTTTAGGTGCAGCACGGTGCTCGTGAGCTAATTTTTGGAGAGCATGTGGACATTTAAGGTGAAACAAGAAATCATAATTCTATTTATACCTCTACTGGCAATGGCAAGGGGTCAGACATTTTTTGTTTTCGAGCTGTTCCTCAGCCAATCTGTCCAGACTGTTCTTGTGAACCCTCTATCCAAAGAACACTTTAAGGGATTTTCTTCTAAAGGCTCATCTATGCTCTACATTTGAATTGCATAAAGATACTGATAGACCTTTCTGTCCATACTCTCCATCCTTTCATCAGCTTTTCATCCGTTCTCTCTAAGCTTATGAATAGGGATCAAGATTATTGCAACATCACCATCAATCGTGGGGCAGTGTTGAGAAATGCAGCTAACGGTTTCACCCAGAGTAGCAAAACACCATCAAAGAAGAACCATTTAGGACAAGTAGGTGGAACCTAAAAGAATTTTCAGAGCAAATATCAATAAATAATGATGGGCACAAAGAAAGTCAGCTCCAAGGGCACAGCTGAGCAGAGGACTGGCCGTTCTTTCTTCAGACTATGGGACAGACTGAACAGCATCAAAGTAGCTCTGTGAGAGACAGCGACTTCTAGTGGATTACTTTTTCAGTGTCCACTCCAGCACAACAGACGCATGTTAGTATGAGGACAATGACGGTTGTAAAGTTCAAAATGCTACAGCCACACACAGCGGCCACTTAATAAGTTACACTGGTTCCATTGCTTGTTAACACAAACAGCTATTCAGGCAATCACATGGCAGCAACTCAATACTTTTTGGCACGTAGACGTGGTCAAGGTGATTTGGTCAAGTTCAAACCGAGCATTTAGTTGGAATTTCATGCATGACCGTTTCTAGGGTTAGCTAAGAATGATCCAAAAAAAGGAAGACATTCAGTAATCAGCAGTTGTGTGGGCGAAAATGTCTTGATGTCGGAGGACAATGGGCAAACTGGTTCGAGATAACTGAGGGCAACAGAAACTCAAATAACCTCTCGTTACAACCAAGGTATGCAGAATTTCATCTGAGTGAACAACAAGTGGAACTCTGAAGCTGATGGGCTTAAGCAGAAGACCACGCCGGGTGCCATTTCTGTCAGCTATGAACAGAAGACTTGGCATGGGGTCACCAAAATTGGAAAACAGAAGATCGGAAAAATGTTGCGTAGTCTGATGAGCCTCGATTTCAGCTCCATTTCAGAATTTGGCGTAAAAATAATGGACTCATGAAACCACACTGTCTTGTATCAATGGTTCAGGCATGTGGTGGTATAATGGTGTGGGGGATATTTTCTTGGCACACTTCAGGCCCCTTAGTACCGATTGAGCATTGTTAAAATGCCCCAACCCATCTGAGTATTGTTGCTGACCATGTCCATCCCACCCCAGCACGATAATGCACCATGTCACAAAGCTCAAATCATCTCAAACTGGTTTCTTGAACAACAAGTTCACTGTACTTCCATGACCTCCATAAGATCTCAATCCAATAGAGCACCTTTGGGATATGGTGGAACAAGAGATTTGCATAATGGATGTGCAAAAGGGGGTCCAACCCGGTACCAGCGAGGTGTACCCTACTAAAGTGTGAGTGTCTTTTCATGTATGCATACAGCATAAATGAGCCTTAACTCTGCAAAAATGTCCACTCTAACTCAAAGATAAAGTGGATACATTCTGGAGATACAAGGTCAAGACCAAAACCCCCACAGCCGTTCCTTGTGGCCCACTGCTGCACTTTCACTCTCTGGACACTGTAAACCTCAATGAGGCATAAAACCACCGGGTAGACGAGAAACAAAATGAAATTTGAAATAACTTATATTGAATGAAACATTAATCTTTTTTTTCTTTTTCAATAGCAAATTAACAGTGAATAGCTGGCTCTCTTGTTCCTGACCTATTGTTAAAAATATCCCTTATCATTCATCGTAACAACTCTTAAACGCTCATTTTTCTTCTCCACTATGTCAACCTTTCACACTCTCTTTTGTGACTCTGGTGTCTTTATTAATCCTGAGTACACAACCCATTCAATTATTCTTTTCTGAAGAGGTTCAGTAGAAATTTTAGCAGATGAAAAAAAAAAAAAAAAAAAAGAGTTGATGAAAGTCAATTTTGTCCCCATTGCTCTCTGGGGATGTGAAAATCTTACTGTATAGGAAAATTGAACAACAAAGAACTGTAACATTTCAAAAGACATAAAAGTTGGAACTTAACCGTGATGTTGATTATGTCAAAGATGTACACAGTCATGTGCTTCTGAAGACTTAATACCAGTCTCCTTTTTCAGGCATCTCCTCTGAGTCTGAGCATAATCAACACTTTGGGTTTACACTCATTTAATCTTAATGAAAATCTAAATTGTACTGAAAAATTACAGAATTTTATCATTAAACTTACTAGAAATCATGTTCAAAAAAGAAAAGGAAATTGTGCTTTCAAGTAGTTTAAAAAGTGACTCATAATAATACATTTTCATACATTAATTGCCTCAGTAATAGTTGTTTGCACTCAATCTACAGTCTATGTTTTAAAATGAAGGCAAAATGCATACAGTGTGGTTTTAGTGGGACTAGGAGAACATAATCTATTTACTACTGCTACTACTGGATTCCAAAGAACTGGTTTTAGCTTGAATTCTAATAATAACAGATTGTAACTGCACACAAGGTTAACAGAACTCACTACAAATAAAATACACAACTACTGTAGAACATCAATACTTTATACGATGTGTGGAAATTGTCCAAACAGCACAGACTACAACACTCAAAGTGAACACTGTCTATCCATTTAGCCATCCATTTATCTGTACTTCTGTCAAGTGTGCTGCTATTGTCTCTCTACCTTCTCTGAATGCAATAAAAATTTCAAGGCAGGATAAAGCGAACAAAAAATCCTCACACCGCCCACGATGAGCAGACCAAAAATACACTCTGGTTAGGTCCCTGTTCAAATCCTCAACTACAGATGAGCAGAGCTAGGTGATAACATGCAGTTTTTCTACAAATGGCAAATCAGCCACAGCAGTAATAATTCAGTCACATAGTGCATGCTAAATTTAACTTGGCTGTGTTATTCATCCTATAAAAGGTATGAGAACTAGCCCAGGGTTTCTCATGGTCATAGCTTATCCAGCAGTATTAGGATTAAGGCCCACTGGGGAAGATCAGACTTCAGATCAGCAATAGCATATGATATTCACAAGTACATTTCAGCTGTGCCTAATAATCTAAAAATAAGACAGTGTTATTCTTTTAACTTGGAATGTATTCATCAAATCTGGTCACAGGACCACTCTTGCTATTGTACCACCAAGTATTTACAATTTAAAATAATTGCATCAGTTGCCTCGTGTAACAGAGTACAAGTACTGAGAGTTGTTGTCTTTAATAGATTAAACTATTTACACTGCTGTTTATTTAAAAACAGCTGGAGAGGACAAGAGTTCAAGTACTGAGAGTTATTGTCTTTAATATATTAAATGCTGTTTATATAAAAACAGCAGGAGAAGCTGGAGAGGATGAAATTCGACTGTCACCTGGCTGCATGGACACAAGACTACCTCACCAACAAACCACAGCGGGTGATGGTTCAAGGCCGTGAGTCTGGCATAGTGGTCTGCAGCACTGGGGCCCTCACTGGGTTTGCTCAGCTCTGCTCATAAAGTCAGAAGGAGGAAGCAGAAAATCGGGACTCAAAGTGCAGGCATTCATGTAAACAAGATAAATAACAAAAGGCTATTTAAAAGTAGAGACCTGCTATAGGAAAGGCATCCTTAAATGACTTCTGTTGTGATCTGGTGCTATACAGAAAATACAATCAAATAAAATTAACTCAGCCTTCAAGGGGGGCAAACCATTTTTAGGCTACTTTTATCTTGTTACACTGCCACCTGTAGGAAGTTTCAGTACACTGCAAATCTTAGCAGCTTGACCAACAGCTAAACCAGCTGCTACATCAAAACAAAGTATGACTGGTATCTGCAGCAGGAAAAAACTAGGGAATGCTGTAAAGGCAGGGTGTGCATCCACACATTACAAAAGGTGCACGCAACAGCATGGGGAATAGTAATCATGTGGCCTCCATTATCATTATTATTTGTGAGAAGCTAAAATCAATTGAAACTCTCCAACTCCCCCTTTTTTTAAAAACAGAGTTATAGTGAGCTATTTCAGTTGATTTTGGTTGATTATATTTAAAAGTTTATTTGGCCACTTAAACAGTCCGTCATCAGCAATGAATCTCAGGATAATCTCTAGGAGGGGTGCACTGAATGGATTCTTCATTGCCAAGGGAAAGTAGGACATTTTTTCTGCCTGCATTTGAAGCAGCCTTTGCAATGGAACTACCTTGGCCAAACTGCCGTAATGTAATCTGTCTTCAAATGCACGCTCCAAAGATGCAGCCTCTGAGTGAAAACACAGCAAACGTCTGTTAAACATTTCTGCCAGCGCCAAAGACAATCATGCCCACTGATTTTAACACAAACTCTCCGGTGTCCATTCTACATGAAATAAAGTGAAAAAGTCAAGCCATTATCCAGCAGCAAAAATAAAGAAGCCTAAATAAAAAATCATGGCCTACCTTTCTATGATGTTGAGCGCATAGAACATTAATGAATACTTGATCTTTACACGTCCTGCCAGCATGTCTCAAGATTTAAATAATCAATGAGGTATTCCATGTGTAAATGGGAGCAACGTCTCCCCTAATGGGGAACCGCACAGATCATTTCAGCTGCAATAGGATTGCTGCATCAGATATTACTGTAATATAAACACTGGAATATTTGATACATTGGCCGACAGAGACTAAATGAATAAAATGGAAAGGAATACTATTAATGAGTCTAACCTGAGCTCAGTTCATTTTATAATGGCTAAATGACCAAATAAATAATGAGTTAGACATACTGTATCTATATAATGGTTGTAGCGGAATTTAGAGACCGTTTGATTCATACACTAAAACTCATTATAAACTTAGAGCCCCAGTACAATTTCTTTGTGCCTGATCTTAGTTTACATGCAGTAACTAAGTAGCAAAAGAACATGCCCACCAGAATTTTTGGTTCTACCTTATAGAGCTGATGGGAAATTATTTTTCAAGAGCTTGGCCAGTAATAAGTAGAAGAAGTAGAAGAACAAGAGGTGGAATAAACAGCAGCATTTCACAACTCCATTTGGCTCGCATCACAGTACAGAAACACTTACACATTTTGGCACAAGGCATCTCGCCAAACGCTCTGAAGAGCCTTTATTCAAAACAAGGTCTTAGGTCTGTGCCAGGACTTGAACCAGCAACCCTATGGTTTCCAACCCAAGTCTCAACAGACTGAGCTGCAAAATAAAATCATAAATAAAAGAACTGAAAGATGGATGGAAGATCAACAGACTCACTGTCTTACATCTTAAGAAGCCATGGTTTTCTGTGATGTAAGTATCCAATGTAGGTAAATGTTGCTTCCAGCATGGATTCATTCATGCACTATCTATAACACGATATTTGAGTAGGTTAATTCAGGAGGAAAAAAAAACATGCTTTAAACAGTTTAACCATAAAATCTGGATTAGAAATTGCACAGCTATACAAGATACAGTCTGTTTTGTGGGGTCTTCCATTGGGGAAAGGTGGTTAAATTGTTTTCCTGCATGATGACCCCCATCACATTCAGCAAAGGCCACAATATGCAGTTTCTGTGCAGCTTTGTATCTCTTCTACCATATTTTTGTGAGAGTTTGCACTCCTGCTAGCTACAAAACAGTAGTTCAGCTCTCAACATACTGTGATAGTTGTAAATAAGCACATTTTTCCAGTCAAATCAACACTTCTCAGGGTTTATTCACTACGGCTGACACGTTCCAGACGGTTGCTCAGTTGGTTGGTCAATAAGCTCTCACACAACCAAGATTCCTGCTCATGGGTCGGTCACAGGCCCATGTGGGTGGGAGCATGAATCGGCTGAAGCTGACTGAGAGATGTGCAGAAGACGACTGAGAGGAGCAATGCGGCGCTGCGTGATCCCAGTAGAGAGGCACACAAAGCGACAGAAAGGCAGGACTCTAACTTGAAAACAACACCTCTTAAACTCGACACAGAGATGCGGAAGGCCTGTATAGAAGTGGTGCTAAGTGTTTCTGCTGCCCTCCGTCAAAGCATTCACTCCCTCAGCCTGTTACTTTCACCAGTCAGCAAATATAAATATTAAGTCCCTTTATCATCTCATTAAAATGCATCAGTCTGAATTAGTGTTCTGAGAGCAGAAGAGAGAGAAGACAATGTCTCTTGGTCATTAAGTCCCAACCAGCTGATTTTTTTATTCCCTCACCTCAGTAATAAATGCTGCATGTGGTCTGATATATGCTCTTAAATTACACCACCCCGGCTGGAACAAGTGATCCTGTAAATGGTTATTGCAATAAATCAATATAAACAATTCTCAGAAGATATTTTGTGGGTTATACGATGCTAAGGAGTCACCGTGTCATGATCACAGAAATTATATGATGAAAGGCAAGTGCATGTAACCTGGCAGACTGACTTCAAATGTCCACTCATGGATGTATTTCACATTCTTCTAGGAAAGCTTCCAAAGCGTTTGGGGGCACAATCACAAAAGTTGATTGTAGAAACATTCTGTCTGTCACATTCATGGCGCACCAATTAGATTGACAAGACAATGACGTGTGCATGTGGTTCTCTTGAGCTGACAAGTTACGGCTGCTGTATGTTGAAGCTTCTCAATGAATAAACCAATGCCAAGGCCGGTAGGCATATGCAAGAAAACTCCATCTATGCTAAGTCAAGCTTTCAGTGTGGCTCTATGCTCTTGTGGTCCAATTCCAATTACACTGCTGCTATTCTGCAGCTACTTATGAGCTGACAGCTACCACAGCAGCAGCCATTGGATACAGTGGCAGACCTTACCTGTAATGATCACAAACCCCTGCCAAAGCAGACCGGGAGGAGGGCAAAAACATCTTTTCCATCATTGAAAACTTTCAGTGTTGCTCTCTGCCCGTTTTAATAAAGAAATGTCAATTTCTGGCAAAACTGCCACTGTAGCAAAGTTCAATCAATCATTCCACAAGCAGCCACTGTATACAATCATTAATATACAGACTAACCCTTTCCCCGCTACTCTCACAAACTAATGCTGAAGCAGGTCAGCAAAGGAGCTAAAGCATCTTTCCATTCATGAAAAGCTTTTAGGGTAATTTGTATTCCTTATTTCATGCAACGTGGTGAAATTCTGGAAAAATTTATGCTATTTTTGAGCTATAATCTTAGCTAATCCCGCAATGGGAGCAGCCATTACAAACACCTTTGAGTACAGCTAAACTTACCAATGGCTACCGCCTTGTTCTCCTCAAATGACGCCAACTGGTCCAAACAGTGTTCGGTCACAAATGCTGTGGATTGGAGCATTTCAAGAAGTGTTTGCCTAATGACAGAGATAGAGCCTGGCAAATCCATTTGCTTTACAAGGTTAAGGTTCATGTTGATCATCTTTGCATCACTTTTTATTTACTACAACAGAAATAAGTTAAAATCATTAACAATGCTTCATGAAGATTATGTTAATTTTTAACTTCATTCTGTTTACCAGAGAGATTGCAATGAGGAATCTCTCATAGACTAACCTGATTTTAAGAAAAAGAGAACATTTTCTCTCTTCTTCCCTCTCGCTACTTTCCTTTTTTTTCCTTAACAACCAAGATGTGTAGGTGTAATTTCAGTCAAATATGTTTTTACTTGGTTGACTACAGGCCTTTTATTTACTTTATAATACACCCCTTATTTTCTCAGAATGTACAATTACAACCTAATAAGGGAGAGAAGCTGTTACAAAGTGGCACCAGCCTAGTCTGCATTGACGTTAATCCCAGTGCATTATGAGTAGTGAAGCAGATAATAATACATGAAAAATAGGTGTGAATTTTGAATAGTGTCAGGTCTTATATAATGTGAAATGTTGCAGCTGCACTTGTGGCATTTTTTCGGGTATATTAGTCAAACTGACTCATAGGATGCAGCAATCTTTTTAGATGAAAAAAATGTGTTACAAGCATATAT
The DNA here is from genome assembly GCF_018320785.1 of Cheilinus undulatus. Lineage (NCBI taxonomy): Eukaryota > Metazoa > Chordata > Actinopteri > Labriformes > Labridae > Cheilinus > Cheilinus undulatus. The sequence goes on along the minus strand of NC_054881.1, from coordinate 31,697,776 downwards.
ATTGAGAGATAAAATGTCAAATATTATGATGGCTTAAACAAATCTGAGACTTTAAGGCTGATATTTAATAAATTATATTTCTGCCATTGCTCTTGGTCTCTTCAAACACTTAAACAACTGTGATTGGGCTCTGACTACTTTGATTATCTATGCAGAAAAGACATGATAACTGCTTTGAGGTGCCAGTTTTAAGGGGAGAAGTGGTTAACACTTAAAATATAGTAGTACTACTTAAAAGACTTTTTTTTTTTGAAAAGTCAAAGTGTCCATTTCCCTGTGTCTGCACGGGCTAAACAATGTTATTCACTAAACTGTGAACAAAATATGTCCTTGTAAGGTGAAACTGGAAGTTATGTGTGTGAGAGCTGTGCAGTGCGACAGCTCCGACAGTTCAGGGGGTCACCAGCTGACCTTGATATCCGTCTCTTCAGATGAGATAAGAGGGCTGATGGGAGCTGCAGACAGGAGAAGTACTTGGTCTGCCTTATCCTGTGCTGTGTGATGTGTGCTGTTAAATGACCAGTTTGCCTGGATTTTTTTGTCCTCGCCTTCATCAGCCTTCACCCTGACAGGGTGACAGCTCTGCATCAAAGGGTTTAATCATCACAGTCGTTGCAGTCAGGTAGCTGAATATTTCCCCTTTGATGGCTGCAGCATCGTTAGGCAATAAACCTGTCAGCAGGCGTCGGCTTTTGATAGCTGAAGTGCGGCTGGATGCATATGCACAATGCTGCACATCTAGTCACATTCAAGTCTTTTGCTGTCTTATGTGGTTGGATTATTCAGTTAAAGCAGATCATCATAACATTTTTTCAGGCTCTTGTCAAATTGAGAATCTTTGATACAAGCTAAAACAAAAAGAGACTATGCCTTTTAACTCCAAAAAAAAGGAAAAGGATTTATTTAATGGAATTAAAATATGGAAAATTACACCCTTTGGGTAGATGGCTTTAATAAATGCACACAGAGGCATCTAAGTGTTTTGATTTTATTCTCTCATCCCAAGGGGAGCTTGAATTTACTGAGTAATTAGTTGAGTAGAATACACCCTCTAATTTACCCCCAGCCCACCCCGCTCTCTCTGCAGCAAAGTTTACATTTGGTAATGAATTAAGAGCCTTACGCTATTAAAAGGGGGTTTTGCTGACATCTCTATAAGCTTAAGATAAGCTGGGCCTAAATCAAGAAAAATGCAGACCAAGCACATTGCAGTCCAAGGAAATCTTAGCAAGAAGAGCTTTCAGCAGAAGATAACAGTAGGTGTATTTGCCTTCACATTACCCATAAAACATACTGGTTTGTCTTAGAAGGCTTTTAGAAGGGGTGCTATAAAAGTTACACAAATACAGTCATTTTATTTTGCTCTTTTAAACAATTAAGAGTGATTCCTAAAACTGTCTAGATTATTCATTGCAAAACTAGTGTCCTGATACTTAAAAATAACTCAAAATTCTCTGCAGTGAGATTGAAATGAGGCTCTGCTCCTATAGTACACTCATGTGTTACATAACTACAGTCTGACTCTGACACTTTTCTTCTTTCTTGGAACCCTTATACTGTATATACCCCGAAGGGGAGCTCAAAACAACAAAAAAGAGTAAATGATGTTTTGTCTCTTCTTTGTGGAAAGTGATTTTTTTGCTCTGCAGGTCTGGTCCCTGGAGTAACTTTTTCCAAACAGACTGAAAATACTGTATATTCACTTGACAGCCCTGTACTGTGAGTCCATCTACTGCAGAGAGAAGCGAACTTTGACTAGGAGCTGACAGCTGACATCTAACCTGTTGTTTCCACAGTAGTTTTCATTCCCATTCCAGTTTGGAAGCCTCACAGATTACAGCATTTTAACGTCATAAACACAGAAGACTGCCATAGGCAAGTGCTAATCAACATAAATCAAAGTAGGATTAATGTAACTTAGCTCCATTGTAGGGGTCAATGATGTTAATTATGTTGAAACAGTGCTATAAGAGTGATATCACTGGACTTAATCTGCCTCATAGCAACAAGAATCAGTGGTGAGGAGTTGTTTCCTGGTAAGTCAGAGGTTTGATTCACACGACAATTAATATGTCTATGTATCTCTGTTAAAGCGTCCTGGAGCAAGACACTCGACCCCCATTTGCTAATAAGGGCGCTGCTTCTTCTGGCTATAACTTTGTGCGTCATTGAGAGATATATACTCTTTATATAAAAGTTTGTAGTGGTACTATAAAGTTTGAGTATTGAGGATTTATAGCTTTCTGTCCATATACATAGCCAACCATGCTGTGGAGGAGTAAGAGCCTCAAAGTATGCTAGCACTATAGCCTACACAGTTTTATACTCTCCTCTCCTAGTTTAGCTCCAGCACAAATGAACTCATCATTCTGTTTTCAACCAGTAAGACTTTATCCAAGGTATGTGCCAAAGGATGTCAATCAAACCACTGCCTTGGAAAGCCACAGTCAATCCATCTGAAGAAAGAGGAGGACTTCAGAAAACACAGTGGACCAACACCAGCAGATGCCATCGTAGCCCAAATCATCACTGACTTTGGAAACTTCACACTGGACTTCAAGCAACTTGGATTCTGTGCCTCTCCACTCTTCCTCCAGACTCTGGGACCTTGAATCCATCCATCAAGTCCAGTGTGAAGTTTCAACAGTCAGTGATGATTTGGGCTGTCGTGGCATCTGTTGGTGTTGGTCCACTGTGTTTTCTGAAGTCCACAGTCAACGCAGCCATCTACCAGGACATTTTAGAGCACCTCATGCTCCCATCTGCTGACAAGCTTTATGGAGATGCAGGTTTCATTTTCCAGCAGGACTTGGCACCTGCCCACACTGCCAAAGGTACCAAAAGCTGGTTCAGTCACCATGGTGTTACTTTGCTTGATTGACCAGCAAACTCACCTGACCTGAACCCCACAGAGGCTATGAGGTATTGTCAAGAGGAAGATGAGAGACACCAGACCCAACAATGCAGATGACCTGAAGGCCGCTATCAAGCAACCTGGGCTTCCATTACACCTGAGCAGTGCCACAGGCTGATCGTCTCCATGCCATGCTGCATTGATGCAGTAATTCATGCAAAAGGAGGCCCAACCAAGTATAGAAGGCATGGAAATGAACACACTTCTCAGAAGCCTGACATTTTTGTTTAAAATATCCTTTTTTTTAATTGATGTTATGAAATATTCTAATTTTCCTGAGACACTGAATTTTGGGGTTTTCATTATCTGTAAGACATATTCATTAACATTTCAAGAAATGAAGGCTGGAAAATACTTCACTTCATGTTTATATAGACTAACAAGTCTATATAATATATGGGTTTCACTTTCAGAAACAAGTGAGGAAAAATATTGAACTTTTTCATGATATTCTAATTTTTTGAGATGCACTAGTAATAGTGTGGGTGACACAATTCACAGGGAGTGGGGCTGAAGCCTTCTTGCAGGAGCTTAAAGCCGACCTCCATTTCTACTTTTTGGCTACTTCTGATTGATTTAAATAGGTTGAGGAGACATTTTCCAACATGGTAACTGCTATTTTTGGGTCTAATATTATTCTTGAGACACAAATGGGTTTTAAAACCCATGTTTTTTTTTTCTTATTAGACATACAACAGGCTGTTTTGCAGCAGAGAGAACAAGAAGAAAGCACTAATGTACAGAGTGGTACAGAGTAGTGGATAACTACAGACTAAAAGGATGGAAAAAAGCCTAAATTATTCTTGTGATTAGTAAAGATGGATGTGCATTATAAAACATTGTGATTAAACAGAATGTACATCACAGTTTGTTAGTTTGATGCTAACACATAATAGAAATATTTTCTCTCAAAAGGACATTGAGGTTTCCCTCATTTTCTATATTGTGGAGATTGCAAGCACATTAGAACAACCAAAAAAAAAACAACAACAACAATCATTCTTATCAACTGTTCTTATCATTTATTTCACTCAACTAGTAAAATAGATCATGTGTGAGGCTGCAGTCAACCAAAGAAAATTATGCTCGACTGGTTATTTTAGGTGCTGAAGAAGTCATTTTTATGAGCTGCCCATAAAGTGAACTCTCTGCTGGAAGGAGCACACCACTCAACCGCAACACGGAAATCAATGATATGTAAGACCAAAACATTATTCTCATCCCAAAATATGATAACAGCTGATTAGAATTTCCCTTTATACCCTTGGGAGAAGGGAATAGAAGAGAGAGGAAGAGAGCACCTATGCAGCATAGAAAAAGAGGGAAACAAAATTTGACCTTTTGACCTGATGGAACTCAGTCTACGTAAGTGCGAAAACAATGCTTAAGGTGAAAGTAAACCCCCAGCTCAGAGCTAACTCTGCCCATGCCTCCCAGCGATCTTTTGAGGTGGAGGATTTTTTCCCTTTGGAGTCCCCTGGAGTAGGTGGCAGTGTTGTGGTGGACGGTGGTGATCCTGAGCCCTGTTTGGGCCGTCGGCTCCAGCACCAGCATTACTAAAGCTGGAGCTCCCGGAGGCGAGGCAGTGCAGGTGCAGGAGAGGATGGATATAGTCCCTGAATGTAACATTGGTTGGAGGCCATCACATCATACCTTTACTAAAAAGTTTGTCACAGAAAACGCCACCATCAGTGGGTGTCTATGTCACATAGGCTGTACCTTTTCAGAACAAGATTTTACAAAGCTGGTGTCTGTTTGAGCTCGTTTTAAGCCATAACATGCAGATTTTCATCAGCTTGGTGCAAATGTCAGTACTTTCATCAAAGTACTCTCAGATGCTTCAGTTTACAGCTGGAAAAAAGTGTTCACTACTTCTTTAACTATAAATCACTTCCAGCGCTTTTATAAAGGGAACTTCATAACAACGCTTTTAGACTCAACAATGTATCAAATAAAATGCCTGTCAAGGCCTGAGCTCTGCTTGCTGTGCTTGTATGTGCACGCCAACAAGCGCTTGTGTAATCTGGTTTTGAAACACCTGGGGATAATACTGTATAGCCCCGGCTACAAAGATCAATTTAGCTTCATACTACACTCGAAAGACACATACCCCACTGCCAGTGTCTGGTTTTGGATGAGATCTGGCTCAGGTTGATGGGACAACCTTGAAAATGACATCCTTATCACAGATGACTGGCCAGGAAATTCTCACATCAAGGCCAGTCGTGCTGCCTGTGAATGAGCTGGACTTGTTGATAGAATTAGATAGACCTTCCACTGCTGTGCGTTCTTGCATTTTCATTTAGAGCACAGATACTTTGAAGAACATAGCCTGTGTGGACAAAGATGTTGTCGAAAACAGAGGAGGAAAACCTCTGTTTTCAACAATAAATGCCAATGTATGGAGAAGGCCAGAGCTTCCCAAATACCCCTGTCAAATCCTATATTCAACAAGGTGCAAACTTTGACATTGTATTGAAGTGGTTGGTTTTGTTACAATGATATATGATACCATTTTTTTTTTTTTTTGTAAAGTGAAAGCAAAGGTCCATGTTAACATGGATAGCAAAGTCCTGTACTCATCAATGAAAAAAAGCTTTCAGGCAGAAACTCCTTCAGGCAAACTCAAAGGAAAGAGGACCAGTCTTTTCCACTACATTAGGGCTGCATGTCTCATGTCCTTGCACAACAATTTGTACTCAGAATGATAACAAGAAAAACACTTTTTTATTTCCTTCAGGGTTATTCAGTTTCTCTTCTTTTTCCCTTTGTCTGTATTTTTTGGAGCCTTGCACTGTGTTTTTGTGCTGATAAAACCTCCTTTCTCAGAATTTTATCATGTTTCTACAGGCTTTACCAAAAAATAGCATGTTAAAACCATTATTCCCATGGTTCACCACTTTCTTCTGGCTGAGTGCATGATGCAGCTCGTTACCAGTTACAAGACTCAATACCCAAAATGGTCATTACTAAGTGGGTATAATCAAGGTTGTAACACAAATGTAGAAAATAATCACCTGCTAGTTAAAGATCATTCCTAATTTTGTCTTTCTGCAGATTGAGTGCCACCTGCCTACGATCAAACAACACACAGGCAGCACCTAACATGCAGAGGAGCATTCACCTGCTAATGAGCAACTTCTGTTAGACTTGGTTGGCACCCAAAGTGCTCTTGAGCAAGGCACCGAACCCCCAACAGCTCATGGCAGTGCTTAACAAGAGCAGCAAGGCCATCACTCTATGTGTGTGTAACATGTAAAAAACAACAAAGGGTAAACAAAACAAAGAACCTAACAGGTTCAAACAAAACAAAGAATCTAAATGTTTTCTGCTCCCTACAAAACAAGTCACTGTAGATTCAAGGACTCCCACATTCATCTAGTGCTCTAAAGGTTAATTTGAGGACAGACTTTCAAAGTAACATCTTCAAATCCCCTCAAACTGCACATTTTGTGTGCCTCATGACTGTTTGTTATGAAAAGAAAGTGTTGATGGCTGCACTGAATGCCAAAAAGTAAGACTTAAAGCAAACCTGATATTTTACAGTAAAAAAAAACCTGCAGTAGGAAAGTGTTACTGTCCTTCAACTCGCTGAATTCATCCTGGTTGCAGCAGCAGTGACCCATCTGCCGAGGGGCGAGCGATAAAAGGATTTCCGGAGCTCAACGGAGGATCACATCATCCTAAGACAGTCCTGATAAGGTTCCGTGCTCAAGTGCAGTTCTGTCACGGCTCTGAAGCGACACAGAGGGGATCAGTCTACCCACCAGGTGAAAACCGAACAGAGAGACAGCAGGATTCTGGGGTTATTCAAAGGCTCTGGTTAGGAGTGGGCATTTTTGACATGAATGCCTTCAACATGATATTAATTTCAATGCTTTAAAAACTATAACTACCACAGAAGTGGATGAAAATGTACACTGGCTTTGAATTGAGCAAGATTAGCAACAGACGGTAAAGTACTTGACATTTAAATAACAGTAATTACAGCCATTTAACACTTAACTTCTACAAAAATCTTACACTTTCAAACTTTTGTTCTTTTTATAGACGATGTTTAGGAAGCAAAATTCTTAGTATACAAAGTTCCTGAGTTTCAAAAGGCACCTTTACAAGGGACACTGTTGTATGCAACAAATCAAGCATATAGCATAAGTTTAGGCAGGCTATCATCTGATCTCACACAAGCCCTCACCAGCTGATGGCCAGCTGATTTGCTCTAAGCACGCTATTGGCCAATCACTCTCATGCTGCCTTATTCAAACTGCTTTTACCTGGCTGTGTTCTGCTTCTCTCTCTGCAAGCTGATCTTGCAGCCCTCCTCCACCCTAGCTTCTCCTTTATTATGCTTCTGATTTAATCAATGGCTTTCTGTTGTCAGTGATGCCTGCTCTTCTCTGCTCTGGGTTGTTTGCTGCTTCTCTCCCTGCCTTATGCTTTCTTTATGGACATAGGAAGAGCAGGAGTGTGTGCAACGTAATGCTTCCCATATAGGCTCGTGGCAGGGCAGAACAGCCATAAATGACACCACCATAAATAACAGCATAAGTGCCAACAATAATTGCTAATAAAGAAATATTTATTGCCACAAAATAAATGTGTTTCTTGAAAGGTGGTCCTGACTGAAATGTAAATTCAAGATGTAAGTAGCCTACTGAGTAACCGTCAAAGAAAAGCAGTACAGTTCGGACCTCACACAATGATAAATCGACGAGACAGGAAAAAACAAGAATGTTTTAAAACAGTTATTTCTTCTTTTTCACCCAATTTTAATTTCTGAAACACATTTGTGACCCAATGAAAAGGGCTCAGGGATCCACTTTTGGGTCCCAACTCACATGTGAACCATTGTTCTAAAGGACTTAGAAACACGCTGATACCTCCGCACAAGCATACAGAAAGGTGCAGGATTCTGTTTGATGGCTGCTGAAGCTCGTCTTGGTTTCTGGGTCCACTGCTCACACTTTTTTTTCACTGGTTGAAAAATATGTTTTGCAAAGTCCCTTTAGCAATTCAAGAGATGGACAAGCTAATTTTGTGACTGCTGCAAACAGATCTGGCTCCAGTGTCTCCTACAAGTCCCAACCACACCCAGATCCACACCCAGCCACAACAAGAAATGCAAAAAATGTTCTAAATAAATTACAGAATACAGACAGAGAGCAGATCAGTAATAATTCATGGGGAATATTTTAGTTGGAAGTAAAGTACAAGCAGAAATACTTGTTTAATTGTTAAGATGAAGGATTATTGAAGATGAAGGAAATATTATTCATTTAGTCCTTTTTTGTGTGTGATGGTGCTGGAATGAGTTTTGATATTGTTAGTATTTTACATATTTCTGATCAAACTTCAAAATTCTGGCATCCTGACAATACTAATTCTGAGGACAAAATGTCAACAACATAATTAATTCTGCTAGCTATATTTTTATTTTAATCATTACCAAAGCTCATGATACCAACCATTACATCTATAAACTTCCTCAAGTACAAAACTACAATTCATGTGAGGCATTCAGCTACTTGCTAAAATTACTTTAATTTTAAGGTCATGGGGGTAAGAGCACTATTTGCCAATTTTATCACACTTTTACCAGCATGACTTTGAATGGCAAATTTTAGCTTATATAAGAGGGAAATGGGAAACTGAATAAAGATAGTCTAGGAGAGAAATGAGAGGAAACATGCACTGAAGTACATCTCCTAACCAGCTCAAATACATGGAGGGAGACTTAGTGGAAGGTAATAATGACATTCTTTCAGAAATGGTTACTAAAATGGGCCCAGCATAATTAAGTTAATGCTGGAGAGACTGCAGCACACAAATTGGAAGCCATAGTCCCATTTTTTGACATGTGCAAAATTAAGAATATTTTGGGAATTAGGTCTTGAGGCTCAAAAAGCCTTTTAGCCTTTGTCAAAGGGCATGTCTGTGGCAAGACTTCAACTTTGCCCTTTCTTTTTCAAACAGGGAGTAGTCTGTAACTCAACTGTGGATTGTTCAATCTGATTCATACTGGCCAGATGTATTGAGGGTCCTTGCCTGCACACAGTCACATGGTGATATTTTGTACAGGTTGAAGCTCCCCCTGGTGGTGACAGTAATGTCAAGGTACTCAGTGCAAACTTCTGTTTCAAGACAATCCAAAACTTTCATCTTCAAATGTGCAGAATACTCCTGTGCCTCCAAGCCACAGTTGTAAACGTATCGAGGACAGCGTAAGCTGTCAAGCACAGAAGACGATTGGTTTTGAGATAAAATGGGTTGAAGCTCAGTGTCTACCATACGTTGTTTGAAAAGAGGTGTAGGTTTTGTAAATGTGATGTTGGGTTATTGGCCTGAAGGCCGAATCTATGAGTATCTTTCTAACTTTTACAGTCTGCAGCCTGCATCACTCCCCATCCAGAGTTCCCTGCGTTCTGAATGCTGGTGATTTACTGACATTATTCAACTTTCCGAAATCAGAGAAACTGACTCTAACCTAAAGAGAAGAATGGAAATTCCTCATCCAGATAAGTTTATGAATGTTGCTTAATTCCTTCAATGGCTGTTCATTAGACAAGCAACATTTAGCAAAATATTTTTACCTTCTGAAACTATTCTGACTGCTGTTGAAGTGGAAAATTACTAGTTTTAACTTAATTTGGTGTGTTTTTCTCTGATGAAGCCCATGGACACAGCCACAGCTGTGGCTAAGAAGTAGAAATGATCATCCCTAAATCGCAATTTGTGGGTTCAATCCCGAGCTCCTGCAGTCACATGTTGATGTGTCCTTGGGGAGGTCACTTAATAAGTCACACAATTTTCTCCTTCTGCTTCATCAGTGGCATGTAAATATACAGATGTAAGGATGAATATGAATGGGATTAGCTCATGGCCAATTCTCCATAGCAAAGAATGTTGAGTGAATGGAGTGCAAGGGTGTTAACCTGCAGTGTACAAGCACTTTGTAAAGTCAGATGACTAGAAAAGCCCTGTACAAGCTCAAGTCCATTTACCATATGCTGAGGCTGAAGTGCATATAGCCAGGAGTTGTAGCTCGCATTGCAAAATAGTGCTAAACACAGAGGCTCTCTGGGTTAAAAATGAAAAGCTTAAACATGTTTAAAAATGGCCAGCACTGCTTTTTGCTCATTTTTACATAAACTTAGTGGAGCAACTGAACCTGACTGTGGCGTTGTATAGCCTAGCTTCTCCTAGCATATCCTTTTTGAAGGGGCAACACTCTGAAATCTCTGGAGGTTAATGGCTCTACTATTGCCATGACCTCATACAATCCAACTTAAGAAACTGAGAAATATCCCTTTAATGTTTGTATGGACTTTATCTCTTTTTCCTCTTTATATATATTATTGCTTCACTTTAAGTGCTGTATTTGGATTGAAGTATTGCATTTGATTTGCTCCCAAACCATTCCATATAGACAGCTGTAGAAAAAAAAACAGTTTTTATTTTGTTAACCTAATATTTCAGTTTTTTTTTTATGTGTGACACTGTTATCTGGTCAAAATTAAAACAAATCCTGAGTATGAACTTGGAGGAGAGTTTTAACCTACTTAAGTGTAGAAATGCAGAATTTGGCTGAAAAATTAACCTAAAAGTTAGGATCATTAGAAACAGCTCTATGCATTTATTTGACTGACAAGTCAATATACTGGTAAGAATTGCTTCACACTGTTAATTTGGACTTCAAACTCTGTTTTACCTGCAAAAAACACCTCTATATCAAACTTATAAATACCTAACAGTTGTGGTAACACTTCAGATTGACAGTTTCTCCAATTATTTTTGGAAGGAAAAAAAGGTACCCTACCTTCTAGCTCTCAGAATGGTGTTACACTCTCTGAAAAAATTTCAATGGTTTCTTGATAACACATTATGGTTCCTCTAAATTTCTCAGTGGAATGAGCTCATTAAAAAAGTCCAAAGAATACTTGGCATTATCCTGAGGTTGGATTATGTGAGTGTTATCCCCTCTATCCTTTTTTGCAGAATGAGCTCATTCATGTTTCAGGGGTAATGCTTCTTGGTTAACCAAATCTGGAGTCTTGACTCACATAACCAACAAGTTAAAAGAGCCAGCAGTGTAATATGAGCTGAAGACCTGTGAGCCACAGGCAAGAAAGTAGCTGATGCCAACTGAAAATATCTGGATATATTTCTTGGCTCCAGTGTGATGTTAAGTCTCTACAAGGAGTCTGAAATGTCTGTACAAAAGTTGCTAAGTTGGCAACAAGGCTGCTTGGTGAGCAAGAAGTTGATTTAGGAGATCTGAGCTATGATGGGTGAACAGTCCTGTTTGTTTATGGTCCTTTGTGTTTGATACCCCTGACTGCACATAATACCCATCTTTCTTTATGGCCAGGCTCAGCAAAGTGAGTAACAGTGTGCTGTGTGGTTACTGCTGGTTGAAAATACCTTGTGAACTTGTACTGTTTGCTTTTTTAAAATCAAAGTGTCATGTTTAGATGGATTCTTATTTTCTGCCATTCATTTCAGTTACACTACATGTTTCTTTTATTTTTAAAATTGCAATTATTTTGGCATATTGTAAATTTATAAGTGCACCTTCATTAATGCAACTATTATCCCTTATATGTATATTCACCTCATTTCCAAAAAAGTTAGGATATTGTGTCCATAAAAGCACAATGTCATGATTCACAAAACATTGAAACTTCATATTGAATTGAGAGGCAAAATTTCAAATTTTGGAACTGACAAAGGATTTGAAAAAAATGTCAGTGTAATTTCATTTTGATGCTGACAACAGTTGTCAAACAAGTCGGGATTAAAAAAGGGAGGGACCATCTGGATTGTTACCAGCACACAGTTCTAAAGGCAGTCTCCATGATGGTACGGGGGTGCACTGCATGGTTAACCTCTACATGTTTCCAAAGGGTTCATTAAAGTCCCTGTAAAGTGATAAGACACCAGGCCAAATTTCAGTCATGAAAACATCTAAGTTTATAAAATAAAGCTTCAACATCATAAAAATGGCGGTGTGGGTGTGTCAGTTGAATGAGCTCCACTCACAGGAAATGCAATCCTCTCAAATTAAAAAAAAAAAAAAAAAAATCTTCTGATCAGAGTGCAGCTATCAGGCTCTGCCAGAGCACAGAGACAGAGGTCGGGGATTAAATTTACTGTTTTCTGGCACTAATCTCTCTTTTTATGATGCTTTAATTACCTCACTGTGAACAAAAACAAAGCACTTAGCTGACTGTTAACTTGCAATGAAGGCAGTAACATCAGCTAACAACAGACTGCATTGAAATGAATTGCTCAGTGATTTAATATCATTGTAGTGTTTTGGGGGGCAAGGTAATTTCCCATCAAGACTGGTGATGTCATGAGCTCCTATATTTGCCTGCTCAAATAAAACCAAGCCAGGAAAGAGATGGTCAACTTTCTAACTGTCTGAATCAGAAATTCAGTCGCATGTAGCTCTCAGTATTTTCACATGTTTACAACAACAGTATTCCAACATACCTAGTGTGTTAAGACACGCATATTGGATTTTACTTTATAGGGACTTCAATGCTGAACTAAAATCATATGCAGCCAAACTGACAGCATCTGATTTGAGCAACATGATGCCAAACCATGGTTCAGTAGTGAAAAGCCCAGCAAACAGTCACCCATTTAAATTTAAGAGAATAATGAAGCATAAGATGAGACAAAGAAGACCTTGAACTGTTGCAGTTTGGGGACAGCAGTTCATTCTGTAGGGACTCAGGCTGAGAACACGGGGATCTCTAGTTTGGATCAACGTATGGTCTGGTTGATGGAGAGGTGTCAACTGCTTCCGAAATACCGCTGTGGGGCCCTTGAGCAAGACCTCGAACTACCGAGTGCTTTGCTTTCTTTCATGTGCAGATCCTCACTCTGAAATGTTCCCATTAGTACATGCCCACGGGATCATATTTTTGCATGTGTGTGTTTTTTCTGGCCTTTGTGGGTGTGGTATAATTGACAAAACAGGGTATAAAAAAATTAATTCCCCCTTCGGGATGAACAAAGTCTATTGTCATCATCCTATTCTAACAGGTGAAATCCTATACAATGGTAAAGCATTACAAACTTCAAAAAAACTCAAATTGGTGTCCTCAGTTCCAAAAATGCTTACAAAGTGTCCAAGATAAAAGAGGGGAAGAGCTGCTGGGTCTTGGTATTGTCACAAACAGGTGCTCTTTGAAACTTTAGGTTTACTGTGCTTGATTCATCTTGTTAATGGGTAGCTGAACAAGTAAAAGGAGTTCAATAAAAAAAATGAAATGCAACTGTTTTTCGAACAAAAAAATCACACCCAGGATTTGCATTTAGGCCAACACAAATTCTATAGTGTGCTTTGGACTACCTGTTTGAAGAGCAGCTGCAGAGCACTGTTACTTTTTCTTACTGAACCCTTTTCATAGTCATGCATTTAGCCCTTCACTAAATGAATTGCTGACAGTGTTATAAAAGAAAAAAGATTCAACAGAGTAGTGAACAATGTCTTGAAAAGTACTTCTAGCACTAAACTCCTAATTGCAATAGGGTTGAAATGTTATAAAAATCCACTCTTTTTGATTTCATTAAAATCTTAAACAGCACACTATTTTTAATGGTATTGAATGACAACTGCAAAAAAAAAAAAAAAACAGTCTTGCCCTTTTAATAGTTTTTGAAGTACACATCAAAAGGGTTCAGAGATCACAGAGTAAAGCTGGGCTTACACTGTGTGATTTCAAGTACAGTCCAATAGTGCTCAACCTGTACAAGTGACATCAGGATGGCATGTAACAAATGTCAATGGAGTTTCTGTTGAAAAGTCTCTCACATGCAGGATGAGGTAAGATCTACTGTCTGCTTTGCATGCTTCAAATAGCTACAAACAGCGGTGAAACTTTCCCTTCCCACGTCTCTCTCACAACACACAATCAGTACCACCAGTAAACCCAACTAGTAGTTAAATCATAAATATTCTATGTCTGTTGGAGGTAGAGCTGTTTCCTGATCCCCTGTACAGTGCTCGAGCAGGCTGAATATAAATTTGAGTCACCAGTAACAATAAATTCTACATAAATAAGGACAGTATCAGGTTGTGTAATATAGCTTTTATACAAATCATTATGTAAAATTCAGTCACTCTTTCATTTTTATGGTTTATTTATTGTCCTTATGGTTTATTTATTGTCCCCATGCTCCATTTAGACTTTGATTTATTTGGGAAATATTTTGACAAAGCAATATTATTTATTTTATTAGCTTTCCCACACCGACTGGGCTGGGGACCGTTGCCGATGCGTGGACCATTTGGTACCAAGCCGCACAAAAATAATGAATAACTTATTTAATTTCCAATTTATTGGCTAACAAAGTCTGAAATATGTTTAATGTTCAAAAAACAGCTGGATTCTCTTCCGCCTGTGCCTTGTGACCTTTTGACCGCTCTTGACACATGTCAAGGCGCTTGCTTTGATCACATGACACCCAAAAATTAAGCACACAAGCTAGCAAAAAATGGTAGGAAAAAAACATCACTGGAAAGCTTCTTTTCAAAAGGGAAATGGCCAAATGCCAGGAAAAACAAAGCTGCATTTAACAGACAATATCAGGAGTCCAACTTGAAGTATTGCAACATGTGTTTCTCAAGCTATCAAACAAGGCAATGAAGCCCTCAAAACTCCTTCGGCGCCTGGAGACCAAGCACCCTGCATTAAAAGACAAGCCTTTGGAGTTTTTTGATGTGACTGCAACCAAGACAAAATTAAGGAGCAGACTGGACATAACAAACACACTTCGGGTGTCATTGTCTTCTATTAACCCTAGATGGGACCGTCTCATCGCACAGAAACAAGCTCAGTGTTCCCACTAATTCAGCATTATGATGAATTGTTTTTTTTTTTCTGCACTTTGCTTTAATGCCGTTTTTTAAACAATTTTAACTGGTGGCATTTATCCCGCACGCATTGACGGGCGGTCCGTGATAATATTTTCTTCACGAAACCAGTCCATGGCACAGAAAAGGTTGGGGACTGCTGCTTTACAACACTGCATCCGACGCTTTCCATTGCACTTGGTGATATATGGCTTGGATGCAGCTGCTCGGCCATGGAAACACATTCCATGAAGCTCTCTACACACTGTTCTTGAGCTAATCTGAAGGCCACATGAAGTTTGGAGGTCTGTAGCAATTGGCTCAGCAGAAAATTGGTGACCTCTGCGCACTATGCGCCTGGGCATTCGCTGACCCCGCTCATTTTATGTGGCCTACCACTTCATGGCTGACTTGCTGTCATTCCCAATTCCTTCCAATTCATTATAATACCACTCAGAGTTGACTGTGGAATATTTACAACTGGAAATTTCACCACTGGACTTGTTGCACAGTTGGCATCCTATCACAGTACCACACTGGAATTCACTGAGCTCCTGAGAGCGACCCATTCTTTCACAAATGTTTGTAGAAAAGGTCTGTATGCCTGGGTGCTTGATTTTATACACCTATGGCCATAGAAGTGATTGGAACACCTGATTTCAATTATTTGGTTGGGTGAGTGAATACTTTTGGCAATATAGTGTATAGTCATGTAATAGATATGAGTCGGCTGGCGTGTGAGGTTAGCTGCTTCCTGCTGACAGAGCTTTATGTTTTAAACTTTTGGGATCATTCAATTCTCAACCCACAGATATAGGGACAGCATAATTACACACCCCAACAAAATCACTCTGCCAGAACACACACTTCAGTCAGTCAGGCATTTCAACAGGCATCCCAGATAGCTGCGGTCAGCCATATACTAGGTTTTAACCAGTCTTGTTTTAATTTTGTGGGGGTTTTTCTGTTTCAAAGTTTTAGTGGGAAAAGTTTACCACAGTGATGCCTTGGCCTTACTTGAACTTTACGAAGTGCTTTCTTGTTTACCTCGTTTAATCCCTGTTGGGTTGACAGTTTTATCATAATAATGGGGCTTAAAGGCACCCATTTTTGTATTTATGATAGTCAATTCAGTGAAGGACCGAGAAGAATACAGTGTCTAATGCAGAGAGGATCAAATGGAATAGAAAAGCAAGAACTCCTAATTACCGCTTTGGATATAAAGAAAAACATTTTTGTTTTCTTTCTTTTTCCTCCCCTACCTCAGGTTATACATTTGATAAATACATTTCTGTTATCATATTCCTGTTTTGTACCTTGTACTTAAAAGGGAACATGCTTTCATAAACATGCAGTCCTTAAGTCTGCAAGTGTCCGTTCTGTATTTGGTTGTCCTTTGTTTTGCCTCATTATTTCTCATTAATGCACAGATGGAGGCATTAAAATTAAATTAGCAGGCCCTCAGATAGGCACAAGCTAAAACAACAGCTCCCGTGTTTTCCTGCAGCTCATTATTGCAAGCTGTCAGGCACTGTGTCGAGAGGCGATACTGTAAAATTGTTTTTCTAAGGGAAACACTTTTGTATTTGAAAACATTTATGTAATCCCTGTTTCATTTGCATATGATGTCTAGTTTGAGAGACGGAAAGTGAAATCACTCGGTGAGATGATTGCGTGCTTCCCTCGGGGCGATTCCGAGATCGACTCCCAGCCTGCCCCAGCCATTTAACAGAGGAAATAGATTGATGTCTTTGAAATGCCCTCTAGAGTCCCTTTCTTCACCCTGTAAAGATATGATGACAGTGTCACTACCTTTGACTTGAGAAGCAAGCTTTTACTGATAGTGCTGACATCAAACTATTCATTCAGGTCAAATGTAGAATGTATTTCAATATTTTCTGCTCAGCCTGGTGTGGTAAAAGCCCAGGCAAAGATGGATCCAGCAGCATATCATTAGTCTATGAATGAGTGTGCATGTTTTTGCTAATGACAGTGAAGCCAAAGCCTGGGCTTATCTCGCTGTCACCCTCTCCAGGATCTGCTGATGCTGCGTTTTGTGCATGTATGTTTTTTCCCTTTTATTTCTAGGGGTATAGAGGGCTAGAGACATTCACTGCTCTCAATCCTTGCAGAAAAAAATAAGCTCTTCAGGGAAATCTGCAATTTTCTCACCTTGTACCCCCAGAACAGTGAGAGGCTTTGATTTCCTGCTGTTTTACTGATGTTATGAGAGATACTGCTAAACAAGATATCACTTTTAAAGCCCTCAAAAAAAAATCAAATATATGAATAAGGGAATAATCACTAGTGGTGTAATGATTTAAACAGCCAATACAAGGGAATCTCAAATAAATGATGAAGAAGGAAGAGGATGTGGTAAAAAAAAACAAATTCCCTACAGTACATTTGCACAGTAAACATTGGCATTTTGCTTTATCAAATCAATAAAAACATTAATAATGCTCTGAGGAATCATTAAGGTAGGCGTTTAGAGAACATTTTACTAATTAGAGCCAGTTTTCTTGCTTTAGTTAGATCTGACTCCCACCTATTGAAGCCCCTGGCTCTTTGTTTGTATGTGTGACATTTTTCTCCCTTTCTGTCCTCTGCTAATATTTTATTTTTGGCTTGTTACTTGTGCAAGGATCGAGTTTCTAATAAATATATGTTTGAAGTAGGGCTGTTAATATATTGCGTTAACTCAAATTACTTTTACCAGCGCTAATTTTTTTGTCGTACAATTAACGCATGCACATTCTGTGTGACCCTCGACCCATCCCGTAGTTTGCTAGATCAGGAAGTGGCGCCGTCGTGATGCGGTACAAGCGAGCACAAATGGGAAAAGGACAGAAACTTTTGAATGACAGGTTCAGCTTTCATATCATGTCAGATAAAACTGAAGTTATTTTCTCCTACTGTTGATATAAACTGAGTTGCCAGGAGTTCGTAGAGTCTTAAATAGCACCATTCGCTAGCCGAGCACACTGCTAATAAAGACAGCCGCCCCCTCCATGCTGGATTGTTTACTACAGAGACACTCAGACAACACTGCAAGCAGGGATGGACTTGTTATCTGGCATACCGAACATTTCCCGGTGTGCCAACGCACTTTTGGGCCAGCATGATTTATTCATTTATTTATATCTGCTATGAACCGGCACTACAGCTGCGCTGATCCTTTATATTGACCGTTGACTGGTCTGATCACGTCTCCCCCGCTCCCATCCACACAGCTCCTGCTTGAAAGTGAAAGTATTCGGAAAAAAACCCGAAACTTACTAAAACGATCGTGTGTTCAGCTGCTGAGAACAGAGGTATTAACTTCTAGAAGTCTAAAGTTTGACTCTACATTGTGGTATTATTCAGTAATGTTACATTAAGGTCAGTATCTTCATCTGTTGTCCTTGTTGGGCTTGAGTTTACCATGATATGCTCTCAGCATATTTTTGGAGCATTCATTATCTTTGAGCTCAGACCAGAGAATTTTCCGGACTTTATCTGTTGTTGTTTTGGGTCGTTGACATGAACAAACATTTGCATAAAGAAAGCATTTTTGTCTACTTGTATTGATAAGGGTATTTAAATCTTGAGAAATAGTACTGTAAGGTACATTTAGAACAGACAAAAAAAGTGTGACTAATTTGCAATTAATCTCGAGTTAACTATGGAATTTGTAAGGTTAATCGCAATTAAAAATTTTAATCTATTGACAGCCCTAGTTTGAAGATGTAAGCTTGTTTTAAACTGCATTGTATGAGGTCATTTTATAGCAACCAGTGACTTTTCTAAGTTTTAACCCCGATCAGATTAGAAAAACTGAATAGTCGCCTTTAAACGTATTTCCATGTATTCTGTACAAAAAAGTGTACTCATATTGTCTTAAGGTCAAAATGGCCCAACAGTGGAAATCGCAGTCACAGAGTTAGTTTCATACCATAAAAATGTGGAATGCTTTAATTCTAAGGGCTGAAACGATTCCTCCAGTAATTTAAGTAACTCGATCCAAAAAGTTCCTCAAGCCAAATTATCTGTCTGTTCGTCTCTCTCTGAAACTGTTAATACCAATTTTAATATACAAGCAGAAAATTTAAGGGACCCATCATCTTTTCTCATTTTTCTAGTACTATTATTCTTGAAAAAAGCAAAAGTGATAGATCCAAAAAAATTTGATTTTTCTTATGGGAGTACTCGATTTATCAGGAGAATCGATAGAGTACATGATTACAAAAAGAATGGATTACTGCAGCCCTATTTGATTCCATCTAATGCTGATCACTAGCACACAAACATGACAACATATGTGGTCTTCACCATCAGAGTGCACTCCCTCTGACAGGTGACACTATAGATGAAAATGTCAAGAAATGTGGGAACAGACAGGCTCTCATAATCTAAATATAACAATATAGCCCCCCACCAGTGTGGCTACTCTGAAGTTTATAAAGGTATACAGTTAAACAGTACCCCCATTAAGCTACGGCCCCTGCTACTGCCCAAGGTGGGGCAAGTAAGAGGAAGGGGTGTGAGAGTTCTGCCCACAAAAGAAGGACTGAACTGCACATCTCTTCCACTAGTCCAGATGATAGCAGTGTGGACATGGGGTGTCCATCAGCAGGGGGGAAAAAAGCTCACACATACAAGCTGAGGAGAAAAGCTCTGATATGCAGGAGGATATACAGAACAAAGACCATTCCACAGCTCTCCTCTTTGCCTCAAGGTATCCCTCTGCTCATGCCAGAGCTGTGCATCTGCACTGCCCTGAATATACTTAAATCAGGATTCAGGGAGAATACAGCCAAAGGGAGTGAAGAAGGTAACTTGTGTTTCTTTGGTTCATCAATGAGTTATTTATATTTTGGCTTCAGTGGAATCAAAGATTATGTCTATTACACATCACTGTGTGCCAGCCTCCCAGCATCAAATGATAATGACAGTGTTTACATGGGCATGAGTATCCCGGTCTGTTGTTTTTTTTTTTTGAGTATCCAAGTTTCTGTTTGTATGTTGTCAGAAGCATATCTCTGTTTTGAGAAAACTGGTTTTGCTACCGTGGGAACTCAAAAAGAAAATGGGATACTGTGCCATGTCATATCCCGTTCTCTGACAGCTGACTAAACACGCTTATATTTTGATGAACTGTGAACTAAACAGTTCAGTTTTTTTAGCCATTAATAAACCATGACCATAGTTTACTGTGGAAACAGAAACCAGCCACTTACACTACAAGTTACAGCGAGTTTTGAGCTCTGTGAGCCATAGGTGGATCCTGCTAAGTCTGTCAAGACATCCCAGGCCTGAAATATGGATAGAATAGCTCTTCTGGTGTTCTTTTTAAAAGAAAGCTTGGTGCATTTTCACATAATGCTTTTTTTCTGAAGCTGTTTCCGTGTCGGATATTTAGAGAATGAATTTACTTCCAGGACTGCTGAGCTCTTTCTTTGGGTTTTGGCCAGATTT
Organism: Cheilinus undulatus; assembly: GCF_018320785.1. Taxonomy (NCBI): domain Eukaryota; kingdom Metazoa; phylum Chordata; class Actinopteri; order Labriformes; family Labridae; genus Cheilinus; species Cheilinus undulatus. The sequence continues at coordinate 31,677,539 of NC_054881.1, read as the reverse complement.
TCTAAGTGATTGATAATAAAAATAATCGCCTCATGTTCAGAAGAATTGGGACCTTTTTGGACCGAGGTAAATACCATATAATTCACAGATACCAAGCAGATATGATTTAATTTTATTTCAGACATCAGGATGTATTCTCATGTATACAGGGATATAAATACCCAGGTTTTTCTGTGAAGGATACTCAGGATACTCAAGTCCATGTAAACACAGTCAATGATAAAAAGGCTTTCCCCTGGTGCATACTGTACATGCAAGAAAAAAAGGGTAAAAACAACTTTAGTAGACATAAAGACAGAAGCTTGAAGTAAACCAGCCAACACAGTCTACTATGTACAGGTGCATCTCAAAAAATTTGAACATCATGAAAAAGTTCATTTTTTCTCCTGTGATTTACTTAAAGAAGCAAAACTTCCATGTAATCTAGATTCATCTCATACCATGGTAAATATTTCAAGTCTTTTTTTATTCAAATGTTAATGATTACGGCTTACAGCTTACAAACAAACAAAAAAAAAAAAATCTCAAAATATTAGAATATCACAAAACATCAGTCCAACAAAAGGTTTATATAAATGATGATTTTCTGGAAAAATCTGCTCATTTATGCTCTCAGTAATAGGTTGGGGCTCCATTTGCACAAATCACTGCGTCTATGCAACGTGGTATTGAGCCAGTCAGTCTGTTGAACTGCTGGGTTGTTATGAAGCCCAGGTTGTTTAGTTAGCAGCCTTCAGCTCGTCTGTATTGTTGAGTCTGGTGTCTCTCGTCTTCCTCTTGACATTTCCCCAAAGATTCTTTTCAAGGTTCAGGTCAGGCCAGATGGCTGGCCAATCAAGCACAATAATACCATGTTCAGCAAACCAGTTTCTGGTAGTTTTAGCTTCACTGTGGACAGGTGCCAAGCCCTGCTGGAAAAGGAAATCAGAATCTCCATAAAGCTTCTCAGCAGATGGAAGCATGAAGTGCAGAGCAACGGTCCAGTTATTTTTCTCCTTAGCCCTGGTTAGACGCTTATGATGTCTGTAGTTCAGGAGTGGCTCAGGAGTGACACTTTAAGACCATTTCCTGGACACTTCTGTGTGGTGGCTCTTGATACAGCGGCTCCAGCATCAGTCCTCTCCTTGTGAAGCTCCCCTAAGCTCCTCAATGTGCTTTGTTCCTCTGAAGGCTGCGCTCTTTCCTGTTTCTTGTGTACCTTTTCTTACTGTACGTTTCTCTTCAGTTGACTTTCCATGAAAATGCTTTGATACAGTTGTCAGCCCTTTCAGCAACGACCTTACCCTCCTTGTAAAAGATGACAATGATAATATTCAGGACATTTGTCAAGCCAACAGTCTTCTCCATGGTTGAACCACAGTGAGAGAATAAAGGCTCAGGTAACCTTGGCAAATTAATCTTTTCCACAAAATTCTAATATTTTGAGAAAGTGGATTTTTTTTGTAAGATGTAAGCTACAATCATCAAGATTAACTTTCTAAACCAAGTCTAAGGGAAAAAAAATCAACTGTTACATGATATTCTAATTTTTTGAGAGCCGCCTACAGGTGCAGAAACAGTGCAACAAGATGTTAGCCAAGCAATCGAGCACTATAAGCAATATTCATAATTTTAGTTAAAATTCAGAATTTCAGTTGAATGATTAATACTGAAATGGACCGTCTGACAACAGAAAAGTACCATTAGTGGTACTAATAGGGCCTCTGACTGATAAGCAACTTTGGATGAAAAATATGACGTGTAAATCTGCTCTTCTTCCTTTAAGATGAAAATGGAGTCAATAATATGTGGTTTCAGGCATGTGGTATCAAAATACATCATAGTATCAAAAGATTTTGACATACCATACCAACAAACTACCTTTTTTGAAGCACAGTTGAAAAGGTTTTTAGGTTTGCTTCTAGTATTTATACCAAGATAGGTGTTCAGGCTATTCCCTGTGCTGCGATTTGGATTTAAATTGTTTTTAAACATGAGGCTCGATGGAATGATCCAAAAGTCTAACAAGAACAATACTAGACTCAACAATGGAATAGTGAAGCAAGAGAAGTCTAAATTTTCTAATGTCTTGTTCAAGGTTGTCTTTTTTGTTCTGTTCTCATTTATTTTAAGAGGGTAGAAGACATAACAAGCTTTGTGTCAATGATGATGTTTCAGGTTCATTGAATATTTGAATTATTGTTCAAGGGTGGTGCACAAAATAAAAAAAAAAAAAAAGATGTGTATACTTGAGGCTAAAGCAAAGTAAAAAATGGAAACATATGACAGTCTTTGGGTGGAAGAATAGATAAACTGTGACAGATGGTCTAATAAAAATGCTGACCTGCAGGGTAAATGCTCTGTGTTTGTCCAAGCCATTCACCTGAAATTACCTGCCTTTATTTTCTGATGGCTCACAGGAATATGCACACGATGCAGGCACAAAGGTTACTTTAGAGCAGGGCTTCAGCCTAATGCCTCCTGGGTCCGACCCCTCTGACTGTGGCTCTACACACCACAGACTGGACAGAGCATTGAAAAAAGTCTGATTGACTCATCTATGGATGCTGCCATATTGACAACACTGTCTCAACTAACTTCTGGTCAACCTTGAAACAGATAAAGAGGTGGAGCTGGGGCGCGTTTTTAGTCTCAACAAAACAGCTAAAATATTTCATATCGTCATACCAGCCTTGCCCCTTAGTGTGCATAACTGACAACCTCCTTGAAACCAAAACAGACAAGTTTCTTCTTCTTTGAATTGGCTGAATTTGTTCCCCTTTTTAAAGCACTTCCTGTCTGCCTCTAACCTTGAAAAGCAGATGGATACATCCGTTTCCTTGTTTCTCACTGGCGAATCCATCTTGCAAAGCTCTCGTCTGAACCGTTTGGGCCCGGTAAGAAAGTGACAGGACCAATCAGCGACGAGAGGCAGTACTTTCAGGCGCAGCAGAGTCATGAGGTAAACAAGCAGCAGCAAGAGCTGGTGCAATTATAGAGGAAGAGATTAGCGTGGATGCTGCTAAAGCGCCAGTTTTATCAGAACTTGACAACATTACTTTGTTAAAAGAAGAACAGAATGGCGCCGGTAGTCGAGTGGTTAAGGCGCATGCCATATACGCAGGCGACCTGGGTTCGAATCCGGCCCATGGCACTACTTCCTGCATGTCTCTCCCCGCTCTCTTCCCTGTTTCCGATTCTATCCACTGTCCTATCAAATAAAGGCAAAAAGGCCAAAAATAAATCTTAAAAAAAAAAAAGAAGAACAGAAAACAGTAGTGAGTTGTTTTCTTTTCAAAAACATCAAAAGTTGAGTACTTATATGTCTATAGTCGCCATGTTTTGCGTTATTCCTCAGTAGCTGCACATGCCCAGCTCAATAGCGGCTATGTCACGTGTTTTGTTGCTCTTATTAGCCCGTAGAGATGTGACAGACAGAACGTTCATCCAATCACACTCCGAGTTATTTTCAAAGCCTCTGCCTTTTCTCAAACGTTTCCTTTTGAAGCTTTCCCAGATGGATGTGTGAAACACATCCATCTGGCGTGTCAGGTTAGTATGCCTCTCATTCTTTCCATTATGAGCAACTCTCACTATTTCATGTGCCTTCCAGGCAGCCCCTGCCTTCCAGGCAAAGTTGAGGGCATAAAACACCATTGAGCAAAGCCATTATTTTAGATTTAAGGCATGCACAGTTTGGCCAAGCATGATGCCAGAACAGCCTGCTATTGGTTGTCACAGCTAGTCAGTTATCTCAAAAAATTGAAATGACACCAAAACAGTCTGAAATGCAAAACAGTGGAATTTCAAAATTCAACGAAGGGAGATTAATTGCCATTAACAGCATGGCGTGGCAGCATGGCATGTTTCAGGGCACTTGACTCGCATTGCACATCCCGCTGGGAATGTATGCCATTCAGATCTGCTTCAAAGTTTAATACATTAATCTACAAGATGTCCAATGACAAAATCCCAAAAGTTTGCTCAGAGCTTTAAAACTATCATTATATTCAGGTTCTTTATATCTTTTTTAACTTCTTTATAACTGTCAGACTACATGCAACATCACTGCATCTTTGGATACTTTTTATAAGTCGTGAATGTTTTATAGTTTTCATATCAATTTATTCATTTTATTTTTTAACCCTTCAAACCAGTGGTTCCCAAAGAGGGGGTCGAGACCCCTGGAGGGTCGCAAGACACTGAGAGGGGGTTATGAGATGCCTTTAAAAAACATGGTGTTTTAATGGCATCTCAAATTGTATACTGTACCTATTTGTGCAGAGATGTGTGCACAAAGTGGTTCAATTTAAAATAAAAACATAGCCATTTGGAAAGATTTATGCTGAAGTCAAAGTAATAAAACATCCTTAAAATGTCAAGGCAGCCTTACTCCTAAAGGCTTTTCAAGCAATTCAAAGTTGTAGTAAAACCTTGTTAGAGTCTTGATAAAGTTGCTGCACAGTCCCATGATCTTAGTCGGTATATGAAAGTGGTCTTCTTCAGGCTTGGCGTTATGACAATATTGTCGTGAGTCTTTAGTCTGGTGTTATGCAAATTATATTTTCAATGGCGCTGCTGTCATCCACAATCAAACAGAGCCAGTGTTCAGCCTGATACTGCTGAATGTCCACTCAGCACTCAGGAGATGAAAAACATTTCTGCTCAGGCCTGCAGTCAGATCTCTGCACCTGTGTCTGTATCTTGTCTGTCAATTTATTTCAGGCTGACATGACAGATACGGTTAACCTCCATGGGGATTTTTAAGTTAAAGTCTGATCAGTTTGTTTCTGTGGTGAGTCATCCTTCATTTTCATATGTTACTTTTATTCTGAAGTTTGTCTGGGATAGTCCTTCAATTGTTGCAGTAACTGGCAAAGTTGCTTTGTTTTTTTCTCAAGAATAATCTTATTCTAGTTGTGTAGTTGGTGAGCTCCAGTTTTTGCAAAATCTTAGCCTGTGACTAAAAAGTCAGCAACTTGCTGACAGATTGCCTTCAGTCTGTTTCTGTTCTTTAATTCTGATTTTTAACAGGATTTCCCAACATTTTTTCAAGTGGTAAGAAATGAGTGAAAAAAAAAGCAACAGCTTGATATTGAAGCATCTGCCTTTTTTCAAAAGTTGGACCGTTAGTTGAACTGACCACATGGGTGCCTTCCCTTCTCTGCTATTTTTGTTATTGCTTGCACAAACACTGTATGACAGGTATTTCCAATCTGCAGCAGTGACCACTGATTAACACCTATTAGCCGCCCACAATTTGGCAGGGAATACATGACAGCATGGTGAGGAAAAAGCTTCATTAAAAACACTGTGAGGACGGCAGATGCCCAAGTGTTACGTCTTTCGTCTATTTTTTTCACTTCTGAAGATGGTGAAAATGATGTTCATTTTTATGTTTTTATTAAGGGCCTGATCTGTTGATTACATTTTTGTGGTGATTTCATCTTTTATGGGTGGGGGTGTTTTCAGAGGCAAAGGTAATTTGAGATGTAGCGGTGTCATCCACTAAACAGCGTCAGGAGCAGGAGTTACACCAGCGACCAGTGGGTTGTGGCTCTGTTTATGGAAAGCCTGCGTCACCACTAAGCTAGGCCAGTGCTCTCAATCTGCTTGTTTGACAATTGATGCTTTAAAAGAAGATTTTTCTTCACAGGGTTTTGTTTTTCAGGTTGACCCCCGATTGATGACATGAGGGCTGACTTGGTTAAAATAAATGCTGCAAAATATGATGGGGAAGCCTTCTATTTCATGCGAACAAGTAACAAAAACCTCTGACTTGGGAGGAAGTCACTGCAGATTCCTTCTGCCTTTATTTGGTTAGAACAGGCTTGTTTAAATAAAAGAACTGATTCAAGGTTGCCCTGACATTGTAAGTCAAAGTAACACACATGACAATATGTGGATAAAAAAGAATTGTCAATAAAGCAACAGACCTTGACTCATTAGCTTCAATATCTGTTCTGCTGCTGTTAACGTGAATATGCAGCACAAGTTAACAGCTTAGAGCAGCTAGTAAGTGTTTTCTTTTTTAATTAGGATTTTGTTTTCAATAATCAGGTATGAATACATTGATACTGCTTTATGTCTGTGCTAAAATTAAATTGACGTGAGTCAGCGACAATAGGAACCGAGCCCTGCAGTGAACCCGAGCTGTCGTTACCAGTTTTTTTGAACCTGTTTAACACATAACAAATGACCAGACCTTGGAAATAACTACAAAAAGTCATTCTTTGATTCATCTTCATGTCTGTTGTTAAACAAAAACAGTGAAAGCTGTGATAGCTGTGCCTACAGTTAAACACTTAAAAACAGCAGTACTTAGCTTCATGTGCCATAAGCCTGCATAGCACATTAGCGATTACTAGGGCTGTCAGTATTTATCTACAGTCCCATATAACTTTCATTTGTGACTTTTTACAGATTTCGAATTATATCGAATATTTATGCACATTTTTTCTTAATATATATGTAAACATTCAGTTACTTTAATCACCATGTAGTTACACATTTGTCCACTAGAGGATGCTCTAATATGACATTACAGATTGCATTGAAGAAGTAATGAGCTAAAAGCAAAAGTAGTTAATGTTAATTTTGTACGGTGTGATGACTTCATGTTTATAATGAACAAAACATAAAAAAAAATGTTGGTACTATCTTGCGCCTACATAACCTTGAAAAGTAGATGGATATGCCCCTTTTCTCGTTTCTCACTGGCGAATCCATCTTGCCAAGCACCCATCTGAAACATTTGGGCCCAGTTAGAAGGTGACAGGACCAATCAGCTGCGAGGGGCCGTACTTTCAGGCGCAGCAGAGTAGTGATGTAAACAAGCAGCAGCAAGAGCTGGTGCAGTTATGGAGGAAGAGATTAGCGTGGATGCTGCTACAGCGCCAGTTTTATCCGAACTTGCTGACATTTCTTTGTTAAAAGAAGAACAAAGAACAGCAGTGAGTTGTTTTCTTTTCAAAAACAACAAAAGTCGAGTATTACGTGTCTATAGTTGCCACGTTTCGCATTATTCCTCAGTAGCTGCACACGCACAGCTCAATAGCAGCTACGTCTCGTGTTTTGTTGCTCTTATTGGCCCGTAGAGATGTGACAGACAGAACGTTCACCCAATCATACTCCGAGTTTTTTTTCAAAGCCTCTGCCTTTTCTCAAACATTTCCTATTGAAGCTTTCCCAGATGGATGTGTGAAACACATCCATCTGGCGTGTCAGGTTAGCTCCTTCATTTTTTTACCTAAAAACATGGGGCAATCCATATTTTCTGAATCAAGAACAGAGCATTTTTTTTTTGCTATAGTTCCAGCCATGGAGAAAACCCTCTCTGCCCTGGGGGTTGCGGAGATATCCGGGATACACAGGTAACGGTGTGCCAGCTGGGACAAGAGAGGATACCTGGACCAGAACGTCATCCACCCCGACAGCGGGTTACTGTCGGTGGGCAGGGTGGTTTTACTCTCGTACATCAGCATCTTTTGATGTAGTGAAGCCTCACTTGCCAAATCACCACCAGCGTGTGCACCACCTTGGTAAATATCCCCAAAGGCGGCCATTGCTGCGCCTCTGTGATTTGGTGTGAAAACTTTATTGTTCATCAAGTCATGTGTCATGTGACGAAACATTTGGTTCCTATACCTACATATGCGTGAGAGAGGCTGGGGAGAGACTCCAGAATGATTATAAACAGCAAAAGTATTTAAAAAACACACTCGGATAGTAACTTCAGCTTTTGAATATTAATGAGTTTTTAAATATTCAAATTATGTTCAAACCCCAAAATTAATTCCAACAACCTTAGCTATTACTGTAACATAGAAGCTAAGAGGAACTTAATACCATCCTCCACTGAAATCAATAAATTGTCAAAACTAATAACTAACCAGCACTCTATCAGTTAGACACCACCTTAAAACTCAACATGTCAAATAAAAATGGAGTTTTACTGTCAGTTGTTACTGATAATTGCTCAACATTACTCCTTCCTTTAAAGGTCACATATGCAAAATAAACTTTCAGGCTTTTCTAACAAAAATATGTCCCCCTGGCCTTTCCACAATCCCCCCAAGAATCAGAAAAAAACATTCCCTCCCCTCTCTTTCTCCACCTTTAAGAAAATGTGTACTGAAACTAGCCTTTCTCAGATTTTCCCTCATGATGTCATGTGGGGAGTTAGCACCGCCCCCATGCTTGGGTGGCCCTCTACGCTTGGAGGAAAGCTCTGCCCTCCTCTCTTAGGATCAGGAGAGCCACATCCATTATGCCACATCCTTTTCTGGAGAGAGGCGGAGTCAGGGGTGGAGGCAGACAGCTCAGTATAACATTAAAGCCACAGACACAGAAACAACTTGTTCTGGGTACAGAACGGTTTTCAGACATGCAAAAATCCAATATTGGAGTGATTTCAAAGCAACAAACTTCACAGGCATGTTTGGGGGACCTCTGAGACCAATATAAACTTGTCTTGAAAGGGTAAAATAAATGACCTTTAAGAAGGATAGCTGTAACAGCCACCAAGACGCCACAGCTGAAGTAAGGTTAGCTGCTTCTGCTGATTAGCCAGAAAGCCCTGAGCTAATACTCTCAAGTCCATAACAAAAACACTATGAATAAAACTGAAGAAAAAACAAAACTTACATAGACATCCACAACATAAGGGAAAAAAGCACTAAATGGATAACAACTACATGGAGATTAGAGACATAATGATTCTAGTAACAATGATAAGAGCTGTGAGCAAAGTTTTTTTAAGAGATCAATGGATATTAAGTGTGGTACATCATGTATCCAGTGTGCAATCATGGGAGGGTGCGCATGCTTCCATCTGAGAAACATTACGCACCTTGAAAGTTAGGTGACAAAATCAAAAAAGTCAGCCTCAGCCTTTGAAGGAGTAAGAGTAACCAATGCTATGGGTTTTCTGTACTTAACAGTATAATAACTGTAGTTTTAAAGGCCTAATTGTGCTCTAATTTACCTTGTTAAGTAGCCTATCCCTTTTCTATCATCGGGCCATATCATACACTCTGTTAGAAAATAAAAACTGTGTAAATACCAACGTACCAGCAGGCAGGTGCCCACTGCTCATAAAGGGGATGAGAGCTGAAGATCTGTTTGTTTGATTCATGCTAGTCCCAGAACAGGCCTTTATGTTATCAAGGCACACAAACCATCCTCTTTATGTTTTGGGTTTGCACTGGGATTGTGCGCTATCTTGATAGCGATGTCAGACACACACAATCCCTTTGTGCCACAGGCTTTGCAACATTAAACTAGCTGAACATGTCTCTAAATTTTGCTTCCAGTTTTAAAATATGAGTCAAAAACTATTACAAACAAAAGGAAAATGAGCAAAAAACAGCACACTGAACACATAAGCCAGATAAAGGAATGATTATTTTAGTGCATTATAGAGCACTGACATTGCCATAGAAAAATCCCTGTCCCCACTGTGGGAGGATCTAAAGGTTATGGTGTTCCTGTAAAGGATGAGTGGTTTTCAATACACAATATTAAGGGGCAAGACCAGGGAGAGATTTGAGGGCACTTACAAGGATGAGGCTTGTCCTGAAGTGAACACGGTAAGATGCTTACTGAAAATAAAAATAGAGGAATAAACTTTCATACAGAAACTGCAGTTTGCTGGGACTGCAAAATAGTCTCCCTGATATTGTCCAAATCACTGCTCTGATATGCTCTTAGTGATGACAGATTTTTGGAAGTAACCTTGTATGTCTGCACATGATTGGTACAATGAATGTGCAGGCACAACAGGTGCAGACAGAAGTTAAAAAATGGCAACAGCCATGGCAACAGCACTTTTCAAATCAGCCTGCAGATTTATACACATATTTTCCTGCTGCCCTCAGATGGCTTTAAGGGCTTAAAAACTGAGAGAAAAGCTTTTCATACAGTTTAAAGTGGCTGAGTATGACAACACCAGAATCTGTTGATGCTGCTTTTCAATTGTGCTCCTTTGAGTGCAAAATCCAGGCCACAAAAAAAAAAAAGACTACTAACCTGTTAAATGTTATAAACTTAAATAGTTCCCCCTCTGGTCTAGACTGTTTACTTCAATTTCTTTTTAACCAAAACACTAAAATACAGCCACTGGTGCTATGCTGCTTTATTTGAATTGCAGTCATCTTTTGTTGTGTTGTTGCACCTTAATGAATACAGGGCTATCAGTGCATTTAAGACAAATTCAAAGATTTTTGGTTTTCTTTATCTTGAACATTTTTGTGTTAGACTGACATAATGTATACATGGTTGTCATGTAGTAAAAGTTTACTTCAATTATTCAATAATTGATTGAAACAAAAAAAAATGTAAATTTATGAAATACATACTAAGAACTTCAGTAACGGTTCTTGAAATAAATGTTTAGATATATTGGTGGGCAGTAAACCAGTATTGATATCACCACCAGTATAATTTCTGCAATGAAATGAATATCAACACTCATCAACACTTGTAGTGCACACACTGAGCATGATTTGAATTACCCGTCACAGTGATGGGTAAATAAAGTAATTTAACAGATTTGCTGTGTAATAGACAGTGGTTTAGAATAAGTCCTATCATCTGTATGTTTCAGTCCAATGCTTAAAGAGTAGCCAGCAGGGCTTAATTTGGGCCGGATCCTGTCGGAACAAGATCCGGCACCTCTCAGATCATGACCAGCACTTATTTGATTGGATCCAGCACCTCCAGGGGCGGCGGGTGCATAATACATTTCTGCCGGCGAGTGTGTAAACATAACATTGCGTGTTAGTTGTCTAGTGTGTAGAGGAGAACAGACTGTGTGTGACTGTATGTTGCAGCCTATGGTTACACAGGCTAAACAAAAAAAGCGTCGTCAGCCTATCACATCCTGACTCGTGCGCAAAAGCATCATATCGGTAAACAACCAACCAATCACAGACAATCAAGTGCTGTTTTCAAAGTTAACATTAGCAGTGAGAGTTAATTTCAGCTAACAAAATGGACAAAAGGACATTTTTGAAGGTAAAAGATAAAAACAGCTGTGACCAGAAGTCATCAGCAGTAGTCGCTAGAACAACAGCTGATGCACCTGCAGACACTGAGTTACCGTCACCTGTATAGACAGCTGAGATTTGAGATGAAGAGTTAGCAACACCCGCTAGCAGGCTGCTATCACTGGATACCTGAATCACAGCAGGACAAACGGGACGGCCCATAGAGAAAAAGGCAGCTGTTCATCCATGTCACAGTGTCACATATTGCTATATCAAGGCAAGACTAAGTTTAATTATAAATTTTGCCACTGTGCCTTAACATGAGCTCTTTATTTTCGCTGATTATCATTATTTTTGGATGCATTTATAGCTTTATTACGAGATAAAACAAGCTGTCAGCAGATCATTCAGTGACGCCTGTGTGTGTGTGTGAAATCTGACATGTGAGCTGTGCAGGGCTGTAGTTCCAGCCTTTCTACTGTCTGTTTTGGCATAGATATAACGTGGGCATGTGTGCTGTGAACTGTGGAAGCAGTCCGCAAATCTTTGAATGAAAAGGCACTAAGATGAGAGACAGAGGGTCATCCATGATCAGCTGATAGAAAAGTTTAGTTTTAGCAGACAAGCTCTGATTGGATAACAGAGTAATATCTACTACTAAATGAAGTGACAGGTACAATTTCATGAATAATTATTTCAACAGAATAATCTGTGTGTAGTGAAAGTTTAGTAATGTTTATGCTGAGAGAGGCTAAATGAGCTGGTGTTTTTTTTTTTTTTGAGCTGGTATTTTGCGCTGTCCTTGGTGCTGAAAAACGGCAGGTTTGACTGACAGATGCAGCTCAGAGAGAGTGAGGGAGAGAGACGCTCTCCGTCAATGGGTGATTGTATGTGCTTTTCTGCAGCTCATTCTTTTTTTAATCATTTAGGTTAATAGGTTGTTTTCAGTCACATGATCTTCTTGGCCCGTTGTTACACAAGGCACTGATTTTTTCATTTTTTTGATGTATTCCATGACTTTTTTGTTTCCCCCTTACCGCTGGAACAACACCCGGTTTGCGTTCCGGGACCTGAACATTTACAAATTAAGCACTGGTAGCCAGGTAAGCCAAACATCACCACCTCAGTGCAATTAATGTGCGGCACAGTAATAAGAGTGCTACAGCTACATGCAGCATGAGCTGCTGTCAGCATAGAAAACCAGCTTGATTCAGCACATTGTTTTTCCTATTTTCCTCTCTGTAGCTTATGTTGAGATGGGCAAGGAACAAAGAGGTGGATGACAAGGCAACAGAAGTGTAGGGCAGGAATATTTCCTTTATTTTCTTTCACTTTTGTTGTTCAACCAAGTTTGCTAGTTTGTTTTACAAAGTGGAGATACACTCTTAAAACTGCTGGGTTAAAAATAACCCAATTTGGGTTATTTTGGTAACCCAGCACCAGGTCCAAAAGGGACCAACCCAACCCTGAGTTATTTCAACTCAGCAGGATTGGGTTTTGAGCTCAAACAACAAGTGGATAGCTTCGCTACTGACCCAAAAATTGGATAAAAAACACCAGGTTGTTTGATAAAGCCTACGAAATCTAGGTTATACAAGAGTTATAAGAATCACTTATTTACATTTTTTTATTTCAAACTAATTTTGCATCAAGAATGGCTGGACCGGGTCACAGCTGTAGCTGGATATATAGTCCCTCCAGGGCATTCTGGGTCTTCCCCAAGGTCTCCTTCCAGCTGGACATGGAGTAAAGAGACTGAGGCAGAGCTTGGGTGCACCCAAAGTCTGCATTGTCTTCTCTGTAGTAGGCTAACTCCTGCCACAGTTAGGAAGTGACCAACCTAGTGGATGACAACACTCATGGTGCAGAAGTGTCTAACTTAAAAACAACAACAGTTCACCAAAGACATGAGCAAAGGAATCCCAACAATGATCACCGTACGACATGTCACATCTAAACACATTCACAGTAAATGCATTTAAATCCCATCTAAACAACCCACCAAAAGTATGATGGAAAAACTCCATCCCACAAATTTGAAATGGCAGTGTCCCTCCCCCATTTCCCCACCCATTAAGCAACTCATTTTTCTGGGTCACTATTTCTAATCCAACATTGGGTCAAACCTACCCAGCCTGTGGCCCAACAGCCATGACCCAGCATTAAGGTTATAACAAATAACCCAGCATTTTTCTGTGTACTTTTGCATGAATAATATCCATATTGGTATATAAAAAGCATCATGCTCTTACCTGTGTCAGAACAGGGGGAAAACTACTTTGCTCAAAGCTTACAAAGGCTTTTCAGCACAAAGAGCCAGACTTCCATTTGTCGAAGTAAAAACTCTAGATGTCATACTATTTACAAGGGCAGCCTAAAATTCACAGGGCAGAGAATTACATTTATTTTACTGATGCAGTGTGGACAGCAAGTGTGCAATGCTGTGTCTGATGCTCACATGCGGTTAGGACACAGCGTTAGGTAAAACATGTCCTCTTTCTCCAACAGGGTTGATGTCTGCAATTGCACTTGCTGTGCAGAGAGCATCCTTGTTGGTTTGTCTAGGGCTTCAAGGCTGTGTGCTGGCATGCACTGACTCAGGTTAACAAAGCAGGCTTTGGAGTTAAACTAGGTCAGAGAAGCAGCTATAAACATCATGGCTCCATACACTCAGCGGTTCTTCTGTTAAAGCTGTTAAATTAATCACAAAGAAAACAAAATCTTCACTATTTACGTCCACAGTTACTGTATTCAAGTGCAATGTAGAGGGCCTCACTTAAGAATCTGCTTTGGACCTTATACAGTACATGTGTATTTATATATATATATATTATTTTATTTTATTTTATTTTATTTTATTTTTTATACTGTACTGTTAAGGTGTATCAACTCCAAATATTTATGAGATAGGATCAGCATCTTTTTGATTCTGGCTGATTTTTCTTCAGAGTTATGGCTAAACTATTTTATTTAATTCCTCAGTGCAACAAAATAAGTCAATCAAACTAAGTGTGTAATTTGTATTTTATATAAACGACTGATGCTACTCAAAATACTGTATACTGTCTCTTTTCCAGCAGTTCTACCTCCACTTCAGATCCCCGGAAGTTGAGAGCCCAATGTGCACAATTTTAATATCTGATTTATTAATTTCCAGTTTCTCCTAGCTTCACTTTCAATGCTGAGCAGCCTCTTCATTTGTGAATGACCCTGCAGTCTCATGTCCTTATAAGTGCAAAGGAGCCTTTTTCTAAACTAATGAGGGAAAAAGTGGACAAGCTCTTAGTCTAAGAGGACATGGCATTTATAAGTTTAAGAGGATGTGCAAAAATTTCAGCAGTTTAAGAACAGCTGAACCTGAAACTGCCTCAGACTTCTCTTAGGTTCACTGACTGATGGATTTATTAATTTAAATGTATTTAACCAGTAAAACCCAATTGAGACACTGACATTTACTCTGAGTGTCCTGAACAAGACAGGCAGCAGAACAATTAAATTTGCAGACATAAAACACAGAGCAGCGAGTTCTGGGTCACAGAGTAGAAAGTCATCCATCAAATCATCTACAACCAGATGTGTCTTCCTCCAATGTCTTTACTTTGAAAAAGTTTTAAAAGAGAAGCTTCTTTGGACACAAATTTTCCTGCAGCATATTTCAAGCTGCTGAACATGTAACATTTTTTACCCATTTCAAGATGGGTTTCAGAGACAGATACCAAACATAAGTCTTGTGACTAAGCCATACAGCAAAGACTGTAGCTTCCAACACTCTTCAGATGAATAAAATCACAGTGTGACAGTAGCACAATAGTGAATAAGGCACAGTATGAGCATTCTTAATGGTATTTGTAGTATCAGCAGTAGGATATTAGTCTCAGATGTAAGCCCAAAAAACAGCACCGTATTATTTAACTGTACTATAAAGAGCCTGACCAGAGCAGCCTGAGGGCAAGCCCAGCATGCAGGATTCAAGAAGTGGGAAACCACTCTGGACAGGTCAGTGCTTCACAGCAAGGCTCTCATCATTAAACAGAAAAATGAAAAGATGATGAAAATGTGTTTTTTGTCCACTAGCTGTAAGGTTTTTTCATAAAAGCTGCCCCGCAGAGATTTTCAGTGCCTTTGAATGTCTCTGAAAACAAAGCAAACAGATTCTCTATTTGCTTATTCTTTTAATCTATTTGATTTTTTAAAAATAAAATACATAAAATCTGGTTTATAAGACACCCTTTTTCATCTAAAATGTTGACTTTGTTCTACATACTGTACAGGTGCATTCGCTGCTAAGACACACCATAATTGCTGCATGTACAGCTGCCAACCTCTCACACTGAACACTGACTGACGCCATTAAATTCACCTCTACTCATTGCTTCGCCGCTCACAACAGGGTGATGGGGGATGTGGTTGACAATAGCGATGGTGACCACGTGGGCAGGGGTGGTATGACTTTGGTTACAGCTGTTCTCCCTCATTAGGTCATAATCCTGCCTTCAGAGAGAATGCTGCTGTTCCGTTCAGTACGTTAACCTTTGGAGGGCTGGTTTGGTTGCAAATACTCCTCAATTAAAGACGAGTGACCAGCGGAGGCGGGCAGTATAACACGCGGACTGTACACCAATACTTCACAAATGTGATCTCTCCTTTTAGTTTAAATCTTAACTTGCTCATCTGGCACAGACTGCCATTCAGATTGCAGGGAGGACTAAAAACCTCCCCCTGCAGTCCATGTATGAGCAGTCAGTTCTCAAGCAAGCACAGAGAGTTTTGTCTGATCCATCTCAAATCCTTCACCCTAAGATGAACTTTCACCATCTAGTAGGCAACACACAGTCTCCAAAGGTGTATTGATCTGTTTAAAAACTTGTTTGCACCCACCAAGGTTATAATAGTTTGGGATTTTTCATTAGTTTTAATTTCTATTTAGTTTTTAACCTTTTGTTTTAAATTTTAGTTCATATTAGTTCAGTTTAGTTTTTATTTTGCAAAAATGCTTCATTTTAGTTTAGTTATTATTAGTTTTAGTGTTAGTTTTAGTTTCTTCTGCAATATGGGATACCTGTCTGGGGCAAAACCTAAAAAGACTTTTTATTTTTCACTGTAGTTATTCAACTTTGATGTTTGTATACCACTCAAGACCTAAAATTACCATTGTGTGAAGTTATCTTCAACTAAATCAGATGATTATACACTCTCCAGGCTTGGGTGTTAATGTCAGTCACTATGCTAGTGTCTAAGACTAAAACTAAGGAGATTTTGTCCCTAATTATATTTCATTTTGGTTAGTTTTGTAAGCAGACAATACAGTTTTAGTTAGTTTTTGTTTTATTTGTAAAGCTTAGTTTTTATTTAGTTTCAGTTTCCTAAAAGGATTTTACGTTTTAGTTTTAGTTTTAGTTATTTAGTTAGTTTTAGTTAACTATAAAAACCATGGCACCTACCTTAAATAGGATTTCGAATCATGATGGATGGGATGGAATCATAGATGAGCATCTACAGGCTGAAGTTTCCATGTTAAAACTTTAAAGAGAGATATAAAGGCTCAATAATCTCCAAGAGGCAGATAAATCTGAAAAAAGAGAAACAGAAATATCATTCTGAAAAAGCTCTCCTTTTTCCAGCAGTGCTGATAAGCTGAAAGCGCTGTGCTTTATGAGAAAATACATGAGAAATTAATGGCTGCAGGAGCTGAATTTGTGTAATATTAATTAAGGGTGGGTAAAAATATCAATTAATCGATGCATTGCTATATTTCCTCCCCCAATTCAATATCGATTTAGCAAGTCCTCTGAATCGATTCACCTCCTGGCCAGTGGGGGTCGCTGTGCGTGTGATTTGCATTGTATGTACGGAGGCCACACTAGACCAAACAACAACCAACCATAACCATGTTATGTGAGGTTTATCACAATTTCCAAGAGGTAAGAAATATTATTCAAGTTTACATGCACTTTACTTTTCATACAGAACTGTCATGTTTTTTACTTTTGTACTCCATATGCACAAATAAGTTATTATTGTACAAATTTTTATTTTCAGATGTTCTATTGCTCAAAAATGTGAGGTGACTTACCACATATGTTCATATGGGCATGAAAATAATTATTAAAAAATTGTCAACAGGTTATTTGTGTACGTCTACTTCTTACTGAATTGACATTGAAGCATTTAAATCAATTTCGAAATGAATTGATATCGAATCGAATCGCAACCTAAAGAATCGAAATCGAATCCAGTCGTGAGGTTCTTAACAATACCCAGCCCTAATATTAATTATTCTCAGCAGGTACGCACGTTATAACAAGACTGAGATAGCTAAGCTTTATTGTGTTTATATGGGCTGTAAAATTTCACTGCCGCGCAACAATAGTGACGACAGTGGTTATCATGATGATTCATGAAAAAAGACAGATGGAGTCATTTCCAAAATTAATAGCATGATTTTTCTAATGAGATTGGCATTTATTGCCCTCAAAATTAGGATTATATTTCCCCTTTTCACATCTATCTGGTTGCAACATTCTTAATCCAGCTGTCTGTTAACCTGGCACGCCAGATGGATTTGTTTTCACACATCCATCTGGTAAACCTCTCATATACAGTGTTTGGGAAAGGGCAGAGCTTTCAGAGTTTTCAGGCACCTAAAATGCTGTTCTCATGTAAACAGACATCCAAAACACGACAAAAGTTTATGGTTTTCTAATGAAAATGTTGTTGTATAAACAGGGCATGGGCCAGAGTTTCATCTTTCAACAACAACCTAAGCACACGGTCAAGACAACACAGGGGTGGCACCAATGGTCCCCATCCAACCTGATGGAGCTCGAGAGGATTTGCAAAAAAGAAAGTCAGACAATCATCCAATCCAGATGTGCAAAGCTTGTTGTGTCAGAGTCAAAAGGTTCAAGGCTGTGATGATGCTGCAACTTAGTACTGAGAAAAGGGTCTAAATACTTCTGTCCATGTGATATTTCAGTTTTGTTTTGTTTTTTTTAAAGTAAATTTACAGAAAAAAGGCCAAAATTTGATTTTTACTCTGTCAGGAAAGGGGAACTGAGTATAGATTAATAAGAGAAAAAAAATTAATCTATATGATTGTAGCATTAGGCCAACAAAACACATTTTTTTTATAAAAGTGAAGGGTCTAAATACATCCTACACTGTATATGCTGTCATTTCCTGTGTCAGATATAGCATTAAAGGGAGACGAAAAACGTAATTATTTGTAAGTTGAATGGAGATCAATCAGTTCTGGTCTGTTTCAGGTAGTCAAAACATTTATTAGCTTTCATAAAACGGCATCAAGCACATTTGTGGCTGAAGTTGAGATGTTTAATTTATTATATTCGTTAGCTGGGGTTCTTTGCAGACATGCTTGTCTTAAATACTAGGGCTGACGCCTTTCAGTTAGGTGGTTGGTCAGTAATCTCTTATTCGACCAAGATTCCTGCTCATCAGTTAGTCGGCCCTCTATGTGTGTGTCTGCTGAGAAGAAACAGCAGAGCGTGCAGCTAACTGCATGACAGATGCGCAGCAGGAGAGAGAGAGGAGCAATGAAGCTCTGGACAACACAGACAGAGGGGCACACACAATTTTGCAAAACTTGTAATATTCTGATTGTTTCACAGCAGCTATGCTGTAAACTCAACATGAAGATACAGGATGTTTGTACTGACATGGTGCTGCTGAGTGTCTCTGCTCTGCTCTCCGTCAGAGCCCCAACTCCCTTGGCCTTTTTAATTCACCAGTCATTAAATACACGTTATTTTCCGTTTACCATCAGATTGTCAGCATTAGTGTCTGTTACAGACAGACGGAGAGCAAAAGGAAAAAAGACGAAGTCTCCCGGACATGAAATCCTGACTGGCGAACTTTTCTCCCTTCACCTCGGTAAATAAGCACTGCCTAACATCTGATATAAGCTCATAAATGACAGAGCAAGGGCTGGAACAAGTGATCCTGTTAATAGTGATCATTATAAATTAATACAAATAATTATCTGGGGATACGTTGTAGGCCATATGATGCAAATAGTTATCATGCCATGATCATGGATATTGAATGGTTAAAGGCAGGTGCAAGCTGATCATGTCTCAGTCAGCTGTTATTTAGTACTACATAATGAGGATAAAAATAATTAACAATGCTTCAGAAAGCTTTTATTATCAATTTTTAAGATCATTTAGACTACCAGAAGGGTGCAATGAGGAACCTGTTAATGATTGGGCTGATTTATTTATTTTAAAGTTTTTATCTATTTATTTATTTATTTATCTGCATGACCAACCAATTGGTCAAGTGTGTAGGTCTAATTTCCATCAACCAGGGATTTCTCTAACCTTGCAAAGCAGATGGATTTGCCGGTTTCCGTGTTTCTTACTGGCAAATCCATCTTGCAAAGCTCCCATCTGAACCATTTGGGCCTGGTTAGAAAGTGACAGGACCAATCAGCGTTGAGGGGCAGTACTTTTGGGCATGGCAGAGTCATGAGCAAACAGCAACAAGAGGTCGGTGCAAGTGTGGTGGATGGGGCACTAGCCTACCCATGTGCAGGTGGCCCGGGTTTGAAATCCAGCTAAAATCCAGCTGAGCTAAAAACAAACCAATGCAAACTCAACTTGTGTTATAGCCTCAGACAGCCCGACAGATAGGCTCTGCAAAGCGAACATCCATCCAGTGTCCTTATTATTACAGACATTAAACTAAGAGAGTAAAAACACAGGTTTAACCTGTTTACTGTTTTAAAGTTTAAATACAGTGACAGTGAGTGACATTCTTTTAGTTACATGGCTGTTTTTACTGCTAGAGCAAAAATTTACAGCTGACTGGACTCAGATAAGCTTGGTCTTGTCAATCCTGTAGTGAGACACACTTTTGCCACTCAGCTGCACGTCTTTGATTGAGATGCTGACACACGTTCGCCATGCTGCTTCCTTTAGTTGCCACAGCAGAAACTCAGGATCTGCACTGGTAGCCATGCTGTTGTGTGTGTGTCTCTGTGCTAAAGGAGGGGGAGGGTGTAAACTACAGGAGCCACAGGGGGAGCGTGGAGGAATATCAGAAAATGTAGATTTTTATTTTTTAATTCGTCCTCAACAAAAAAATTCGAACTGATCGATAAAAACAATATATCACCCAGGCCTGCAACAAACTGAATGGTGGTAAAGGAAAAGACAGTGCCAGTGGCTTAAAAGCTAAATACATACAGTTAAACGTTTATTAGGGGCCCAAATCCAGTGGATACTGGGTCGAACACAAAAATTCTAACTATCCTAAACAAAGATTACATCTTAATATCAAAATTAAACTTTCAGTTGTATATGAGCATCTCTTCAGAATCCCTCTGTCAAGCTGAACAAACATCCCTATGTTGGGACCAGAAATGCCATACACTGACATCGCACACCTTATGTGTGTATTTTAATCTTACCCAAGTGGCATTGTCACTTTTAAAACTTCAATAATAAGTTAGTGAATAAAGAACCTGTTAACAAGATGGCAGCCTACAGCTCCTGCTGTGACAGAGCGATGGCTGGCTTAACGTCAGTAGGGACCCAACACTGGTCTTACATCTAACAACTTTACTTTGCTCTAGTTTCAGCATAAAGCCACATAACTCTCTTTTTACACTCCTGTGTTCTTTTATGATGAAAACCAGATCATCTGCATATATATTCTAATCTCCTGGCTCTCAGTCTTGGAGCTTAATGTCCCCCTAGGAGGGTGTGGCCACTTTGTAGAGCAGGAGGTTGACATTTGACTGACTCAGTAAATGTCAGTATGGTCAGTAAGGCAGACATTTCTGCCGTGTTCTCTCTCCGGCATAAAGCTGAGGATACACAGTTGTTCAGTACAGCTTGAATTCTATAACATGATGTAGAAGCTGGAGCGATAACACTACAACCAGCTCTGTGCTGATGACCTAAGTTTCCTAATTCACCAAGCATAATGCATCATGTTGTGTAATGTTGTGTATTGTAATATTCTTACCCTGCAAAACTGTTATGTCACATGTAAACAAGCTGTTGCACATTTCAAGAGAGTACGATAAAGTAAGCAGGCATTCATTAACATATTTACTGCTGTTTTAGCCCACAGAAGCTCCTGCAGGAGTGCTCCAGTTTAAAAAAAGACTGCAATGACTGGCCTGCTTTATTAGCCTCAAAACAGTCTTGCAAATGTTTAAACACGCTTGGCATACAAAAGCATCACAGACTGCTATTAACAACTGACTGATGAGGGTAATTCTATATTCTAAGAAAGCTCTCCAAATGTATGAGCTGATGATGCAATCTGAGTCTGTTAATAGATAGAATTATGCTGTATTATGTATTCATGCCAGCAATAAGAGGCTTTCTTGTGATGTGACTCACATAGTTAGCCTGAGCTTTTTGTATACAAGCAGATTACGAGACACGTCAAACATGAAATGCATCCTGTGGTGTCCCATTGCTTTAAATACGCTGCTATTTATGAAGAAGACCATCTTCCTAAGCCAAGAAATCTGCTGTATTATGCTCAGCCCACCATCCCCTCCAGGCTATCAGGAGTTCCTTTGTCCCCTTAGTTATCCTAAAGAAAAAACTTTTGGGCAAGCTAACTAGGGATTCATATATGCTTTGCTTAGTAGCAGGTATTATCTTAAATGACTGAGAATAACTCTGTCTTTCTGTCTGGGTTTTCCTGTAAAACAATGTGCTGCCTACATGTAAATAATCCCACCAATTTGCTTAATCCTTTAAAAAGGTGGTGGCAACCTCATAAGTGCAGGACAGCAGGCCTAATGTTTATACAGGGCTAACATGAAATAAAACAAAGGCCACTGCCAGCTGCTGCCTGCTCTCTGGCTAAGATAGCAGGCTGATGAGGTGACAGCCAGAAGCCAAATCATAATGCACATATTGCCCACAAACATAAGGAGTATATCTTTGTTGGAAGAGTTATGCTTTCTATTATGGTGTGCAGGTTTATGTATGTGCTTCAGTATATCGTAGGGCTAAAACTGAATGAAAATACAGTTTATAACATTAAACATTTATGAATGATATGAGATAGAGCATAAGGCTCCAGGGCCACTACACAGACTCCCTTTTAACAGCCCATATTTTATAATAAATCCTTGAAACTGTAGTTTAAAGCCAGTGCTTGAAAGGAGTGTAGGTGCTCTTTTTACCTTAAGATGTCATTTGAAATGGGAAAATAAATATGAAATCTGTGCAGAGGAAAGAATGGGAGGAATAAAAATACTATATCATGCAAAAATACCACAGTTCTGGCAGAAAAACGCTACCTTTCACTGTGATGTAGTCACTGATCACCAAAACTGATCAACTGGGGTTTAAACTCTGGTGTCTGCAGCTGAGAGAAGCACTGTGCACTGAGTAGTGTAATTACAAACTATGTAGTCCGACGGCATTGCAGGCCAATAAAAATTTAATTCTTCTGCATGGTGAATCAAATCAAACTGACATGAAGTACCTTAGACTATAGAAGTAAATAAGTGCCATCTGAGTTTGAATTTCTAAAACTGAATTTTTTTAGCATCAAAATTGGATTTTGAATTTGAAAAAACCATCAAATTCGCACCAATTTTTTTTTTGCCACTGAATTTTATCCAGTGCGAAAATCAATTCAGTGTAAAAAAATTTCAATGTCTCAAAAAATTCAGTTTTGAAAAATTTTACATCGGAAAAATATTCAGTGTTAAAAAAAAATAAATCTCAAAAAAAAAAATTCAGTGTCAAAAATTTCCATTTCAGCAACAAAAGAGACCAAGTAAACCAGGGAGAAGCAATCGATCCCTGTCTCAATTGATCTAACATCCAGCCAATCAGCTTACGCTCCCTCGGTCATGTGACAGAGACCCCTCAAAGCTTCATCAGCAAGGTCAGCCAACAGAGGAGACTGTACCTTGGTAAGTGTGTCTACTTTCTCGATGTTGAATTTTTAAAAACTGAATTTTAAATTTGAATTTTTTTTAGAAATTACTTTGACAATTAGTCACCAATATGGATCCAATTTTGGACAATAACGGTATGGCTATTATCAAGGCGATATGCCTTGAAAAATCTAAATACAAGCAATATTTTCTTCTTGGCTGTGAACAGAACCAGTGATAATGTTACAGTTTAGAGCTGAGTGAAAATGGCCAAAACTACACTGCCAAATAATTAAACTTTTTACAACTTTTTTTTTTTTTTTTTTACCTTGATTGTGATTAATAAACGATTATCTTGCCCCTACCCCCAACTTGATTTGTGCTTTTTATATAAAAATCTATTGGCTAAAATCTGTAAATCTGTAAATCTATAAAACCTAATTCTCTTAAAGCAACTTTGTACCCTTGTAGAAATTAAACCAGAGGTGTACTGATTCCAGTTTGATTTGCTTATTTAAAATGATTTTTTTCTGGTCTGATCTCCTGATAAAGATTAAAGATGATAACACTGGGGAGCAGGTGGCCTAGTGGTTAAAGGCGCTCCCCATGTATGCGGGTGGCCTGGGTACGAATCTGGCCTGAGGCTCTTTACTGCATGTCTCTCCCCCACTCTTGACCCTGTTTCTGACTCTATCCACTGCCCTCCTCTATCTAATAAAGGCACAAAAATGCCCAAATATAAATCTTAAAAAAAAAAAAAAAAAAAAAAAAAGATGATAACACTTTGCTTTCTTTTAAAAACTGTCTTTGAGCGCAAAAATATTGTTCAAACTTTCACTTTGGGCTACTGGATGTTTAATTTTATGTCCATAATAAAACACTGACTATCTATAAACTTTTTATTGTAAATAATCTTAAAAAGTGCACCAGGTCACATGACCATCACTCAAAATAATCTTCACCAGAAATTGTGCTATATCCTTTACTTAGCCGACTGTATTAGTCCATCATTTATGCTGTTACAAACTCCAGGACAAAATACTGGGTATTAAAAAGTTACAAGGACTGTTTTAATGCTGTCCGACTTCAATCTGCAGCTCCTTACTCACTCCTATAAGCTGTAGTGTTAGGCTTTGTGGTTTTCTGTCACTCACAGGCTGCGAGAACTCAGAGCACAAAGTATCTCAACTGCTCTAACCAACCTTCCCTTGAATGTGGGGGGCATTGTGTGGTCAGAAGAAAAACCCTTTAGCTGTGAATCTGTTTTTGCAAGGACGACCTCACACTAGCATGAAGCTCTTCACACTTCCAATGTCCAATGTTCCCTTTTTCTTTTCATTTTTTTGTTTTTTTTGGGGTTTTTTTTGGACTTTTTAACCTTTCCATGACTCCCTACCGTCGTCAAGCAAAAACCAATGAAAACCACAGAAAAATAATCTTGAGTTGCTAGGGCTGTTTATGCTGTTATATTCTGTTGCATCAGCCTAAGATAAATGTTCAACAAGCTTCAATAACGGGAGTATTAAGTCACACTGCTAAATCAGCTTCACGTACAAACAAGCAGTGAGGAACAAATCATGCATGGACATTTATTGGAGAGCAACAGGTGTAGGAATATGTCTATTTATCTAAAATGTTTACAGTTTCATTCTCCTCAGCTGGAGAGCGCCATGTGTGGTGCTCCCACTGTGCACTCCTGAGTGGTTTGTTTGCTGTATGAGCAGCATGAAATGGCTTGTGTGCGTGAGTCTGGCCCAAATGCCAAGCATTCATTCATTTAAGTTAAATATTAATATGATACCAGTTAGTTCCAATGTCAACTATTAAAGTGGAAGAAGGAAAGAGATAAAAAAAAAGGCAGGAAAAATGAGAAAGGAGATAAAAGATACTGTCTATCGGGTAAAGATTAGGTGATACTAAAACTGTGAATGAGAGAAATCATGGCATGGCTCTAACTTTTAACTGTTAGGATAAATGTAAAAAATAATTTCAAAAGAAGGAAGTCTAAAGCCCAGTTCAGGCCAAAGACTTGCTGCGTAAAGAGCCTATTTTAGAAAGGTGTTGGATAGTTGCAGCTGTCCAGGCTGAACTGTTGCAGCTCAATCCAGGCAATCTAATGGTGTTGCATGTGAATCAGGTTGTCAAGTTTGAAACAGCTGGTTTTTGGATAATGCATGCAGACAAACAGGAAATGGAGATCACAGTATGATAGGCTATAAATACCTAAAAATGTGTTCAAACTAGAATATCTAGTGAAAATAACGCAGTCAATTTTGTAACTTTCTACAAGGAATCACTCCAGTAACCTCCATCAGCTTCGTATGTAAGCTATACTAGCTAACACATTGGAAACACAAGGCTGTAGAAGCAAATTTCTCAGAGAAAAAATATTATTCTCTTCAGTAATGGGTATTACTTCTAGCACACATGCACATTCTGGGACTGTTTTCAGCATGATGCTAAAATGCACTTTTAAGTGCGTTTCTCCCTCATTATGAGAAACGTATGAATGAAAACTAAACGTTGAGTTTCTGTTTAGTAAATATGCCTTATGAAGTGCTGTTGTTACTGAACAGAATCCTCAATTCAAAACAAGAAGTAAACAGCGGTGATGGGCAGCCCTGGCCATCATACCGTGTTATTGTTTTGGTTGGGAGCCCCCTGGTGGTGGAACTTTACACACTTTAAATAAACTGAGAAGTTCTTTGCTTTTGTGAAAACATTTGTGGCTGAAGCCCCATTAGCTAAATCGTCATCAGAGGGGTGATGAATGAATCCTCACATTGGGTAATTCCGATGTGTTGAATAAAGGATAATTTGCTTTGCTCCTTGGGAGGTTACTGTGCTGCTCTGTTGAACATAGGGGGTAAACACTAACCTGACACATCAGACAGATGTTTCATATATTCATTGCTCTGGATATATTTCACATTCATTGGGGAAACCTCCCATACAAAGTGTTTAGAAAGGGCAGGACTTTTCAAAAAAAAAATTTCAGAAGGTGATCGGGTGAAAGTTCTTTCTGTCATATTCATTCCACACCAATCCAAGTGTCAATACAAAATGAGGTAGTAGGAATGACCAGCTCTGGTAGTAACCTGAGCTTGGAATGCAGCCGCTGCTGTAACTGTGAATAAAACTCATGCAAATGGGGAAGTGCAAAAACATCTTCTACTGCCGATATGCTATAGCTACATCTGAGCTTAATGCTACCTCTGAGGCAGCCATTGCTGTCAGCTCCCAGTACAACTAAACCTGTTGCTACCATCTCGGTCTTCCCAAATGAAGCTGATTGGCCAGGTCAGTTCTCAGACCAAGCACAGTCGTTGTTGTTGTTGTTGTCTGAATAAGGATGACTTTTATACTTATTTTATGATGTTACGCTGCCACCACTATTAGGCCCCAGTCCCCTGCAAAGAAGACTGTCCAACAGCTTATCCAGCTTCTGTTAAACACAAAATAACATTGGCAGTACTTCAGCTAATCTCATGGATGTTGCATCCTTTTGGCAGCCACAGAAATAACCAGTGCATCCCTAGCATTTACTGCAGCAATGCCAACACAATTTATGAAACACAGTTAGAATGCTTTGTTGGCAAAGTACTGATTTGTGTAAGATGTTAGGAATAAGTGTAATGAACATACAGTTTTATATTGAATTAAGGAAGGCATAATTTGTTTCATTTCTCCTGGAGTTAGTGTTTCATGTACACACACTCAGGAGCTTGAGGGTTTTTTTCCAGAGCTATGTAGAAAACCACATTTCCTCCCCTAATTAGAGAAATCAATCTCACGGGATGTATGTCAGAAGGAGTATTCCAGCTCCTGCTCAAGTTATGCTCTGCACATTCACATCAGTTATCCAAAGGCTCTTCCACCGAGGAAATTACAATCAAGATTGAGAAGCATGTTAATGAAGTAGCAATCACAGAATGAGTGCTGTCTGTTGTTAAGGTTTTCTCTATAGTACTGGCATCACTAGAAAACTTCTTACAACACAATTATTCTTAGATGTAAGTTTCTATTTACCACTTAATTATGTAAATGGAGTTGATTTGGTACTAGGGGAGGAGGAAGAGGAGTATGGATGATGATTTTATGTTGGGGAATTAGGAGCTGACTGAAAAGTGAAGTCACAGCCTTGGAGTTGTGTATTCTGTAAACATGTTAATGTTGTCGCTAATGTGGCTTGAGTGAAACAATCAAGGGACCAAATTCATTCCAAATGAACGATTAAGAGCATCGATTTACCAGAGGCACAACAAGACAATGCACTCAGGCCTCATTATTTTGTGAGCAGCTGTGAGATCCTGCGCTGAAGTGCTACAGACCTGAGAAATTCTTCAAAGTTCTGCTTTAAGTTTAACAATAAGGATCTCTTAAAAGACAAGGAAGTGCCTTGAGTGCAAAAGAGTTCTTGCTAAACCAAAGAACACAAGAGACTAAAATGTAGTGTTCATTGGACAAAAGTTACAATAAAATCAACACAGCAAATTGCAATACATACGCTGCTCAACAGATTAACTTCTACAAGGCAAACCAGTGTTTGCAATGGTTTCATTTAAATGTGGTAATTGCAGACTGAAATGACCCTGAATTAAAACCCTCTGCTCCATGTGATCTACATACTTTAGCCATTCTAATAGGTTAAGTCAAGAAACCTTAACTTGACACACTCAGCTGTGCCGAGTCAGTGCCCGAGTCCAGAACTGACACAATTAAAAACATATTTCCAAAACCTACTGAGTCGTGACGGTGGTGGAGTGAAAATGAGACTGAATGGATCCTTTTAAAGCTAAGGAGAAAAAAGATGATGCAAGCTTAGTTCAGTCTTTTTGTCCCG
Organism: Cheilinus undulatus; assembly: GCF_018320785.1. Classification (NCBI taxonomy): domain Eukaryota; kingdom Metazoa; phylum Chordata; class Actinopteri; order Labriformes; family Labridae; genus Cheilinus; species Cheilinus undulatus. The sequence goes on along the minus strand of NC_054881.1, from coordinate 31,649,851 downwards.
TGTGAGGATGTTAACTTGCAGCCGGCCGAGAGCAGACACATTATAGTGGACTCATCCTTTCAAAAACAGATTAAAAAAAGACATGTCAAGAAGAAAATTGTATTATCACATCAATAAAGGCATACACAGACGGAGGTACAAAACTGAAGAGAAATTCAAAAGTAAAACTAGCACAAGTTTAAAATTAAGACAAATACACAAAGACTGTCTTTTTATCGCTGCTCTACACAGTGCAATTAAAGTCATTTTATTGCACATACTAAAGGGGGAACTTTGAATCTATTGCAACATGGCCCTGGGGAGTCTTCCATACCTCTGCCTGTGAAAAACTGGCTCTGACTCTATATCTAAGGAAACAGAAGTTGCAGACTTTGTATCAAAAATGTCTGAGGGTAAAAGGCACTTACTGACAATGTCAGCAATATCAAATCTTAATATCATGCTGTTTATCCAAAGTTTACACAAAAGAAAGCATAGCTTTCCAAAAAATATTGATTACTGAGATTCACACAAGTTACTTGCAAGTTTCTTCACAGATTGGAACTTTATATAGTTAAAAATGAAGTAACTAATTATGTCAATGATTTTTAATCTTGTATTTAATGTTTTATTTTCTTGTTTTTGCTCTGTGTCATGTTTATTTAGGAGATTAAAAATGCATTCTTTATTACTAATTGTTCACTCTATTCTCTCTAATTCTTCTTGGTAACTCTTAATGAATTTAGAGTATAATAATTAAATTGACTGAGAGCTGTTTAATTCAAGGAGAGTCTTAGCAATTATTAAGGACGTTGCAAGCCAGACAATTTACTTGGGGGTTAAATGGAAATTTAAATTCAGAACAACCAACTTGTCTAAATTAAAGAAACACCAATTAAAAAGTAAAAAATGAGCACACCTTAAAATAGTCTGCAGGTGGACTATGTCAGATTGGTTTACGGAGTGAGGCTGAGGCTAGCAGTGCTATCACTGTGGGCCAAAATAATAAAATAATACAGTGTAGCTGATTAGTAACTGTAGTTTTCACTAGCAAGTGTAATATAATTTAACCATTTGGTTGATTAGTTCCTCAAATCCCTGGCAACTAAATCAAGTCTTCAAAATGTACCCCTTTGATTAAGTGCATTTATCCTTGAACTGAGCACAAGAAGTCTGGGAAATTGTGTTTGTCAGATTTTTTTGTTGCAACAATAGGCAATAAATCTCATACTCATAATCTGTAGAAGACAGCCTGCAGTTATTAAGTGTTGACAGGGTGAGGAAACAGCTTTCTTGGGGTGTCTTATTTTGGGACGCCCAGTGTGCGGCCTGTCACAGACATTTCAGTTATAACCTGGCCTTCAGTTTGGAGATGGTACCTGGGCCCCCTCCAAATAATGCTGCAACTTGGTTTCGTGGAAAACCAGCTTGGAGTTGCCCAATTGCAGGAGCCCATTCCAGATCAGTCAAACTTGGCATGCTGATTCTTTGAGAAATCACCTACTGACTACTGTAGCAGGGCTCATGCTCATTAGTGGTACCAGAAGCTCAAAACAAGAGTCAATAGCAACAGCAAAATAAGCTGTTTGGTGTTGGCAGAGAACATTTGAAAAATTTCCATGGGTGCAACCCACATACTCAGCTCTGCTGCTCATCCCACAAATGCAAGTTCCTTACAAACTGGCACCATTTAAAAGGGAAATAAACAGGTTTTCATATGGGATAAAGTTTATTGCCAAGAAGTATTGTCACAACAAAGAAAGTTTAGGCATCCTAATTTTTTCTTTTACACAGCCCTGACTTTATAGTTACACAACCGTGTTTTTTTGTCTTGTCAAAGTCCAGCTCAAATACTTTACCAGACTTGTTTGACAGAGTTTGTCAAATGCAGACTTGCAAAATTTGTTTTTAACCCTGTGTTTAAAAAAGCAAGGCCAAACAAGTTTACAGATAGAGCACGATTTATACACTTGAAGCCACTGTGAGATTGCAAGAACTTCCACATGAAAGCAAAGCAGGTTTTAATGTTTGTTGCACTGAGGAGAGGCTTCTGTCCAGCCACTCTGCCATTATGCCAGGATTGGTGGAGGGCTGCAGTTACAGCTGTCCTTCTGGAACTTTGTCCCAGCTACACACAGGATCTCTGGAGCTCAGTCAAAGTGACCCTCGGATTCTTTGTCACCTCTGTTTCACAAGAGAATAACACTCCTGCTAAGGTCAGTCTTTATCTGCTAATTTCACTTCTGACACACAAAAAGAGAAACAACTTTGTAAGTCAACTTGTTTGTTGCACTTCACATAAAAAATAAGGGCCAAACTTTTTTTTTTCACAATGTATTTTTTTATTGTTTTGTTATTTTGATATTGAGTTCAATTTAATATACATTCTAAAGAATAGGGGTGTGGCAAGCTCAAAACGTCATGAGATTTCTCATGGAGGTGAAAGTCATCTTGCAAGGTCAATATCGTCCAGACACCAGGATCAGAAGCTCTCCTGAAACAAAACAATACTTAACTGGAAATTATAAAAGATCAAAAAGATGCCCTGGACACTTTAAAACTGTTGGTGAGAGAGCTAATGAAGAAACGGTGCTGATCTGTGACCCATTCAATCACCGCTCCAACCCCCACCCCCTCCTCCGTGTGCGCTACTCTGGGCCGCACATGATACACAAATGCATAATAAGTTCATCATAACAGTGTGAAATTATGATATTCTGCTGCTGGAAAACCGCAGTCTCCGCGAGTTTGTGTATGCATGCAGACTCATTCATAGTGTCGGTATCCGTTACTTTATGACTCTAATTCAGTCACCGCTTCATCATGTCTCCTTCTCGTCTCACGTCTGTCAGTCACATCCATCAGCTGTTGGCTGTGCGTATCATCAGTCAGAAGCTTAACATGTGTAGCGAGACAGGTCGTTGTATACTGCAGTGGTAAACTTAGCTAAACTAACTCAGTTTGAGTGCCATAGAGTCCATTGTTAGCTCCAAAAAGAGAAGTTTTAGCCCCTGTTTAACGCGCCCTGTTAGTTGTCTGACAGCAGACAGAGCAGAGACACACACTCGCTCACCAACACACACACATTAACACACACACTCATCTGTGCGTCATGTCCAACACTGTAAAAGCTCACCTGAAAAAAAAAAGGCCACAAAGTGATAAATTAATATTTCTCTAAATTACAACAAACGTGTTATTGGCTGAAATATTTTTTTTGAGTGTTTTAAATATGGATGTCCTTAAACAGAATGAGAAACAGTTTGATTTTACTGATGCAGTTCTTTAGATTTTAGTCTGTTGTAAATAGTTTTTAAAGTGCTTTCAAAATAATCGAAATGCTTTTATTATCATTGCTATGTAATTGTAGGAAAGGGTGCATAGTGTAGTAAAATAAAGATGTGGTAGACTATTCAAATGAAAGGTTCGATTTGAAGGGCATTAAAATGTACAGCATGAGTCAGAGTTAGACAAGACAAACTGTGTGTTAGCATCGATAGCCTATTCAGTACAAGTGGAGTTTGAACATTTCTGAACAGACCTGAATGCTTTGTAATTATGGCTTTCAGCTGTATAAAGGACATATTATCCACTCACATATTTTTTTCCAAAATTTAAAAAAAAATGTAAAATCTCATCTTGTGGGATAAGCGTCCGTCACACCCCTACTAAAGAAGTACTTCAACAAATTGCCAATCATTCGTTTTTCTCTGACTGCTTTCATCGTTATCCGTCTGTTGTGTCAGAACAATGCTGCTGTGCTGCTTTGTGAGTCGCATGACAATGGAAATCAATCAGACATAAACGGGCACACAGCATCTTCGGCATGCGCACAGACCAACATGTCTTCAAAATCTTCAGTTCTCGATCAAACTGGAGAGTAGAGTTGAGAGAAAATGCAGCGTTGTTTTGTTTCCAGCAAACAACAAGCCAAGCCGACAATTTTAAACTAACAGAAGGTGATCTTAGTCTTGTGGGGAATCTGTGGCAAACCTTTTGTCTGAAGACATTACAGGAAAGTTTACACTAACCAAAAGTACTGATAGCAGCACTGGTGATGAATGCTGGGGATTAAATACATCTTGTATCATACACACAAATGCCAAGCCCTTTCAATTGACTTTTTAACTTTTTGTCTCAAGGTAAATACTGTTACTTTATGCACTTATTTTTTCTGACAAATCTGACTGTTCTTTGAGCTTTTTTCAAATCTAATATCAAAAGAATAAATAATAATTTACAGAAAAGGCAAACAAAGTAAACAGTGTATGAAACAGATACAAATAGGTTCCACATTACTACAAAATAAAGCCCCAGGATTCAATGACAAAAAGTAAAATAAAAAACAAAGATAAAGTATCACAACTGCCATGTGGGGTTTGTTTTATGCTTTTAATTCTTAGATGATAGAAGGTATGAAAGGAAAAATGAAGTGTGGACATGCCCTCCTAAGACCTGTGCTTTTATTTCTTATGCATCTTTGATATCTCCTATGTAGTGGGGTTAGTAGGACCTATTAAGCATAGGGACTAAAGACTGTATTGAAACAAGCAGTTTTCCAATAAAAACTGATGTACTCAGGAGAGTGAGGAGAGTGGGTCTGTTTTACTGCATAACACAATAAAGACACCATTCTGTAACACAATATGGACAATTATACCAGATCAGGAAAAAACAGAGTTGGAACTTTCCTGAAAAACAAAAAAAAAAAACAAAAAAATAAACTCAAACAATTACGCCCTAATTTTTTTGTCATGCCGGCATATTTCAAACACACAGGGTCCACATTTCAGCAAATTTTTCGCATTCTTTTTTTAACTTTTTATTTTCACAGTTCCCTAATTTTTTGTCTTCCAAATTTGTCACAACTCAAACAGCTTTTTGAAAAAATAAAAATTTTTTAGATTTGGCTTAATATTCATACAGAATATTTTTCTTGAGAAGAAATTCTGTTAATGCCAGACTTGCTTTTCAATGTTTTGTTGCCATTTATCTGGTTACAGAGTTAAGGATTTATTAGTTTTATCCATATTTAGTTAAACAATATCAAAACGTCCCAATTAAAGTCTCAACATTTTTTTCATTTTTGAGAAATGATGCCAGTTTGTTAGTGGCAGCACTCATTTGTTGCTGTCAGCAGTGTTATGGGAAAAATCTGTGAAATGAATTTCTTAATTTTTTTGATATATAAAAGATTTTTTTTCAATGCAGAACAGAAAAAATGTAAAAACTGTCAGGATTAGTCTCATGAGTTTGAATTTAGAGGGTGAGGTGTGGGACACCATTACAAGGTTTCCTATAAATGGGTACTTAGTTGAAATGTAGCTTAAAATTATCAGAACTATTTTTTGTTTCATGAGATAGCAACTAAATATTGGAACATACGCAAGACTAAACCAATTCTACACGTTTTTGTTTGTTTTTCAGCCACAGAATGAACTACTGTGGTAGAATGGCCCTAATATAACTTAATTCAAATACAAACAGATGGCTGTGCCACAAAATCCATCATATTTCTTGAAATGTCATTTTTGTCTGCAGGAACATGTTCTTTTTCACATGGCTGTGTAAAAATGTAATGGAAAACAACCCAACATGAAGACTCCCCTATATGAGATACCTCAGAGTTTTCTCCTTCTGTTGCATTCATTAGTCTTTTTTGTCTTGGTAAATAATTATTTCCTGAACATGTCTACCATACAAATAAAAATTAATATAGACTAATTTGTACTACATGCACTTAGCATTTATATTCATTTGTAAACTGTTGGTTCCTTTCCAAAACCTGCCCAAGCTATATTTCCTTATCGTTCCTTATGCACACCACATTTTTTAGATTTTCATTTGTAAAAAATTTGAAAGCCATGTATAACTTTCATTCTACTTCACAATTATGTGTCACTTTGTGTTTGTCTGTCACACAAAATCCCTAAACAATATATTTACGTTTGTGGTTGTAACATGAAGAAATGTGGAAAAGTACAAGGGGTGTGAATACTTTTGCAAGCCACTGTTGATACATAAAATAGACTTCCCTTTATGTTGTCTGTAAGAAACAGTCATGCTTTGACATACAGGTACATTTCAAAAAATTAGAGTATCATGAAAAGTTCAATATCTTTTGTCACTCATTTCTGAAAGTGAAACCCATATATTTTATAGAATCATTACACATAAAGTGAAATATTTCAAGCCTTTATTTCTTGAAATGTTAATGATTATGTCTTACAGATAATGAAAACCCAAAAATCAGTGTCTCAGAAAGTTAGAATATTACATAAGATCAATAAAAAAAAGGATATTTTAAACAGAAATGTCAGGCTTCTGAAAAATATGTTTATTTCTATGCCTTCAATACTTGGTTGGGCCTCCTTTTGCATGAATTACTGCATCAATGCGGTGTGGCATGGAGGCGATCAGCCTGTGGCACTGCTCAGGTATAATGGAAGCCCAGGTTGCTTTGGTAGCAGCCTTCAGGTCATCTGCATTGTTGGGTCTGGTGTCTCTCATCTTCCTCTTGACAATATCCCATAGATTCTCTATGGGGTTCAGATCAGGCCAGTTTGCTGGCCAATCAAGCACAGTAACACCATGGTCATTGAACCAGCTTTTGGTACCTTTGGCAGTGTGGGCAGGTGCCAAGTCCTGCTGGAAAATGAAATCAGCATCTCCATAAAGCTTGTCAGCAGAAGAAAGCATGAGGTGCTCTAAAATGTCCTGGTAGATGGCTGTGTTGACTGTGGACTTCAGAAAACACAGTGGACCAACACCAGCAGATGCCATGGCAGCCCAAATCATCACTGACTGTGGAAACTTCACACTGGACTTCAAGCAACATGGATTCTGTGCCTCTCCACTCTTCCTCCAGACTCTGGGACCTTGATTTCCAAATGACATGCAAAATGTACTGTCATCTGAAAAGAGGAATTGGACCACTGAGCAACAGCTTCTGACGTTGTTTGTGGTTCTGCAGTGGCTTTACACAAGGAATGCCACATTTGTAGCCCATGTCTAGGATTCGTCTGTGCATAGTGGCTCTTGATGCGCTGACTCCAGCCTCAGTCCACTCCTTGTGAAACTCCCCCAAATTCTTGAATGGATTTTGCTTGACAGTCCACACAAGGCTGTGGTTATCCCTGTTGCTTCTTCATATTTTTCCGCCACACTTCTTTTGTTCCACTCAACTTTCTACTAATATGTTTGAATACAGCACTCTTCTAAAGAAGCTGGCTGTTCACAATGACCTTTTGTGGCTTACCCTCGTTGTGGAGGGTGTAAATGACAAGTCTGTCAAGTCTGCAGTCTTTCTCATGATTATGTAACCTACTGACCCAGAGTGAGAGACCATTTAAAGGCTCAGGAAACCTTTGCAGTAGGGGTGCACTGATCGATCGGCCAAAATCGGTATCGGCGCCGATTTCCTTAAGTTTAGGAGATCGGCGATCGGCCGATCCTTGTAAATAAGACTGGGGAATAAGATCGGTTTCATATGCCTCTACCTACTAAAATGTGAAAAATGAAAGACTGAAGGAAATGATATAATTTAGTAGTTTGGACAGCAATGCTTTAAACTTTTCATTTATATTTGAGAGAACTGCCTCATGTGCGGTTAAAACAACAAGTTTGTATTGTTTCACGGGTGTTGTTCAATATTTTTCAATAAATTAAGATTGGAGCATTGAAGGTGTATGCTGTCAGTAATAAAAAAATTGGTAACGGCCAAAATCGGCAGGTCAGGCTTTTCAAAGATCGGTGATCGGCCAGGAAATTGCAATCGGTGCACCCCTACTTTGCAGGTGTTTGGAGTTAATTATCTGATTAGGGTGTGACACCATGACTTTCCAATACTAAACTTTTTTCATAATATTCAAATTTTCTGAGACACTGAATTTTGGGTTTTCATGATCTGTAAGACATAATCATCAAAATTTCAAGAAATAAAGGCTTGAAATATTTCACTATATGTGTAATGAGTCTATATAATATATGGGTTTCACTTTCTGAAATGAGTGACAAAAATTATTGAACTTTTCATGATATTCTAAGTTTTTGAGATGTACAGCGCTTAACAAATTTATTAGACCACCTGACATATTTGTCTCAGAGACCATCCAGCATCCTGAAGTGCTTTAATGCAGGCTCTTTCATTTTTAGTGAGCTCTCCACGTTTTACCATATTGAACAGGAATGAGGAATTTCAAACTGAATTCACCCAAATTTGGGCCGGCTCACTGGGCTTCTCTGAGAAGTCAGAAATGAATCAAGCATAACATTCAACCACTAAAACTAATTTTTCTGTTCAGGAATTCAAGTAAATAACTATTATTTGACATATTAATCAAGAAATAATAATGTGCTTTACTATTTTTTTCAGTTTTTGTAAATCAGTAAATTTGAAAATTCATGGATAACAATAATAATTATATTTTAGCATTAAAAATATCATTTGGGTTAAAGAGCTTCTACATATTGGTGTATTAACCATTGCACAAACATAAAAAATGATTTTGGTAATCACCAATGCTGTTAATTAAGGGCAGCTGTGGCATAAACCTTACTTTGGGTGGTGGTCTAATAAATTTGTTAAGCTCTGTACCTGTACAGTTCATGTCTCAAACTAAATTCTATAGGTACATGGGCTGGTATCCATAACAACAGTCAAAAGCCTTCAGCAACCAGGCAGCGCTATATCTAGCATCAAATGGAAGAGGCTCCGCTCATCCACACATCTCCCTGTGCCAGTTTTTCAGCCTTGACAGCATCTAACAGTGGCATCTGAGATAAGAGCTGTTTTCTCATATACTGAGCAATCCTTGGAAACATGCAGTGTTTGTGTTTCAATCCTTTCATCCACGACTTCTACCCCGCGCTGGGAATTTTCCTGAGCACAAAAGCATCTTGTGAGAGCTCCATTTGAAGTCTCATCAACTTCCACCCCTCGCAGGACTGGATTCAACATTAACTGGTATTAAATATTTCATTGTCACTTGCACTATCATTGACACTGAGATATTGCTTTGTCTCAGCAAGAATTCTATTCCGTGCCTCTTGCCTGACTGCTTGTTCAATATTCTCTAAAACACTCAGTTCAGTCAAATCTCCCCTACTGTGTTCATGTAAATTTAGAAAATATGATACTGGTTGAGTCAACTGATGCAAAGAATTACTGCAGGTTTGAACTGTTAATAAAAATGATCAGAAAAAAATGCAAATGTTTGGAATTCTTTTTTAATCATCACTGCAAATTTTTTAGGCTATTATTGATGGATTGAGTAAGTGGGCTAAAAACAATTCTTATTTTTAACATTTTGACACTGTGTAATGCCATCAATCTTTAACCTTTTGACCTTAAAATAGTAGTTTCAGGGTCAGTCTAATCATACAATTAATTTTAACAGGTAGGAGGATGGTGTCCATGTCATTTCCACAGAGGACCCCGGATGCCTGCTTGCAGCACTATGTAACTCAGGCAGTTCTGGAGAACACATTTGAAGGGATTGAGCTGCTTCCGTGATCTGTTGAATCCTGACTGTATGATGATGAACTCTGACCGATTTGCTCTCTCTGTCCCAGTCACTGTTTGTGGCAACAATATGTTTCTATTTGACTGGCATGTATCTATCAAAATGTAGTTTTATTAAGTTCTTCAGAATGCTAAAGGCTTTTGAAAAATATGCTGTAACAAAGATGTGAGGTTGTTGAGTTATAAATAAATCAGAATTATATTGAAGGCATGTGCACGCAGAAAAGAGAGAGAGAGACAGAAATCACTAAAACAGAACTCAGATCATGAAGCCTGTCTTTCTCTGTAAAGCTGTCAGGTTAATCAGTGAAGTTTATAAAATCCCCTGGAGTCTGCAGAAACAAACTGACCACTCTCTCATACAAACGAGTTGTGCATGTATTTGTGTAAACTCAGAGATCTGCAGCCTCTTTACTCTATGAAGAAAACTGTTTTTCTTTATTAAACCATTTATTACAACACTCCATGGCTACAATGTTGGCACAGCTCCATATTTGCTGTCATGCCACTGTCTGTGGATGCGTAAAAGATGAGGGCTAAGTGCCTGTCAGCATCACTGCATTGTCTTCTTTCTCTCCCCTCATCATTTTCACGCAGCGCAGCATATTGTCTTTACTGCATGTTACATTATAAAAACAGTGAAAACAAGTGCATTTTGAGACACTGATAACCATCTGTGCAAATCACAACATGCCATGCAACACAGTGCTATGTCCAAGCTTACACCATGAGTATATATGAATACATAACTGCTTTAAGTAAAGCCTTGAGGAATTTTCTTAGTCAAGTCACTCAAATTACTCTAGGAATTGTTTCAGCCCTATATGACACCACCCATCCTTAAAAGAAAACACAAACGTTTCTTACTTCCAAATATAATCACCCATGATAAAAGAAAAAAATACTTTCCCTGTGTGACCTCTGAGTTCCCCTGTGACCTTATCCCTGGCTGCTCAGGACCGGCCTCTACTTTGCATTACTCCAGCAGTGTCTTCGTGATTGTTTGTTGAGTTCACAGGTCGTCGGGGGAGTCAAAGAATGTTAATCATAGCTACAACATAAGAGCTCTCTGTGATGTCAGTGTCTTTACTCATATAAAAGAAAACAACAAACAAGAAACAATTATGGATTGGATTATGGATAAATATGATGTACCAAGAGGAGGACAAATGGACAGGCTCTCCTTCAAATAGAACATGAGGTATGATTGCGATAAAATGTCAAAGAAAATCACTCTGTATAGACATAAATCCTTGGAGAAAGAAAAGTAGGGACTTGCACAATGGCACTCTGTTAAATGACAGAAAGATAAGGAGCAAATGCTTTCCTAGGTTTCCCATTGTTGAGGTCAGGTCAGGTGTCACAGGCGATGATGCAAGAAAAATCCTCACATTAGTCTTGTTGAGTCCTGATCTTAGGGTGTCTTGGACATGTTGATTTTGTCACATTACAAGACCATTTGTTGTTCCCAACATGCATAATCAAGCCCAAGGTTCGACAGTGTGCTGTCAGGCCAAAATCTGGCTGAATTTTTGTAGACTGTGCCAGTCCTTAGATAAAACTTTGGTACACCAAAAAATAGTCAGAGTGGAAAGCCCTAAAGTATGGTTTGGAGTCTGATTCAGTTGGCTTTAACTTGGCTTGTAGTCTGTTAACTGCAAGGAGCAGTACAGTATATTAGGATAATCATACCGGTAGACTGTACAGCATTGTACATTTCTGTACATCATACATTCAGCTTTGAACTAAATCTTAACTTTGGCATACTAACATACAGTATTCACAGCATCATTGCATTGTGTCACTTTCAAAAGATCTAATGCTTCCTCTTTGCCTTAATTTAGCTTGATAGGTACAGTTGATCATGGGAATGGTATTTGTGTCCGGGGTTTTAGTTCATAAACACAACTAATAGAAATGTTTCAATGTTGATCTAATGATGGTGCTAGCGCCAAATCAAAAGATCGATCAAAAAAATAGCACCTTATGATAATGTGTAAAAAATGTCGAAGCAATTTGTTGGATTAAGATCTCCATGGAAGCAGGAGAAGTAAAAGGGCATTCAATATTCAGGGAACATGATAAAAACCAATTTTTACTCCAATCTTCAATAAAAAGATGAATTTTTAACTCCTGCTGGTGCTGAGGAACTGCCACTTTAACTTCTTGTCATCTTATTGTTTGTGGATTTCATGTCAATCATCCATTATTTAGTTTGGGCTAACACAATGATAGTTCTACAGATAAAGCTCTGCTTCCATAGCTGTGCCAAGAGCATAGTTAAAAGAAGTTTATAGTGGAATGAGAACTTACACAAACCGCTCACGGTCAGTCTTTCAAAGCGTTGTTTCCTCAAGGAGTCAGGAGCATTGTCAGGGGTTTATTCAGCCCTTCACATGTCTGTTTGGATCTGTTTGCATCCTGTAGAACAAGTACATAGACCATCAGAAGAGCAGCTAAAAGTCAACCGTCAGCTTTGTTTCATCACTCCCTTTGGAAAAGCAGGGATCAAACTCTGGTCAGACAGTTTAATGTCTCCTTTTGTCTCAAGTTAAATAAATGGGTTTGAATAAGTCAGTTTCCACACAGAGGATAAAGGCCTCTGCCACAAATGTCTGTATCTGCTCGTTGTATCGCTGTTTTTATCATATAAAGAAGAAAAAATAACCACAGTCTCCACTCAGGAGCTACTCTCTGCTGTTGGCACTATGTCTGCAGCAAATACAAAAATGTCATGCTTTGTGGATAACGGCTTAAGCTTGTGCCTCTGGGTCTCTTATCCCTTGAAACATCTGCCCCTAGAAAATCAGGCTGACAACAAACCAAGACAACCTCAGAGATATTTCAGAAAAAATAAGATTAGTTAAAGCAGATACTGAAAAAAGATCACGTCAAGTGGGAGGCAAGTCAAGTGGCTTTAAAAATAATCACAACTAAAATATACTATGAGGTATTCTTTACTCATTTGCAGTCAGAGCTACACAAGGAAAAACAAATGATTTCACTCTCTTCATTTTTACTCATATACACTTACCTTAGCTGTAACTCAAACAGGCATATAAACTTAGCACAAAAAGTAAGGAAATTTGTGTTTGGTAGATTATGTCTTTGTTGTAACAGTGCTTCTTGGCAATAAATCTCATACTGTTGGAAAGCCTGTTTATTTCCCTTTAAAATGGTGTCACATTTGTAAGGAACATGCACTTGTGGGATGAGCAGCAGAGCTGAGTATCTGGGTTGCACCCATGAAAAATGTGCCAAATTTTCTCTGCCAATGCCAAACAGCTTATTCTGCCATTAACTCTTGCTTGGTGTTTGGTGGATTGGATGATCAAGTTTAAAGAAACAAGACATATTGACAATTTAACAATTTATTCATTTAACAAACAGAAGCCTCGGTATCGTGGAAGAACCATACACAGCCACAATATCCTGGCACCTCCTCCTCATGCTGGTCACTAGCCTAGTCACACACTACTGTGGGATGGCATCCCATTCTTCAACCAGCATTTGTCTCCAGTCAGCCAACGTGGTTGTGTTGGTCACTCTGGCACGAACAGCACACCCAGGCTGATCCCACAAGTGTTCAATGGGGTTAAGGGCAGGACTGCTGGCAGGCCATTCCATCCTCTCCACTCCCAAATTCTGGAGGTAGTCTCTGATAAACCCCACTCTGTGGGGGTGAGCGTTGTCATCTTGGAGGATAGAGTTTGGTCCCAGACTGTGGAGATATGGGATTGCCACTGGTTTCAGAATCTCATCCCAATATCTCTCTGCATTGAGATTGCCTCCTATGATGACAAGTCCGCAAACGGGCCTGACGGTGTAGGGCAGTCATGGCAGGCCTCCTGGCAGCCCTATGAGACCAGAGATTGGCTGCGTGTTCCCGATTGTCTGGGCAGAGAGCTGTCGGCCATATCGTCCTGCAAACCTTGACTGCAAATATGTAGACGACAGCCTACGGTACCTAAGTGCCAACAGGGTGAGGAACGGTCTTCTTGGGACGCCCATTTGCTGCCTGTCTCTGATATCCGCCATTATATGGAACCTGGCCTTCAGTTTGGAGATGGTTCTAGGGCTCGCTCCAAACAATGCTACAACTTGGTTTTAGGAAAAACAGCTTGAAGTTGCCCTATCGCACGAGCCCTATCCAGATCAGTCAAACGTGGCATGCCAATTCTTGGAGCAGATACCTACTGACCACTGTAGCAGGGCCCATACTCACAGGTGCTGCCAATCAGGCATCTGATTGGCAGCACCTGGGGGTACCAGAAGCTCAAAACAAGAGTCAATAGCAACAGCAAAATAAGCTGTTTGGCATTGGCAGAGAACATTTGGCAAATTTTTCATGGGCACAACCCACATACCCAGCTCTGCTGCTCATCCCACAAATGCATGTTCCTTACAAATGTGGCACCATTTTAAAGGGAAATAAACAGGCTTACCAACAGTATTGGATTTATTGCCAAGAAGCACTGTTACAACAAAGACATGATTTACCAAACACAAACTTCCTTATTTTTTGTGCTAAGTTTATATGAGCTGCTTTTAAATATGTTTGAACAAAACTCAAAACAAGAACAAAATATGAGACTGGAGGTTAGTAGAAAATCATGGGAGTGACTTTCCCAACTCCAAAAGAAAACAAACATGGAAGGCTCACTCACTGCTCCATGCTAGGCCCGAGAAACAAACATATCACTTTGTAATATGATACACGCAGTTAGCAAGATATGCAGTTTCACAGTCGTTACAATGGAGAAATACCCAGACAACACAGCATCAACTCTGCCCACTTTAGTTTAACAGTTACTTCATGTTATTTCTGGTTGTCTCAGTCAGATTCAGCTCTGTAAAGCTCCACCATTGTTGAGATGAATGTTCATAACATAAAAGTCAAGTTAATGCTGTGCACCCATGCTTACCCATGCACAAGCAATCATTCTGTGCCCAGGCCCACTTTTTCCATCGTAAGGGCCAAGAAAGTATACCCTGCCTCAGCTAGGTATGAAGCCCCCATGATGGTCCAACAAACTAGTCTGTGGTGCTTATGTGTACTCAGACATGGTATGGATGGCCAAGTGGTTGAGCATAAAGGTGCCAGAGGGGAAACGATTCATGTCAGAATCGCATACATTCACTGACACTGATGCTGCAGGTCTATAGCTCATTATGTGTTATGTATATGTTTGCAATGCTGTGTCTGACACACTTTTCCCTACAGAAAAGCTTTAAGAATCACTGTGGATTCTATGATCCCATGTATGAGGAAGCCTAACCTGGCATAGATGCTCACTTAGCTAAACTAAAGACATGTCGCCTACTTCAGGAACAGTTCATATGCCGGAGTTCGCACATTCACCCAGAGTGAATATCAGCTAACAACTGCAGACTGGTACGTACAATAAAAATAAAAAGATCTATCATCTGTTCCACGTCAATAACTGGTGTTGTTGTAAAGAAGTGACCGTGTTATCTGGCGATATAATGCTTCTGGGTTAATAACGGATGTTGAAAACTTAGAGAGTCCTTTTGTTTGGTTGTTAAATAAATTCATGTCTGCCAAGCATATCCGAGACGTAACTACAACAAGCGCTGACAATTTCGGCTGAAAAGTCACCAATTAACACTGTCACTTGTTGAAACATAACACCTGCTCTCCTACAGCATAGTCAGTGAAGGCTTTAGATTTATAATTGTTTTCTTCCACTGATGAGTTCCTGATAAATGCGTTTTCCTGCTTAAGCCCACACATTTTATTCCTGTTAAAATATTCAACAATTTAAGCACAACTTTCTATTTTCTTTATTACTGTAATTAGTTGTTTAAAAACATACTACAAATATACTCAAAAAACACTATTCTGAGTACATTAAGCTTACATAAGCTTTTTAATGTCAAATAATATTTTCAGCCCCATTATGCACAGCAGAATGGAATAGGTGCTGAAATTATCACCTCTCGTAAAGAAATGGGGAATGTGTCGTGAAACGAGAATCAGTGTGAATCAAAAATCAATCTCTCATCACTGACCTATACACAGAAAGAAGAATTATTGTATTCTTAAACTCACATTGCCATATATCCCATTATAACCAGCTGCCCACGCTCAGCTGTTTGGCATTGGAGAAGACCCAGCATGGTACCAGACCATATGGCATGCAGTGTATGAGTATTAATGCCCTGGTATATACAGTATGTATGTCTGTGTACATTGTTCACGAAATTGTCCTTAATCCTTGGCAGATTTCAATTTTCATGTTTAAAGCATCTTCAAACACCACCAGTGGTGCTGCTGGTGTGTAAGGATATATTCTAAAGGCTTTTATTATAAATATGTACTCCCTACATGGCCCCGTCTTCATGGCTGTAACTAAACGATTAACCTTGCAAAACAGATGAATTTGCCAGACTCCATGTCCATCATCAGCCAAATCCACCTTGAAAGTTCCAATCCATAATGTTTATGCCGAACAGAACACTGTTCGGACCAATCAGCTTAATTTGAGGAGAACGAGGCTGAAGCTATGGGCAGGATTTAGTTGGACTCAGAGTTTCCGCTAGACTTTTTTGTTCCCGGTCAAAATGACCGGCAGTCTTCAAGAATTCTGACCATTTAGAACAACTACCGGACATTTGCTTTAACATTATTTTGCTGCATTAACAACAGTAAAACACATAAATATGAAATCCTGTGATACACTGATACATACAAGTCTGGGCTAAACGGGACTGACGACACGTTTTTATTTCCAAACCTGACCCGAAATGGAGACAGTAGAAACCATGCTGACAGTAAACCTGAGTAATTATTACCCTGTTATTACAGACTGGTAGACAGGTACATATGATGAGACCATGCAAGTGACTGCACAAAGACTTCCTCTCATTTTTCTTTGTGTAAAAGGTTTAAAGTATCAAAATGAAAGCTGCAAGCTTTTCCTCACAAACGCAGTCAGTCACACAATATACGCCCATGTTAAACTCATAAACAACAGTTAGCTTCACATCAGCACCATTAGCCTGTTAGTACATTGGCTGCTACCATAACTTAGCAGCTTACAACAGCCAAATACCATCCTCCACCAACAACAACAAAGCATTCCAACAAATAACACGCCAGTGCTCTGTTAAATGGACTCCACGTTAAAAGTCTACATTTCAGATGAAAAATTTGTCTTTCCATCAGTTGTCCAATATCAGTCCATGATGGTATAACTAACCTCTGCTAAAGCTGGAAAACATTTTCTGCGTGTCAGCCGCATCCCCTACTCTGGGCCCTGTCTTTCTTCATAAGTTTGACCTCAATAAACCCCCCTAAAAATGACTTGATTCAGTGTACAGTGAAAGTTTGTCGGGAACTATTCAAAATAAAAGCATTCTGTACAAGTGAGCAGAGTTTCTATATAGAAATGCTAAACAGGGCTTTTACTTTGAAAAGCACAAACCAGAAAAGCATTCCTACGGTGTTTATCTTTCCTGTTACATATTCTACCAGTGTGGAGTCAGAAAGTTTCACTCACAGTAGATCTTTAGAGAACAACTTTATTAACGGGCACATTTAAACTTGTGGCTTTCCTCAGGGTTATCAAGAAACACATTGTAAACATATTCTATGTGCATATTTGCCACTACGATGTAAATATGGCTCTCCGTTTATCATTTTCCTGTCTAATATGGTCTACAGCCACAATATAAGACTATTAAACTGCAATTTAACGTGATCTAAGATGCATCTTTGTGAAATAAACAAAGATAAATGCAACTGTTAATTCACATGTCCACATTTGTGTGCATGTACGGTATATATCCTGTGTATATCAATGTTCTTATTTCATATACCGGTCGATATATATTGGTTATCGACCAATATATCAGATATCGGCCAATATATTGGATTTTTTAGCCCCCAATATCGGTATCAGCCCCAAAAATCCCCTGTCGGTTGGGCTCTAATATAAACCTTACCTCTTAATCAAATGATCCCTAAGACACATATTTTTCCTTTTTTTCCATCCATAAGATTTTTTTTTACCTCAAGTTGAAATAAAACTCAATCTCAGCTAATTTCTTTGTCACTGCTTATTCCTTTATTCTTACTTTGGATAGAATGGGGATAAAGAAGATGAAAAGAAACCATAAATTAAAGCACAATTTACACAGCATGTACAAACCGTCAGATTTGGAGTTACATCTGATTTTAATGAATGAAACTGAAAATCATCGTGTACAGCAGGGATTAGTGCTGACTGACTACATTGTGTTTTCATCTACTGTATGTATGAAGGGATTATCTGCCTGATCTCCCAATAGCTATTATAAATGGAAAAAGCAAAATTTAAGCTTCAAACCAACAGAGCTGCTGCATTCGCAGTATTAGACCGCATGTTGAATACAGCAGTAACTGGGTTTGATAAACTGCCTCTGACAGCAGCATTGGATTCATCTTCCAAAAAGTCCTGTTGCTTTAAAGCAGCTTCCTGTGGGGGGACTGCAACATTCAACACTGCTCTGAGTACAACAGCTTTCCACTTATCCATCTTGTCATATTACTCAGACTAACCAAATCTGCTTTCAAATTGAGAGTCAATAAAGATTGTTGAGCTGGCACGGTGAAAGATTGTAGATTATTTACTTTGTTAAGCTCTGTCAACAAGTCTGTTTATAAAAGGAAAAAAATCAAAACATGAATTTCAACAGTTTGTCACATTTTTCTCTCAAAAGATCTTGTGAAATGGAAGTCTTCCTTTCTTTGTGTTTATGTGCTAAAGCATGTACTCATCCAACAGCCAAACCATCCAGTGATCACTGAAGACGGGTTCAAACTGTAGTCTTCTTTACTCTTTAGCCGCAACACAGAATTCAGAAAACACTCACATAGAGAACTTTTGAAATCATGGATAATTAAGAATCATCAGCAAAAGTCTGCAGTAAACGGAAGTAAATACAGACACAAATGTTCTTTAAAAAAGAATGCAAGATGCTGGCAGTAAATGTACACGTGTTACAAAAACAAATAATTTCATACATACGGGAAGTGAAAGTGCTGATGTTGCTGCTTGCAATCCTTAGTTTCAGGAACAACTAGAATGGCTGTCTGAGGCGGCAGACCCAGGCCTAAGCAGCGCCCCTGAGGAACTCATGCTCCCATTAATTACTATGGTGTTCAAAATTGGAAGTGCGAGAAAAAACGAACGGGTGCACGGATCATCACCAAAATCTAATTGATTCTTCCCTGTCACTATCCCAATATTCCCTGAAAGTTTGGTGAAGGTCCAACTTTCCATTCTCTGAACCCTTTACATAACCCCCTGCCGATTTCATTGGCGTGGGTAATTAAAGCCTGAGTTTTAAAAGATGTGTAAACTTCTGTTTACCCAGGGCTGGATGGGGCATGTAGACATCATTGTGTGAGAAGATTACTGGATGTCCATCACAGTATGTAAGTGTTATTTCCTAGAGACTGGCACATCTCTTCACAGCTCCCAGCTGTGCCGTTGTTGTGCTCACTCTGAGGTGTTCTGTAGAAGTTTTCCTCATAAATAAAAGTAATAGTAAAGAGATATGTATTAAAATGTTGTTTTTCATTGATTTTTTTATTATAATAACTTAAAAAATGTCTGAGGAAAGCAAAGAAAGAGGTTGAGAGAGGTCACACATATAAGCAGATGTGAGGGAGCTTCCATTAGCAGTAGAGGAAAGTAACATCGAAACTTGATGAGATTATCAACTTTAAATGTCACACAGGGATGTTCCTAGATGAATAATTACATTTCCAGTTACCACAAATTATAATTGTGTTTACAGGATCTGGCTAATATCAGAAGTGTTAGCACCGCTGGCCTTAAATTCTCTTTGCAGGTGATGTCCACATTCTTGTGCTTAAAGGTCACAGAGGACAGAGGTCCCCAAAACATGCCTGCTGCTGAAAAAGAAAAAACAAAAAACACCGCTCCAGTGTTGGATTTTTGCATGTCTAAAAAAACCCCCTCTATTTCAGCCCTGCTCAGAACGAGCTGTTTCTTTGTCTGCAGCTTTAAATGTTAATAAACTGTCTGACTCCGCCCCTTATTCCGCCCCTCTCAGGAAATGAATGTTGCTTAATGGATGTGGCTCTCCTGATCTTACTCTGAGCTGCCAGCTGAGAGGAGGATCAAGAGAGGAGGGAGGAACTTTCTTGCAAGCGGGGAGGGCCAACCAAACCGGCGGGGGGGGTAGTGCTAACTCCCCACATGAGGTCATGAGGGGTAAATCTGAGAACAGTTTGTTTTAGCGCACATTTTCTGAAAGGTGGACGGACTAGGGGCACATATTTTTGTGAGAAAAGCCTGAAAAAGTGATTTTTCCATATGTCCCCTTTAATACTATCACTCAATGCTTCATGTATATGCGACTCTAACTTTACACAGCCTCTGTACAACTGTATGCCTGTTTTCTAGGTCCAAAAAGTGCTCAATTACGCTGTTCCTACTTTATTCCTTCAATGCTATGAGTTCATTGTGGGAGCAAGGCAGCAGTCTTTAAGAGCAGCTACAGGGCCTACTAGTGGTGAATGGCAGCATTACAGTATAGATGGAGTACTTGACTTTCAGTTTGTCTGCATGTTTTTCAGTTTGTCTGCATGTGGCTCAGGCATGGAGAATTCAGAGTATCAAGGTCTCACCTATTTCTTCCACACACTGCCCGGGGTTAAGGACCAAAACAAACAGGAAAATGATAAATGGAGAGCTGTGTTTACCTCATTTAAGCACATATGCACGTCCACATCGGTAGGATATGTAAGTGTGGCTCCTGATGACCCTGTTGAAGGCCACAAGCTTAAATGCTTAGTGAACACGGTAAACACAGTATCAGTGCAGTTCTGGCTGAGCATTTCTTTGGAGGAACTCCCCTCGATTATACAGACTGATTTGATTTTCAAAAGTTCCCAACACGCCTCCACTATACATTGTATAAAGTCACTTTTAGGGAGGTTTATTGAGGTAAAGCTTATGAGGAATGACAGGGCTTTGACTGCAGGGAGATGCAGGCAACTCGCTGCTGGCTTGCATCTAGTGTGAAAGCCGCATGCACAGGCAGGAGCCGGAGCAGACACGCGCTTGTCTGCACCAGCTCCTGTCACTCTGAAATGGACTTTACGCTGGCTAATCGTATGCATCCCCACTTGTTTTACTAATGAAGTGCGAAAACATCACTGCAGAACTCAGTCTTTTTTAAAAGATTGATGCTGTCTGCTCAAGACGGCACCAAAGTGCTTTGAGTGCTTATCAATGTCCTTACATCTGCTGGAGGAAGATTTCCATGAAATCAGATGGTAAAAAATAGATTTCGTCAAGTTTGCAGCACTATTCTTTGTTAAATCATCACTATTGCTTACCATTCACAGCATTTAGCATTTCCAAAAATCACTTCATAATATTTTCTAAAAATGACTATTGTTCTTCAAGATACTATGCAAACCATTAATCAGTGACTTTGATGGAATGGTATCAACTTTATACAATGCTCCTTATATTAGTAGACCTCTACCATTTCCACCATCAAACAGTTTTTAGCATGTAAAAGACGTGTCCCCTTCAAGATTTATATTTCTTTAAATCAATTTTGCAACTTCATCACTCCAGCTATCCCCAAGAGCTGAAAAAAAAGCCCCTTTACTGAGGTTAGCCCGATGGAATTTACTCCTAGGATTTATGTGGTTTGCTGACTGAAAGGTTCAGTCGCTTAAGTTATCAAGTGGGCGCCTTCCTTGACTTATACATAACTGAATTACGCCCACAACACCGCAAGAAAGCTCAACAGGGAATAACAGTCATCCTGCAATTTACAACCACAGGACAGAGCTTACCTTTACGCTTCTCTTTTCTGACTTAAGCTTTAACCTTCAACAAAATAATCTTCTGCTGAATCCTCCAGTGGCAGTACACTCAACACTCACAGCATGCTGTGACTCTGACCACTGTTCCAACATCTGAGATCACTATCTTTCAAGGGATTACAATCTTCTTGCTGTAATCCTCAACCATTCACAGGCCTCGTTCTGCTGTGCACCCGCTCCTTTAGATATGCTGAATAGCTGTCATCAAAAAGAATAACAAGTGTCAGCTGCAGCCAGTTTTTGTTGCCTTTTGACAGTTCTTAATGTCTGTAGCACTCTTAACAGAAAAAGGCTGATAGAGTGGAAAAGCTTAGGGTGGACTAGAGCCTTTACAATATCCCTCCTTCACCTGCTGTCCCTGTTCACTGCTCAACTGCACCTGATGCTTTAGTTGGCAGAGAGAAAGATTCACTGTGCCCAAAATCCATTGACTGTCAATACTGTACCTAGGCAACAACACACAGTTGGAAATAGCTTTTCAAATATTACTGGTCTTTCAGGGAAAAGCTGTGTGGGGAAGAAAGGTTCATTTTATCATAAGATCCTGCAACAATCTGTGCCTGTTTGCTTCTTCCACCTCATAAAACAATGCCAGCATATTGCTGCAGTGTTAGAAATTTTAAAAGCATCCAGTGAGAAAGTGTGACAGGAGTGATACAACACAAAAGCATTCATGTCTAGTCTGACAAATGGCCACTTTCTATCATTGTTTTATTAAGGTTACAGAGCTCAAAAATGTGGTGTTCTTCACAATTAGTGTACTTTGCTTCCAGGTAAGGTTGTCAAAGAAACAATACTTTTTTGATACCACATTTTTAAAATGATACAATACCATTTAATTTTGAGATCAGATGTAGACAGATCTACAAGCAACAACAAATTAATGGCATGGAGGGAGATCAACAGATCCTCTAGCTATCTGTTGCTGTAAAGCATCATGTGACCAGGCTAAAAGGGTCAAACAGAAAGATGAATTAAAGACTTGTCAGGGCTGTAGTATATCACTGGTGCACAGAACAAAAAACTTGTAGCACAATGTATAAAATGTTTGTTACATCTCTAACAAAAGCTTAGTAAGTGCACCTACCTAAATCACAGCCTAAACTACAATCCTTTGTTAATGCCAAATAAGCAAACAGCCAATCATTGTTAAAGACTTTTGGGAAGAGACTGATTGTTCATCTCATTCAGACACAAAACCAGAGCAAACTGCAGGAAGCTGACAAAGTTTACAGGAGTACTTGAAGACAATTGAAGTGATAGGATTAAGAATTCAGACCTTGAGACAGAGAAAATGAGCTCTATTCACGCTGCTATTTTCTGCTTTAATCCTTTTTTCCATCAGGTTTTGGAGTTTTAAGCAAAACCAACAGACCTACAACAGTCTGTTTTTTGTTCATCCTCATTACTTAAACTTTAAAGTGTGTTCTATGGGCTGAAGTTTATTTCTTTGCTCATCTTCAAACTGTGTTTAAAGGACTGAAGTGAGAAGTCTGAACTACATTTATATATTTGTACCAGTATCGACAAAAATGAATTGATAAATATTACCATACTGGATAAACCCCACTTTTATGCATCCCTGGCCAAAGCTAAGTAATAAAATAAAGTACAGGCTTTATATTCTAATGTGGGCCATGTTTATTTTCCTATGAATTTCCTGCATGCCAATTCAAAAGGGCCAAGGGCCAGAGTTGGCCCTCCTCTTAAACATTACTGCCTGTACCGCTTATTCCCTGAGCCTGTCCTGCCTGTATCAGCTGCTGCAGGACTAACTCACCAAAACACTGTCTACATGAAGCCAGGCATTGTCCTACACCTGGAGAAACCCAAGGGCCACTGCGCCGGCCTAAGCTCTGAGGATTTCATCATGGCACCTAAAAGCGGTCAATGTACCTCTAGCTATGACATGGATGTCTGTGCATCCCTCCAAGGAAATAGCTCCCCAGACCATGATTGATCTACATCCCAACCAGTCATGAAGTATGATGTTACAGGCAGCATGATGTCCATAGCGACCTCTCCTGACTCTCACCATGTGCTCAGTGTGACCTGTGATCTGTGAAGAGAGCAGGGAGGGGAATTCTGGTGTTCTCTTGTGAATTCCAGTCGAGCTACAAAGAGCTGCTGTGAGCACAGGCCCCACAAGAGGATGCTTGGCCTTTATGCCATTCTCATGGAGTCCGTTTCTGACAATTCTGTCAGAAACATGCTCAGCAGTAGTCACTAGGGGGTCCTTTTGTAGGGCTCTGGCAGAGCTCCTCCTGGTCCTCTTCACACCAAGGAGAAATACTGGTCCTGCAGCCTCCTGCCTTATGTCCAGCCCACCTTGTATCTCCTGGTATCTCAGCCATGCTTGAGGCCTGTGCTTAGAGGAACTGAAATACTTCATATGACTATATATTAGGTAAACCATTTCAAAGAAAATTATTCTCTGTAAGTAATTGGCAATCATTTCAAACAAAAGTAAAGATTCTAAGAGAAGGATCAGGATGTACATCTCAGTTTGTTAGCCTGATGTTGATACCTAATGGAAACTGCCATTAAAAGGCTTACATATCTAATGTTGCATCGCACCAGTTTAAACTTGAGCAATCTATTTCCACAACACAAGTTTAAAAAATAGTATAACTGCACAATGAGTGCACCAACAACTTGGTTTTCTCAAGGCAGCTAAGCTGCTGGTAAGGCAGCAAACTTAAAAATTACTTGCAGTGCTGTGATAAAGTATTGGCCCCCGTCCTTCTTATTATTTTTTTAATATCTGTCACACTCAGATGTTTCAGATCATCAAACAAATAACACTAATTGATACTAGACAAAGATAAGCTGAGTAAACACAAAATGCAGTGAATTAACTGATTAATCAGATGTTTTTGTAGAGCTCAATTCATTTTCACTAGCCACATCAAGGCCTGGTTTCTGTTGAATCAAGACATCCCTCAAACAGAAGCAATCAGACAAAGTGAAGTAGTCAGATCTCAAAAAGTAACACATCATACCGTGATCAAGAAATTCAAGAACAGATGATGATGAAACAAAGTCATTAACATCTATCAGACTGGAAATAGTTCCAAAGCCATTTCTAAGGTGCTAGGACGCCAGTAATCCACAGTGAGAGCCATTATACACAAACAGAGAAAACTTGGTGAACAGTGGTGAACCTTACCAGGAGTGGTCAGCCTATCAAAATGACTCCAAGAAAAACAGAAAAACCCAGAACTAGATCTAAAAACCTGCAGGCCTCACATGACTCAGATAAGGTCAGTGTTCATGATACAACATTAAGATAGAGACTGGAGTGCCAGTTTAGCTCAGTGGGTAGAGCAGACGCCTATATAAAGAGTCTGTAGTCCTTGACACACTGAGCATGGGATTGATTTCTGGTCTCGGCCCTGTTTGGTGCACGTCTTCCCCCACTCGCTCTCCCCATATTTCCTGTCTCTCTGCAGCTGCCCTTAGGCAAAGGCCCCTCAAAAAGTAAAAAAAAAAACAAAAAAACAAATGACAAATCACTGCTAACGCAAAAAACCCCACAAAGGCTCATCTCACATTTGCCAAAAAAACCTGATGCTTCCCAGGACTTCTGGGAAAATATTCTGTGAACTGACAAGACCAAAGTTAGAGCGTATGCGTCCCATTACATGTAGCATAAAAGTAAAAGCATTTCACAAAAAGAACATCAGTCAACATGGTGGTGGCAGTGTGATGGTTTGGGGCTGCTTTGCTGCTTCAGGACCTGGACGACTTACCGTGATTGATGGAGCCATGAATTCTGCTATCTACCAGAAAATCCTGAAGGAGAATATCCAGCCATCACTTACTGACCCCAAGCTCACGCATACTTGGGCTATGAAGCAGGACAATGATCCTTTGATTGATCTAGTAAAAGTCCAGACAGATGAGATGATGAGGCATGACCTTAAACAGGCTGTTAATGCTTGACAACCCTAATATGTGGATGAATTAAAACAATTCTGCATGAAAGAGCAGGCCAAAATTCCTCCACAGCAACAAATTCATTGCCAGTTATTAAAAACGCTTGCTTGCAGTTGTTGCAGCCAAGGGTGGCGCACTCAGTTATCATATTTAGGGGGGCAACTACTTTTTAACTTACGGCCAAGTAGATTTGGATGGCATTTACCTGAATAAATGAAATCCTCTTTGAAAAACATATTCTGTATTTACTCAGATTATTTTTGTCTCATTAAAACAGGAAATCAGGAAGGGGGCAAATCCTTTTTCTACAGCACTGTATCTTTCAACCTGTTTACCAGTTCAATAAATAATTTCCAGCTACAAAGGAGGAACTCTCCCTAGCAGTTTAGAAGGACAGTGATTGATAAAGGAACTTATTGGAGACTCACTCAAACAATGGGCAGTCTAAGTTTCCCTGTCTGTCCTTAGCCTTACGCTTGGCAGCACCTGATGGCACTTATGTTGGCAGACGGCCACAGCAGAAAAATCTACTGACTGAGCTGCCTGCATGATGGAGAGAGAAAGAGAGCTGGGGTGAAGGGGGGAGGGGTAGGGGAATGAAAAGGAGATTTAAACCCTGCCCTCCATCTATCTGGACGTGGAAAGTGAGATCTCTGGCAAAAAAGATTGATGAGCTCCATGGCTTGGTCAGAACCCAGCGGGAATATTGTGAATGCAAAATTATGTGCTTCACAGAGTCTTTGCTACAGGGAAATAAACCAAACTCTATGATCACACTCAGGGGTGTGATGCAAGCCGACACAGGGAATCAGAGCAGTAAAAATAAAAGAGGGGCTCATGCAGTTTAAGTAATAATCTATAAAACACATCTCCTTTCTGTTGAGATTTCTTCTCCAGAAAATTGGCACAAATATAAAGGCTTTCATGTGATTTAAACTGCTTAAATCATTTTGCACTGGATCAATCAGCAAACTAAGTAGTTTACTGTGCTGCATATTTTCTACAGTCAGGCTGAATGAGAAATGCTGGAGTATGGTGAAATGTTCGAGGTACATAAAACTTCATTAGTGAAAGTTCTTCACTCAGTGACATCGGCAGGTGATTTGCTGATTGGCTGGAAGAAAAGCCCGCATATTCTTTGTCCTCTATGGATATTGATTAGACATCAGCGCTGTACGTGACTGAACACACAGAAGGTGCAGAGATGAGGAGGCTGTAAAAGGTTTTTGGCATATGTCATTTCATTGAAGTTCAAACAATGACGGAGGCACTTTTTCTGCTAGTTTTAATTTAAAACTACAAAAGGTGTGCCAGCTGATTGCTTCCTAGTATCACTCAGACTGAGATGTTAAAAGTCTGCACTGCTCTGGGTTTTTAAAATAAATATGAACACAATCTCAGAAGTCACAGGAAAAGGAAAGATGATTTTAATTGTTAAAACAACTTACAAGGCAAATTCAGCTGAAAACCAAAACAATTGCAAGCTTTTGAGAAACCAATGAAACTTCCAGGTTTGACTCAAACTCTGATCTATTTCTGTGGTCAAACATCAGAGAAAATGTTGGCATTGTAGGAGTGTTACAATCAGCAATGGTGTTACAGCTGCAGGTTTAAAAGTGTTCCTGTGGTATTGAGAGTGGAGCTAAAACTCAAAATTTAAAGCATGAGAACCGCCAGGGAGACCAGAGCTTATTTGATGCTGCAACTGTAAAGAATAAAGATCTGATAGGCTGAGTTATTGTTCACCTGTCCTGTCCTCACTCACTTCATAACTTGGTTAAGAGAGTTTTTGTTTTTAAGATAGGATACCAAACCATGAAACATGGATCAATCAGCATTCATCCACATAGTCCTTTAAGAAGTCTGCCTGTTACAAAAACTAAGAGGACAGGCTTTTGTGAAAAAATCACTTGACCTTTACTTGCTGATCAAAATTTCTCTAGACATATAGTTCTTCCCTTTCTGTGCTTTTATGACAACTTCTAATCCATCCATAGCATGTACCTCATCCTTACACAGCTACTGTGCTGATATATATTATTAACAGTTAAAGAGGCTTAAACCCCCTCCAGATTAAACTTGCCAGTTACAGCAACAAATTTATGTTAATGGCAGACACTAATCTGACTGAAACTGAGAGATGGGAAATGATTCTGGAATATTATTAGCATCACGGCAGGTCAGGTATAGGAACATAACATCAGTTTGGCATTTTGCCGAGTCAACCTTAGTCCTGTACTGCTCCGACCACCTGAAAGCCATCGTTCAGGCCTACACCAGGCCCGTGCCCCATCTCTCCAGGTATCTTACCAGCTGCCCCTTCCCATCCAGTCGCCTCCAGCTTCTGGACTAGCCCAGTGGGTCCTGGGCACCCAGTATCCGATGAGCTGGATCAGGCCCAGGAAAGAGTGCCAGGTGCCCATAAAAGGATAGCTGCCATTCCTGTATCAAGCAGCTGACCCTTCCCATCACTGCTCTCCTGAGCATGTCAGCATTAGACACAAAATTGTGCCAACTATAAAGAAAATATCCACCAGACAGGAGCTGTCACATAGTAGTCCAGACAACGTCTGGCCTCACAAGAGTAAAGTAAGACCAGGAGGACCACGGACCGAAAGACTGACTAGTCTGCATGCTCAGATACCGAGACACTGTCTTGCTCAATGAACCTAACGCCCCATGGATAAATCCAAGTCTCAGCCTTGCAGTCAGCAGATCAATGGAATACAGTTACGGCACATGCCAACAGAGCTGAAAGGGGATCGTAGCCCCCTGCCAGCAGAGCGTCAGAGCACACCACACATTAACACCTCCTAAACCCTGCTCTGCAGCTATTAGGCAAGCGGCATCATCATAAGCGCAGTCTTATCATGCAAAAACCATACCTCATACAAAGCATCTGGTCAACTTCAAAATACAACACAAATCACTGAAGATAAATCTCATCACAAACCTTTCAACATCCCAAAGTACCCACTCACGGCAGAAGAAAAAACTGATCGAATAGTATTAAAGAGTACAGGGTTAATTTCATCAACTTAAGCTTTGACTAAAAATGTTTGTCTACTACCTTTTTTCCAAGAGAAAGACTAGACGAAGACTTGCTAAAAATAGATCTTTGATGACTTAACTCTAATGAAAAGTAAGTTTAGTGTTCTTCAAGATGATTTAACTAGACTAACATGAAATTTAGTTTTCATCAGACATTTAAAATCCATGATATTTTTCCACAGTGGTTAAATCTGTCAAAAGCAGAACTTATCTATGGTTCTTCTGCCTCTCAGCTGTAGAAAGCAGGGAACCCAGGAGTGCATAGACAACACTAGCAAGACTTCCAAAGAGTACTTTTTTTTTTTTTTAAATGCACATCCCTACTTAACATTATGATTTCACTTTCTAATGCAGTCATTAAGGAAAATACGTTATCTCTTGCACTAACTTATGATTCATAGTTATTTTGTTCCAACATAAAATATGCTTTCCAGGCAACTTAACTTCAAGATCACAGTAGACATACAGAGAAAAAGTGGTCATTCAGAATCCTAGACAGCATCAAGATGGTTGATAAAGAGGCTAAAGCACAGACAGAACACCCACTGAGAAAAGACTGGCAGGAAATCGCCACAGTAAATTGAAAGGGGGACGCAGGAAAAGAATCACTGCTCATAGTCAGCCAGATTATCAAGTTCTTCATGTCCATCACTCCAGGGGTCAAAGCCACAGTGCTGTCTTCCATCTCATCTCTCAAGGATCCTCTGCCCAGCCCAGGTCCTTTTAGTCACTGCCACCCAAGCGAGACAGGAGTAAGAGGGATTTTTGGCAAAAGGCAGGAAACCTTCAAAACATGTGAGGGCAGCAGTGGATTTAGGTCACTTTCAGACATGATCACACCAAAGAACACATTCATTTGTGTGATGCTCTTATGTGAGCATGAGTCATATCTCATTTAAATGCAGAAATGACCCTTAAGCAAGAATGTATTATGAGAGGCGAGAATACAGAGTTTTTCTTAGACGCATCTCGTATCATCAAATTTCCCGGTTTGATTTTGGCATGAAGATCTCTGGTGCATTGCCTAACCCTCTTTCTCTCTCTGCTCCACAATTAAAGACAGAAGACCTAAGAGGAGATCCTACAAGGAGAGAAAGGGATGCAATGAGTCATTCTTTATTTCTGTACTCTTCTTCAAAGAACTAAAGCCACTGTGCATTGCGTTCTAGTGACAGTTTCCATCTGCTTGTTCCTCATGTCAGGACCGAATTGAGGGAAAGAGCATTCAGTCTGCCACCCCCCCTCTAAAACCTGTTGTCTGTAAGAAAGACAGGACAATAACAAGCAAAACAGATTTTTGAAAATACAACTTTGAGGAAAAGTTAGTTTAGGTTTCCACAGGGAGATATATATAACAAGACTAAAACGTTAGTGCTGGACTCTCCGACAGTCACAATCCATGATACTTCTCCTCTGTGAAAATAATCTGTCAAAACAAAAACAAAATTCAGGGAGGGTACGAGGGTATTAAAAAATGAATACCACCCAATCCTAATCTGTACAAGACATCATCAGCTTGTATAGTTCACAGGTCGAACAACACGTCTCTGGAGGACATGAACTAAAGATGAAGGTGGAGGAAGAGGGTCCCACAGGTTTGACTGAAATGACAGCTGACAGCAGCAGAGATGGACAGTTTGAATAACAAATGCATGATCTAGGTCACTGAAACATGGCCTCAGTTCAACAGAGGTCAAACACACAATGACAGCTAATAAGGTAAAAATAAGATAAAGATGTCTTTAACATCAAGTAACAAATAACTAGGCTCAGTGGTAAGAGTTACCGAGACACAAGAAAACTGCAATCATGTATTTTGCCACATAGACCAGTGGCAGGATTTCTTTGTCTTTTCTACTCTCCCTCAGCCGCTGTCGTTTATGTGTGTGTGTAAGATTGCTGACGTAGACATCAGCTCAAATATCCAGAGGGTAATCCACTCACAGCAATTCCAGGTCAGACATCAATTCATTCTCAGGCTAGGAGCTGGACACTGACTTCTCAAACCCTAATCTGGGCCTATGTGGTTAAGGTATCTGTTAAGCTCAAACCTACCATGAAGTAAGGTCAATTTAAGGTCAGAACACACTCCTGTTCAGATAAAGTCATTCCAGAATTTGTCTGTGACCAGCCTGAGGCAAGTTCCTTTAAAAGGGTTTGAGTAGTTTTGTTCCACAAAAATATATCTTAGCAATGTTCACATCAATCTGACGAAGACATGCCAAAGGGAAAAACCTGCAGAGCCTGATTCCACCTGACTAAACACCGTTTTAGAACTTGATGTGTAAGAATAAATCCCATTTGACGTTACAAATACATGTGATTTGGTAGATTTCCGGCAACATTTCCTCCAGTCCAGGAAATGTCAAGTTCTTATGCCATACAAAAAATGTAAGGTTTTTTATGATCTGATGGTGAGCAGCAAAGTTTTAGTCAACACCAGTATGGCTTTCCTAAAAGAAAAAGATTTAGATTCTTAAAAGATGTGTAAATACATGACTCGTGCTTCAAGATTAGCTCTTTCAAATAATAACATTGTTTTCATTTCATTTTATCTTTTATCATGTAACCATGATTTAATATTTTCTAAACAAATAAACCAAGTACACATTTGGAAGATACATTTAATATTTTTTTGATTTTGCAAATTCAATACAAATTACTTCTCTGTGTTTACGGAAATTCAATTTTCCTTTGCAAACTTGCTGACAAAATATGCATCTCATATCTTCATAATGATGTATCCTTGCTCCTCAGTCAGAGGGAGATCTCTTTTTAATAATTATTCATATGCTGGGTACTTCCTAAACCCCCACAATGCAGGATTGGATTGATATTGTAAATCATATTTATGTTATGGAAAGGATCATTTTTGTTTGTGGATTTGCAGAAGGAGGAATAATGCTGACTAGGGGCCGGATAATGGTTGATAGATGTAATTATGAGTCGTGCTAGGGTTAATAGACGGGGCAGGTAGAGCGTCAGCGTACTCTGACAGGAGTGAGTGCTAGCCCTAGTCAGGGCACCTCATCCTAGTATGGTGTACAGTAAGAGCTAGCATGGAGGGGGGCTGGCACTGGGATGTTGGAGATCACTGTTCAGCTCCCTGCACTGGCGTCTTGCTGCCTATCAGTCAGCACAGTTGATTTATTGACATTAATAGTAGTACACCTTTATATACCTTTCTTTTCTAACAGTCATGCACCCTGTTAGATCTGAATCCATGATTTGACACTGCTGTAGGAAATTTTCTTGGGACTATTTAAAATGCACTTAAATGCAAATCTGCATTTATTCAACTTGTCACGAATTAGAAACACATTGAAAGCAGTAGGGATGCACAATATTATGTATTATGATATTGTTATTGGCTGATGTAAGATTAAAAATGTCATTATTGGTATCAGCAGATATGAACATTTCGACTAATATGAACAGCCAATACATTGATTGTCAATATTGGTTATATCGGTTGTAAATACCAGACATGTACAAATAAGTTTGTGGAATTTTAAACTGAACCGACAGATTTATGTCAGCTGAAGTCTTCTTTGCTCATCCTCATTCCTTAAATTTCGAAGAGCATCACTGTCAATACTGGCTAAAATGAATTTGTACTGGCATATCAGATATCAGCAAAAATCCGATATTGTGCATCCCTAGAAAACAGTCAAAATTGAAAGCTATCTATTGATCACAGATCAAAATACTGCCAAACTGTGCTACTGCCACAATAAGCTGTCAATGAAGGCCTGGGTGATATGGCCTAAAATCTAATCTCCGATTTTCTTTAAAAAAATTCAATTTACAATTTTAAACTTTTTTTTTTATCCTTATCCTCCTAAAAAAACACACACAATGATGAAACAATTTAATAAAGCCAGTTTTTCTTTTATTTTATGAATTAGATGTAACAAACACCAACTGAGTTTTCAACTTGGGTAAGAGCTAGCTTTAATTTGGTCTCAAATAATTGACTTTTTTAATGCAAGGAGAGTTGTTTACATCAACACAGAAAGGCTGCAATTATTTGCAGAAGTAGGAAGTAGCATTTTTATCATTGTTCAACTAAGCCTCTGCAGCAGTAACAGCGACTTTCTGCAAAGTGCAGTGTTTACAGCTGCATCCCTTCATACATCTCTGTCTCGTTTAACACCACAGCTCGCTTCCAGGACTGAACATGAAACTATTAAGCGAGCCAGGAGTTTAAACACATTTCAAACTGTTGTTTAAGCGGAATCACTGCAGCACTGAGCCAAAAAAACAAACTGAGGCGACCCAACTTGTGTTAAAGCCCCGGACAGACCGACAGACACACTCTGCACAGTGAACACAGTCCTTATTATTACAGACCTTAAACTGAGAGAGGAAAAACACAGGTTTACCCTGTTTACTGTATTACAGTTTAAATACAGTGGGTTGAGTGAGTGACATTGACTTAGTTACATGGCTGCTTTTACTGCTAGAGAGAAACTTCCTGCTGACTGGACTCAGAATAAGCTGTTTTATTTTGCTAGCTAGTGGCTGCATCATGCCTTGTGTGGGCTCTACAGCTGAACGCACCCATTTAAAAACTGGCAATGACAGCGATGCAGAAGTTCATTCCAGGGCAGAATTTTTACAATTGACAGTATTGATCCTAGTTTACTGCCCAGTGCCCACAACTAGATTTCAGTACTATTGACTGCTTTAAGTGTGTTTGATGGATGTAGTGGTCTTGTCAATTACGAAGTGAGATACACTTTTGCCACTCGGCCGCATGTCTTTGATTGAGATGTTGACACGTTTGCCGTGCTGCTTCCTTCTTATTATTAATTTGCCGTGCCTCTTCCTTTATAGATTAATTCAAAAAAGTTCCTATTAATCTATAAAACCTATAAATTGCACAGGCCTATGTCAATGCTATCTATTTACTGTGCATATTTACATCTAGGTATTAGAGATTATGACAGCATGGCAGTAATGGTTAACTGGAACTACAATGGCTACTAGTGTCAGCTACTGGACAGATTATTGGACTGGGAATGCAGGCCTGACCAGTAATTTCAATGCCGTCTACTGAGGGATCTGACTTTGTTTGTTAGTCAGCTAACTGCGCACATCCCTTCAATGCACTTCCAACAAAACTGCACATCATCATCTGACAGAAATAACAGAGGACAAACAAACCCTGAACAGGTTAGAAACAATCTGTTTCTAAAAAAGTTGGCATTTGATGAGTTTAAATTAATTTAAACAGTGCTTGGTACTTACAGGTAAATATTGAGGATAAGTCCGAAAAATAATTTGAAGAGTTTAACCGAGGACTTACATATTTGAGCAAAAAAACCAAAAACCAAAATCATTCTGATAAAAGACATATTTTCTTCTTACCCTTAGTTATTTCCCTTATTAAATTTACTATGTAAAGACTTCAAATCTAACAGGGTAGAAGTCAGTCTGTCAACAAGACACTTTTTACTTTCATTGACATGTTTATAAAGTTTCATAAAGTCCTGTTGGGTGAAGACGGTATGATCTGCGTTTTTGGAGTTGTGTTTTGCCCAAAATTCAAAACCTAATGAAAAATTTCCAGGGTTCTTGAATCAATCATGAAAGTTTCGGTGCTTAAAACAAAACATTTCACAACATGTCTATTAGGACATGAAAAAGCAAAAGATGAGTGAATAATTTTATTTCATGAAGCTGTAAACCAAAAGCAGGTTTCTCTTCATGTGTAGGTGTTTGATACTAGGTAACATTGAGAGAAAAAAGGCACTGAAATAACATGTATTTTCATTAGAACTAATACTGTGCCCATCTGTGCAGAACACTCAGCTTTCATAGCTTACTGACAGTGGAGCGGTGACCAGCTGATGCCGTCATATTGGATGTTGCTTTATGTGAAGCAACAGAGGAAAGGGCCTGTCTCTTTAAATGGATTTCTTCGTTTCCTCTCTCTTTGCTTTGTGTCCTTGCGTTTCTCCATGCATGTCTGCAGGGAGGAACTATGATAGGAAAAATCTGCACCTTTGTCAGTTTGCCTGCAGGCTGGCACATCTGTGCCACAATTTTTGCTCTGAATGACGCCACAAACAAAGGCTGGTATTTTTCCTCCTTTAAAATCTTCCTAAAAAGTGGATCCTCGCCAAATTATGCCATTTATGACTAGCTTAGGCTGTCTCGAAAATAGCAATAAATGACATGCCCAGCTGAAACATGTATTGACTATGCAATTACTGTAGAAATAAAGGGGGTGATGGACAGCCTTTAGTTCAAAAGGTTAATGGGACACTGAAGGATTCTGTCAATGTTAACACACTGGAAATGTAAAGTGTTAGGGTAGCATTTCTTTGTGAGTATTACTGTCTTGGAAGCATCTTAGAAATCTATGCTTATCTTCACTATGTCTACCTCATTGTTAGATCTAGGGTTAGCAACTTAAGAAATAAGAAAGTAAACACAAGATTTTGAAAACATTTAACTTTACAAAGTAGTCGATGCCCGTCTGAAGCTTGCATAATTTGGGGATGTTTTCTAAGCTCTGTGGAAGACTCTGGTCTTGTGTAATAAATGCAGAGGCAGAGTGCTTGGGCAGGTAGGTAGGTAGAAAGGTAAGTAGGCCATCCATGAATTGATGGATCTACATATAGGCCTGTGAACTACAGATACCAGCTTGTAGTCACAAAAATGTACATATTGATTTTTGTCTGGATGTAAAGAGCACCCAAAAGATAATCGCTTTGAACCATCTACCAACAAATTGTAGCCTTTGTTGCACTTCTACTGCTTTCCTCAGTATATGAGGAATCTACAAAAAACCTAGGAAGCAAGGTGGGATAAAACACCATCCAGAAAAAGCCTCATACTGACTGTGTGGCCAACATCCTAGCCACCCACAGCGAGTTGTTTGATCTACCAAGGAGGCCTATAGGATAGAGGTGTGGGAGCTGTACCTGTGGAGGGAAGAAAATAGCCTGTCTCCCAAAACAAAACTCTCATTGATTTTAGGAAACTTTATTTTACCTCCACTTTCCCATCAATCTATGATGCTGTTACAACAGCATCAGAGCACTTTTAAATGCTCTAAGTCTTCAGATTTCCTGCTCCTTCATACAGCATAAATAAAAACAATAAAGATTCCTCCAAGGTTTTCACTAAAAACAGCTTGTCAATAAAAAGATAGTAACAACCAGGCCAATGTAAACACTACCTTTAAAGGTTTTTATAGTGATGGCTGGAAGTTGTCGAGTGTAGCCAAGTCAATTTCCAAATGCACATTCATCTAGAAACAATCTCAAAATCTAAATCATCACTTGGCTTTTTTCACCTAACCTCTGGGGGTTCAGCCAATTTGAGGGGAATTTTGGACAACAGAATGCAGTTGTCCTTGGTTGTAAATTCACTACTTAGACTGAAGTGCCAGTCCTTCAGCTTTCATTTCCACAGAATCAACATCAATTCGAGGATGTTCCTAGTGACTTCTTTCCTTGTTGGCTCATTCAGATCAGCCAGCTAGTCAATTTATTTAAAAAAAACTCTGGAAATATTAAGATTATAAATGAATAAAAATGAGCACATTTTCTTGAACACAGCGTAACCTGGGATCACAGGAGGCCTGAGCAGTTTGGGAAAATAATCTAATTGCAATCTTTCCCTTAATATTATGATTGTGATGTACTAGGCATTTATTTTTCAAGTTCCTCATCTTATGGATTTTTCAACAAACATGAGAAATAAATTATTCTATTTTATAAAAACAGTATTAGATTAAACTAGGGCTGAACAATTTTGAAAAAAATCGAATTGATTATTTTGACTCGTATTGCAAATTCCACATGAACTGTTGTATTGTAAGAAACAACCATTTTTATATCATCCTTATTTTGATTAAGAAAAACATGCAAAATGGGGAAAGCAGGATTTTTTTGTAAACTACTCTAAAAAAAATGCATTTGAATGTCTGAATGATGTGAAAAATGTAACTATTTTTTAGTAATAAGTAGTAATTATCTAGTCATTTCTTAAGATTGAGGGGGTGAATACCTAGTAACTTGACACTTTACCATCATAAAAAGCATATAAAAAGACTGACAGGCTTTCAGGAAAACAGTAATGCATTAACAAATTTAAGTAACACATTTATGCCGTTAAAATTATTAGCTGTCTTGTTTAGGTGCTCTTAAAACAACTGAATAGCTCAAAAGCTTACATAAGCACTACTAACAAATCTTAGACATTTTAGTGGCTAGTGAGATTAAACAGGTAAAAGACAAAAAGTCACAATCCCTCTACAAACTGATCAGTGTACAGAGAAATAAAGCCCTGGAGTTACACACATGGACAAAACTGTTGGTTCACTTCTGTTAAAGGGGCTCTATGCAAGATTTAGAAAAATGTCAGTGTTAGCGACACAGCCAGCCATTAGGCAAACTACAACAATATTGGGTTGCTCGTCCAAGACACGCTCCTTGCTTATGAATGAGCCTCCGGTTTATCAGCTGATACACACACAGACCAAGGCGATTCACCTGCATCATGTATACAGAGGAGGTAAGTGAAGTTGAGTTGTTGAGCAGACGCAACAGGGCTAACATTGCTTAGCTCTGATAAAGGAGCCTCGATCGAGGATATCAGCTGGCTGAAATTATGTTTTGAAGATATTTTACGAACTAAGTATCAAAACATAAACTCAGTAAGTTGAGTCCAGTGCCAGGAAGCGAGAAAAAGATGCAATATTATCCAGAAAACACTAAATGAGCAACGTGACATTCTTGTTCTTTGGAATGCATCTTCGTAAGCAAGCTAACGTGATGTAGCATATGGTTTATAGAACATAAAACACTACTAGGGGTGCGCGGTATATGCGGTAGACAGTATAAATGATATAAATTTGGCCTACGGTAGAGATTTAGACTCTACTGACCAATCGCGATAACGCTTGTTAATGACGTCATCGTATCTGCCTCAGTGTGAGTTAGCTGCATAAACACATGTTCTTTCCTCTCAGTCTGACCGCTGTACGCAACTAAGTCAGTGTGCTGTCTCTGTCAGCCTGCATAGGGCTAGTGCAGGCACTTAGCTTGTGTGCTGTTATAAATGCTGCTTTGGCTGGTCGCAGAAGTCAGCGCTGCAGCGCTCCCTCTTTTAACGGCATAAACAACGGTTTAAGTCTATTTTAACTTATGACTTTCTTTTCTAAGTCCACAGTGAGTCAAAGAGGCTGCAATGAGGTCAAAAAACTGCTGTAAACTAGCCGTATTCTCCAAGACGGCAGCCGAAGCTAAGCTAACTCATTGCTTAACACAATACTGGCCTGGACAAAACTGTTAGCAACCCTTCAAAAGATTGACAATAATGCAACCATTGGGACACTAACTAGCACCAGCCAAGGTGTGTCTTGTAATTAGCGTCACAGGTGTCTTCAAACTTGTAATCAGTCAGTCTGCCAATCTACAGGGCAAAACGTAGTCACTGTGTACCACACTGAAGATGGACCACGGAAAGCTAAGGAGACAGTTGTTCCAGGAGATTAGAAAGAAAATTATGGACAAGCATGTTAAAGCGAAAGACCAAGCAGCTTGTTGGTCTCGCGACTACAGTTGCACATATTCAGAAGTTCCACGGTCCACGGGACTGTAACCAACCTCCCTGGACGTGGCCACAAAAGGAAAATTGATGACAAACTGAGGAGATGGATAATACAAATGGTAACCAAAGAGCCTAGAACAACTTTCAAAGAGATCAGAGGTGAACTCCAGGGTCAAGGTACATCAGTGTCAAAAAGCACCATCCATCACTGTTTGAGTCAAAGTGGACTTAATGGAAGACAACAGAGATGACTCCAATGTTAAAAGCAAATCATAAAAAAGCCAGACTGGAATGTGGCAAAATGCATATTTGATAAGCCACAAAGCTTCCAGGAGAATATCCTTTGGACAGATGAGACAAAACTGGAGCTTTCTGGCAATTCATACCAGCTCTATGCTCACAGCTGCAGAAATGAAGCACACAAAGAAAAAATCACTGTACCTACATGGAGGAGGCTCGGTTATGTTCTGGGGCTGCTTTGCTGCATCTGCCACAGGGTGTCTTGAATCTGTACAGGGTACAATGAAATCTCAAGACAATCAAGGCATTCTGGAGCCAAACATGCTGCCCAGTGTCAGAAAGCTTGGTCTCAGTCAAAGGTAATGGGTCCTCAAACTCAACTAAAAACAGACAAGAATTGCTATAGAATGAAACACTTGACTATTCTGAAATGGCCTACTATGAGCCCTGATTTAAATCCTATTGAACATCTGTAGAAGGAGCTGAAACATGCAGTCTGGAGAAGACACCCTTCAAACCTGAGACTGCTGGAGCAGTTTGTGTAGTCAACAGAAAATGTAGTTAAGGGTAACATTATTTTTGCCCAGGCCAGTTCCATTAGTTTGTATTTTAAAACAATTCTGTTAAACCACAATTCAAAATCAATGTCTGATTTCCTTGAGTCAATTTTCAGTAAATGTTTATTTTTTATTACTTTTGTCAGTTTCAAGTTATTTCAGTGACCATTGTGGGTTTTTCTTTCCAACCAATTTTGTCCAGATTTGTGTTAACTATACCAGCCATATATTGTATTTTGGAGGCAAACAGGTATTAAAAAGAGCTCTGCCTTCATCAGTTTGCAAAATACCTCAATAATGTTTCCTGTACAGTCATCATATTTCACCTGACCTTTTCAGAATCATTTTTCTGATAGCCTGACCTCACTTTGTTCACATAAGGACCAACGTGACTCTAAACGTGAGCTTGCAGATTCCTCAGATTCCAAGACTAGCGTCGTGCTCTACAGTGATCCAAAGCAGCAGGGAGAAGTGTAATCCTTGTTTCCACAATGATAGGTGTATACCACCAACACAGCAGGAATATGTTGGTCTCACCACAGGGGGACAGCTTGTAGTATTATCGGCAAAGAAAACACTCATCCAAGCCATCATCTATTTACTACATCATTGCCATGTGAGGGTTGTTAGCGCACTGTCGAGTCTCACACCACCTGCTTCAGGAAGAGTTTTTATCCACAGGCGGTGAGACTCATCAACCGTCAGCCCACAGGGTCACTAATGAGAGGAAAATACTCTTTACAGATTATTCATGTGTGAAATGAATGGATAGAGTTTGGATACAGCATATATGGGAGAACTGAATATGTGACAAGACCACAAAGAGCAAAGACAATTGTATTATAATTAAAGTCAATGTTTTAAATAGTTACATTTTTAGTGTCAAAGTGCATCCTTTACTCTCTTTACACAGTACACTGTT
The DNA here is from genome assembly GCF_018320785.1 of Cheilinus undulatus. NCBI lineage: Eukaryota > Metazoa > Chordata > Actinopteri > Labriformes > Labridae > Cheilinus > Cheilinus undulatus. The sequence goes on along the minus strand of NC_054881.1, from coordinate 31,610,192 downwards.
GTAGAGTCAAAATGCTGTCCAGAGGAAAGATGTCAGAGTGTAGCATTATAAAGAAAGGAATGGCTATTCTTCTGAAAGTGTATGAACTGAAATTACTCTTAGTCTATTTGGAACCTTTTTGGCCCAGCAGGGATTTCTACAACAAAGTGAGGGAAACCAGAAAGGCACAAAAGGAACAATCCCCAGCTGTCTGCTTCAGTCAGACTGATATAATGTGAGGACATAATGAATATATAAAAGTTACTGAGTTAAAAAGAAAATCTGCTACTGCAGGGAAGGAGAGGGGAGTTCTGTAACAATACCACAATAACATATGTATTAGTTGATTTGTTTCTCTTGCCATCCAATAAACAGTTTATGCCTCTTATTTCTAAAGTTTATTTCTAACAACTGTACACAGTACTGTTATTAGCACAGATGCTGTTATTTGATGAAAACTGATAGCAATAATTTCCAAACCAAAATTAAATACATGTATTAATTTAATTTGATGAGTGATAAATACTTAACTATTAATTTCTTTTGTCACTGATTTCACGGATCAGCTCTGTGTAATTAATATCCACAACAGAACATTAGATCCAAGCAGAGGTCATGTTATTCACATAATTGATGGAATTTTTTAAAGGATGACGGAAATTTTTAAGGACACTCCGTTATTTAAATGAGTATGACCCGGCATGCCAGCACACCCAGACAGATGCACAGACTTCATAGAGGTTATTAAATCTATTTTAAAAAAAGGAGTCCTTTCACAGCCATTGAGCACCATCTGACAGGATGCATACTTGTAGACCTCGAGTGCCTCCATCTAGTATCAACTGAATAGTTAAAAGCAGCATAAACAGCTGCTTGTATTACATGAAGATGCAACGTCTGTAACGCGACAAAGACAGGGACACATGCATGTCTTAGAGCAGTGGTTCCCAATGCATCCGCACTGCAAGGCTTGCATGGCAAGGCTAAGCGACACAACCTCAGAATCAGCGAGGGGAAAATGAGTACCTACTGCCAGGCAGGGGAGACCTGACAACACTCTTCCCTTTTGCAGCATCCTACCTTTGTGAAATAGGTTTTTCTGCTGTTGCCCAAATCAAGACAAAGGAAAAAAAAAAAAATCACAGCTGGGCACTGAAATTGAACTGAGACTCAAGAAGATCTGTAGCACCAAATAAGCCCATGATAGTTGCAGTAATTATGTAGGTTTGGGGTATAAATCTTAAAGATGTTGTACATCTTCAGAGAGCCAGCTCTTTATAAAACTGTTTTTAAAGGGGTTGCCTGTTGTTATTGCTACAAAGGTTTAATGAGGTTCAATGTGGTAGTAAATTCTGAAAAAAAGGAATTTGTTTGCAAATATTGTGACTGACATACACATGTTTACATATTTTTACATGTTGATATGTATGGTGAGGGGTAGGGGCGGCCTGAGTAATTTTCATCTGCCAAAGGGGGGCCCAACAGGAAAAGTTTGGGAACCACTGCCTTAGAAGGTCAGTTAGTATCTATTAACCTTTAGAAGAAATGCAAAGTAAGAGTTAAATATACAGCTCAGTCTGTTTCTCTTCTCATTCAGGATTTGGGAAGCAGCCCTGTCTGCAGCACAGCTCGTAAATATACCAAGCAGTCGGCATCAAGCTACGCTCATCTCTTAACTCATCAAAATAGTGGTCCTCTACCGGGGATCTAATAAGGTACTGATGCAGAAAAGTCTATCAGACTCTGTTCTTTCGAATCTTTTTCCGACAGTCACGCATAAAGAAGTACTGGTCTTGTTTTAACACCATACTAAGCAGCTGCCTCCATGCATAAAAGATCGGGGCTCTTATCGAGGGGATCACGTCAGCAGCTGATGAACTCAATGTGGTGACTTCTCTTCTCTGCTGTTCAAATGGAGAGACAAGTGTGATAAAGTTTTCAAATAAACTGCTGTGCATTTATAGTAGTGGGCAGATTGTAGTCTGCAGCATCTATGGTGAATATGTATTTATTCTGTGGTGTTGCATCATGTAAAACATAGGCCAATTGGCCAATCACAGCCACGTTTAAGACGCCCCACGCTGTGAACTCTGCTGATACAGACAGCCAGCTAGCCAAACAGACCACTGTCTCTTATTGCTTCTGTCATATTTTGGCTTTTCTTTCACAACAGCATGCACTTCAGATCTGTCTGTTTTCCATGTTGGACACACATCGGCAGCTGTCATTGGCCCAAGTCACACATTTTTGTTGATGGGCTGATGAGGGTTAACAAGGCCACCATCCCCTGATGCCGACATTCCACTGATGCACTGGTGCATCACTGCTTACATCTTGACATTGGAAATATCGTAAATGGCACAGAGCATATTTGCTTGCTTGAGGACAATGATCATGCTGTGCTGCAGTATTAATCTTTTCTCTACATCCCATTAAAAACTAGAAAAGCACTCAGAGAGGGCAGATCTCTGCCATCAGCCCTATCTTCCAATAGTGAAGAATCCTTTTAAAACATTCCTGGATTCAGACGGTGATTCGGATGACTCCCAAAATCTAATTCCCCGATTACTCCCTCCCCAGTGGGGTGGAGATATGATGAGGCAAAGCACTGGCTTTGCTATGTGTGGACTGTCATGGCGGAAGCACCCATGGTCTCACCGGATGACTGAAAGTCATGGCAGAGGGTGAATATTCCTCTATTCCTCCCAGCATTGTGAGTATTCTTGCTACAATTCGCTGCCTTTCTCTCTGTTATGCTCTGACTTGTCTCCTCGACCCGCTATGTGTCTTTCAAACTTTATAAATCCAAAACTTTGAATAAGTTACTCATGTCCACCATCTCCTGGTGTAAAGTGGTAACAGTGCAGACCTCTGCCATTAGCCCTATCTCCCAATAGTACAAAATCCTTTAAAAAAATTCTTGGATCCGGACGGTGATCTGGATCAGTCCCAAAATCTAATCTGTTCTTCCTTATGCCATTTCTGACATTTCCTGAAAATTTCTTCAAAATCCGTCCATGACTTTTTGAGTTATGTTGCTAACAAACAAACAGACAAACAAACGCACAAACAAACAAACCCACCCAATCACATAACCGCCTTGGTGGAGGTAAAAATTCAAAACCTCAAAGATTGTTCCCTGTAATAAAATAGGTTATTAATTGTGAAAAGGGTGCTAATAATAAAGTCATTTTTCCTTAAACTAAAAATATTAAAGAGAGAAATTTTAAATGATAGGTTATAAAATGGTATGTCAGAATTTTGTAAACAGAAAAAGTCTAGCGCAACCTCTGGGTCCAGGTATAAAACAGTGTTTCTTGAAATAATGCGCCTTCATTGTTGTGAATTTGACCTGCAACAGACGGTAAAAACAGAGGATGAATGCAGTGTGCAGTACAATAACTGCAGAGCTGCAGAGATATGACAGCAGACGTTAGAGTGTGTCAGTGCCATGGAGATCTGCTTGTAACTGCCTAATGAACTTCCTCAATCTTCTCTCAAGTCTGCATTCATCAGACAGGTAACTGACAGTAATCAGGGCCATGTTGTTTCCACTGAGCTGTAAAAGCTGAAAATTGAGTCCAAACACACACTCTCCTAGTTACCTGACTGTCATGCAGTGTACACATTAAGACATACATATTAAGGAATGCAGTACAGTACATTTTGAACAAAGCTTTTGTCAAAGCTGAATCAATAATGGTTTTGTTGATAACAGCAGATTTGCTAATCACGGACAGAGTTTTGGTTTATGTTTGTAATGTTGATTAACTTAATTGGCAGTGGAAGTATGCACTTGTATGAACTTAATTTCTCTGCTTTGTCAACACCTCGGCACCATTAAAAAGAGTGTCTTCCTAGGATTTAGATAAATGAATAAATGATGATCTCAAGGGGTGGAGGGGTAGGGTAGCCTCAAAATCCGGTGTAAACATAATACCTTGTAATCTCAATGAAATACGCTCAAGAGGATGAGGAGGTGACACAAAAACACATATTTTTATCTTTGGCCAGTGAATTTTTCATCTTCCTGTCAATTTGGCCATTAGGTCAAAAAGGAAATTTTGGATCCAGAGTGAAGAAATGACAAATGACACATTTAGATTCCAGAAAAAGGCCCAACAAAAAAAGGTATAAAGCTAGGCAAGGCTTTTTCTGCTCTGATGTTGTTGAAGTAAGTTTGCATTGTTAACTAAAATCAGTGTAAAATACTTACTGGATAGTCAAGAAAAGGTCTTTTGTTGTGAAAAATGTATATGTGCCTGTTTTTTTGAGATTTTATTATTATTATTTACCCTAACCCCTGAAAGCTATTAAAGTTGATGCTAATCTTTGACAGCAATGCACCATGTTGGGCTTGGGGGATCTAATGCTTCTGTTACTATACATGTGTGTGGGGGGTTCTCCACTGCTTTAAAGTATACCAGCATTTCTTAGTAAACGCTTGTTTATAAGCTAGTAAGGGAGAAAAGCTGTTAAAAAGTGGGCCAACAGCATTGTCTGCATTGCCATGTATCTCAGCAGTTTCAATGCAATAAAGTGCTTGCACCATGCAGAGGGATGAGTTTTCATAGTGTCAGGTTGTGTGGAGTTGGTGATGAGTAGTGGCTGCGGTTTGGCTAATGGCCATGCACTAAGCCTATGCTCAAAAAATCAATATGGTGATAAACTGTCACACGCACCTTGCTGATACACTCATCGGTACAGATTTTACGTAATCAATATGGCCATGTATGCTTTGACAGCAGTTTTAACAAATACATCCCCCATGGTGCAGTTAACAAAAAAGCAGTCAGGAACCCCAGTGCACGCCTCACTTCTTAGACCAAAACAAGTTTCAATCCAGGAACATGGATCCTGTTTACGTCAGCAGGCTAAAAGCAAATGTCCTGGATAACTGCGGGTTTCTTCAAACAGGCAATAAGGAGGTGGACACGACTCAGGCAAGCTGTGAGAAGGTAAACACTATAGTAACCCCAGTCTTCATCGACACACAACACCAGGCTTATTACCAGTTAGCAACAACGGCTAGGCTTACCAGGCTATTCAGTGTCATCCCACTGAATGATGCTGTAAACGCAAAGTCTCTTTCAACTGCTGATCAGGAGATCATAAGCACTTAATGCTTTATTTGTAATAACCTGAAAAGCAGTGCTGATAATGGCTTCAGGCAGCTGCTGCAGGCAGTGTTGGTACACAGTTTAACCATCACTCGTCTGTTCATTAAAGAAACAGCGGTGCTGTTTTATGCAAATTAAGCAAAAAGTCAGTCTTACAAATAAAAGTGGGCTTATCTGAAAATGAAACTAGAATATGATAAGTATGAAAAACAACAGCAAGAGAGATGACAAAGAGGGTCCCTTAAAGTTCAGAAAGTTAAATATTACCGTACTTGAATTCATGAATAGCTAAGTGATTATAAATACATTAATTTGTTGTATTTCAATCCTGAAAGATCTGAATTCAACTGTTTTAAAGTGTAATAGCCTTTAAACCACATCTCTTCTGTCGTCCTCTATAATAAAGAACAGCTGCTATAGTGAATACAGTGTAGGACATGTTAATTTTGTCATATTTATTACCCCAAAAGCAATATGTATCGCGATACATATCACTTTTGTGAATGTATGAGATGATAGTTTGAACAGTCTTTTCATACACCAGTTCAAATGAATGGTCCCGTTAAATCCAATTGGTGTGTATTTTAAATTATATCATTATAGCTTATATACTATTCACATCACTCCACAGATGGGTGATCGACTTATACACCGCGTTCCACATTATTGTGCAAACGACGTTTTTCTCTGATTTTCTAGATATCAATGCAAATGACAGTCATAATATTTTTCAAGTCATCAGCAGTTAGAGTATAATTCAAATGTTTTTGAACAAACTTCATAATGATAACTATTATTTTTTTAAAAATAAAAACCTCAAAATGCACTTTTCCACATGTTCCACATTATTAAGCAGGCCACAGGTTTCAGCAATATGGGAAAGAAAAAGGATCTCTGCTGCTGAAAAGTGTCAAATAGTGTAATGTCTTGGACAAGGAATGAAACCATTCGATATTTCAGGAAAAATTAAGCATGATCATCGTAATGTGAAGAAATTTGTGGCTGACTCAGAGCACAGACGGGTTTGTGCAGATAAAGACATAATGAGGAAGGTTTCTGACAGACAAATACATCAGATTAAGAGAGCAGATCCTAAAATGCCATTACAAAGCAGCAAACAAGTATTTGAAGCTGCTGGTGCCTCTGGAGTCCCACCAACCTCAAGGGGTAGGATCCTCCAGAGGCTTGCAGTCATGTATAAACCTACTATTCAGCCACCCCTAACCAGTGCTCACAAGCAGAAATGGTTGCAGTGGGCCCAGAAATACATGAAGACTCATTTTCAAACAGTCTTGTTGACTGATGAGTGCTGTCCACCCCTCGATGGTCCAGATGGAGGAGTAGTGGATGGTTGGTGGATGGCCAACGTGTCCCAGTGAGGCCGGGACGTCAACAAGGAGGGGGCGGAGTCATGTTTGGGCCGGAATCATGAGGAGAGAGCTGATAGGCCCCTTTAGGGTCCCTGAAGGTGTGAAAATGACCTCGGCAAAGTATACAGAGTTTCTGACTGACCACTTTCTTCCATGGTACAAAAAGAGAATCATGCCTTCTGTAGCAAAATTTTCTTCAAGCATGACAATGCTCCATCTCATGCTGCAAAGAATCCCTCTGTGTCATTGGCTGCTATGGGCATAAAGGGAGAGAAACTCATGGTGTGGCCCCCATCCTCCCCTGACCTCAACCCTACTGAGAACCTTTGGAGCATCCTCAAACTAAAGATCTATGAGGGTGGGAGGCAGTTCACATGAAAACAGCAGCTCTGGGAGGATATTCTGACATCCTGCAAAAAAGCATTCTAGCAGAAACTCTCCAAAAACTCACAAATTCAATGGATGCAAGAATAGTGAAGGTGATATCAAAGAAGGGCTCCTATGTTAACATGGAACTTGTCCTGTTAAGATGTTTTTGATTGAAATAGCTTTGATTTCAGTAAATATGACCCCCTGATGTTGCAATTTCTACAAATGACCATTTTCAGCTCTTTACAACCTATAAAATGTTTTAAAAAGCTGTTGTGCTTAATAATGTGGAACAGTGCATTTTGAGGTTTTTATTTTTTTTTAAATACTTTTTGTCATTATGAAGTTTGTTCAAAAACATTTGAATTATGCTCTAATGGCTGATGGCTTGAAAAATATTCTGACTGTCATTTGCATTAATATTTAGGAAAATCAGAGAAAAATATCATTTGCATAATAATGTGGAACGCGGTGTAAATAATCAAATCTAATGAGAGGGAAGCATTATTAACATAACAATTTGGGGCAGTTTTCTTGCAGGGAAACTATTCCCTCCCTGAGTTTAGTGACAAAGACTTTAAGAGTCTATGACAAGGAGCACTCCAGCATTTCCACAGGCTATTTAATTTGACAGTGAAGACTTTCTCTTTTTACACCTATGCAGATGATGATTAGGGCTGAACAGCAAAGTTGGTAAGATTTGTTTTTTCCACAAAAAAGGGGAGGGAGATTTCCATAGTTACCTATTTATAAGATCAGATCATACAAGTCCCAGCCTCTCAAATGTCAGCATAGAAAAACACATTTGAAAGATCATCCTTAATTATTCCCTCTGGTTAAGTTGTAACTTGTGTTATTTATGTATTTGGCATTTCTAGAACTAAAAGAGCATGAATTAATGGGTTAAATGATTCAACTTTACTTTTTTATTCTTAAAAAAACTCCAAAAGTAAAAACGCACTAATTAAGCAACCAGGCTACATAAACTGAAAAGCATGGGTGATACCTTAAGGTGCTAAACACAATGCATAACGACATTTTGACCAGGGCATTCTTATATTCAGACTCATGTTCTGTTAACTGTATTAAGAAACTCTAGATTTTTAACTTCTATTTTTCTTTTGCTTAAAAAAGCTTCACTTTCCTCCTAAGTAAGGCTACATGATCTACTGAGATCACTCCTTCCCCTCTGCCTCACTAACACTCTTATCAGTCCTTCTAATAATTGAAAATCTTAATTCTCTTGTGAGTTTGACATATGAGAATAACATCATGCTATCACATTTTATTTATACAAACAGCTAATCTTTATGCATAATGTAACAAGGCAAGTGTGGAAACAAGCTCACAGGCTTTGGGTAATGCTAATTGAATTTGAAGATGAAGTGTGTCACAGACAAATTGTTTGTGACTACATCCTGAGCTATAATTATTCATGTTAAATGAGACCGGGAACACAGAACAACGTTAAAAATGCATCCTTCCTGCAAACAAATGGGGTGCCTACATTTCAATCTGTCTGCTCTCCATCTAGGGATTCATCTGACACTAATTTCACCAGCTGTGTGTCTCTATGCATCTTAGTCTGTTATGAATGCACAGGAAACTTTGTTTCTTATAAGTATATTCTAGGGGTGGGCAGGAGAACTATGGTACGCACTGTGGATGTCCTCACTCAAATAATGTTTCCTGACCCACGCATTGCCTGCGTATTGTTTTAGGTGACAGCAGTTAAAGTCAATATGTGTCAAATGTGTAACTAAACTTTCTGGCCTCATGTAAAGGCGGCCTTACACCTAACAAAATCTCCTCCGATTTCAAAGTTGCCGACAAAATTGGCTCCCGTTGTCTCAGTCGTTAGGTGTAAGGTTGCCATTACACTCGATTTCAGCAGTTTTAAGGTAGTCTCTCCTCAGTCTTGGTGTTACAACATTTTCAAATGTGTTTAATATTGTCTTAAGTCTGGTTGTATGCAAATTGTGCTTTTCAGTGACGCGACTGTCGTCCACACCCAATGAGAGTCAGTGTTGTGCATAAGCACATTAAATCACTGCATTTTAAAAACAGGAATGTGGGCATAGATCAGTCTGGAGCTGCTGAATATCCACTCAGAACTCAAGAGATTGAAAAACTTTTCTGCTCAGAGCTGCAGTCAGATCTCTGCTCCTGTGTGTTTCTGTACCTTATCTGTCAATTCAATCCAGGCTGCCATTACAGGTATCATAAACTTCAATTGGGATTTTTAAAGTAAGAGCCTGATCAATATGTTTCTGTGGTGAGACTGCTTGCGTTTTCATACAATACTTTTATTTTTAAGTTTTTCCAGGATAGTTCCTCAGTTGTTGCAGTACCATACAAAGTCGCTTCTGTGTTTAACTTTACTCTCATTTCTACTCAACGTAAACTATTTAAAAACATCAGTTTCTAAGAGATATTAACTCAAATTTGATCTCCATCTCCTTCTACATCTTGTTCTCTGCTCAAAAATTGTAGTTGTGAATTTCCACCAGATGTATGATGGAAAATAATTACAAAAGGAATCGTATTCTAGACTTGTAGTTTGTGACCCCAAGTCTTTGTAAAATCTCAGCCTGAGACCAAAAACTTGGCGGCTTGCCAACAAATTGTCTTCAGACGTGAGAGGGTCTCAGATTTCAGTCTTTTTAGAGTCTTTTAAGAGTTTTAGCAAAGTCCTCTGGTGTAAGGCCAACCCAAGTGAGTAAATAATAATAATAAGTAAGGAACTAAAAGGTACATAGAGGTAAAACTTCTCCAGCCATGGCTTTGGCCTGTATTTGCAAAGTAAACTGGATTACAGCTGCAACAATACCTGCTTTATGGCAATTATGGTAAATATCAAGGGATTTATAACTCAAAAGGCAGCAAGATAAAATTACAATAACATTCATTTACATGGCCTAACTTTTAAGCTTTAGTTTGAGCAACTTATAAAGAAAACAAAGCTGTGAATTGGTTTAATTTCAGAAATTAGTCTGTTTTTCATGGAAAGACAATACTAGTTTCTGTCACTTTTATGTCGCTGGTTGATTACAGTGATATTCTGTACATGCATGCATCTTTTTAATGTCTTACATCTTTAGATACTGTATACCACAGGGCACTGAGGTCTGTAACAAATCTAAAGTCCTTAGATCATCATTGTACTCTGTATGGTTGATTTAGTTGGCCACCATTGACCACATGAAGGCAAAATCATTTTTAAATCATTTTGTTTGTATTGCACCAATTCATACAAAGTCTAGACCAAACTCTTTTTGTTTGTTTTCCCAAAAATGTATTTTTGTGCATCTTATGCCCTTATACAAAGGAGGGGGACAGTGTATAAAGTCAGAAACAGGGATGAGAGAGTGGTAGAGAGACATACTGGAAAAGAGCCACAGGCTGGACCTGATCCCGGGCCGTCCACATCCATGGGATGCACCTTAACCACGAGGCCAGCTGTGTCCCTACACCAGTGATCATCAACTGGTGGCCCGAGGACCACATCAGGGCTCACTTCTGTCCGTCCTGCTCCCAGAACATAATCAAACCCAAAGGTAATGACAGAAAAAAACATGTGAAATCCACCTGTCAGCCATAATTAGCAAATAAGATGCATGATAAATACATGCTTATCAGTTTATTCTTGATTACAACTATGGTTTTCTTTCACCTTCAGGTGTTTTCCTGCCTGAGAATCAAAACTAGAGACCTGTTTCTAGCATGGGTTTTTTAACCAATCAGGAAACAGCACATTACCATTGAACTAGGTGAGGGAGGACATGACAGCCCCACAAATAGTCTGCAAAAATATCTCAATTGCCCCCTTGTGGCTGGTTATGGTTTATAAACTGATCTCACTTTAAGAAGCTAAAATTTGCATACATTTGAAAGAAAATTTTAAAAATTCAAAAAATTGTTAATTAGACCAAGCTGTTTCTTCATTTTAGTATATTTGACATTTCAAGCCCTCAAAACATCCCTCTATGAAAAGCTGGCCCCAGTGCAAATGAAGTTGATGACCCCTGCCCTGGGTCATACTCTTTGATGTATTAGTATAAATACCCAACACTAATCACCATGAGCTCAACACTAGCAGTATTTAGCCTTGTTACAGTGTAGAGGAAAACCTTCCCTTTACCAGACAGGAACCTCAAGCAGAACCAGACTCATGCTGACAGCCATCTGCTGATGGGGGCTGAAGCAGGGCTGAAGCTAGAAAGGGGTAGTGGGAAGGGTAGGGGGTGGGGGCAGAAGTGGAAAGAGGGGGGATGCAGAGAGTGCCTTTGTGTGTCAACATTACCAAATGGTTCTATTAGGTCAGATATCAGCCCAATCCTTGTTAATCTCACCCATAAATTAAATCTGAACTAGAAAAGCACTTGGAGAGCGCAGACCTCCGCCATTAGCCCTATCTCCCAATAGTAAAGAATCCTTTAAAAAAATCCTGGATCCAGACAGTGATCCGGATCACTCCCAACATCTAATCAGTTCTTCCTTATGCCATTTCTGACATTTCCTGAAAATTTCATCAAAATCTGTCTGTAACCTTTTGAGTTATGTTGCTAACAAACAAACTAACAAACCAACAAAGAAACAAACTAACTAATAAACTACCAAACCTTGCCGATCACATAACCTCCTTGGCGGAGGTAACAAATGGGCTTCATGCTGATTCTAGAATCAAAACATCCTTGAACTGTTCACTTAAAGAATTATTTCATGTTTGTATATTCCATTAAGGCTAGTTAGCTTGAGTGTACTCTTACATAACCCCCCGACCCCCGTGTTATCAAGAAGCATGCTCTAAGCTAATGCTTTCAGCCAATCCATGTAACAAGAAGGCAAATATAACACACATGAAATGAGGCACACTGTCAGGACTAATAAGAGGACCCCACCTCCTGCCCATGCAGCTTGGAGCTACAAACGCACACATCTAGGCCACTGTATTAAACATTAGTCCAGTTAAAATACATTGTGCAGATGACTGGTGCACTGAACCAAAAATATTAACCCAGAGTAAGTCTCAGTCAAATAAACATCCCCTTAATGTGCTGGATAATAACTTGGAATACACACTTTACTGTAGGCTACAGTGCAGCCTCTTCAGACAACAAAAAGAGAGAATTTTTGTGAATGCTCTGGAAATTAGTATCTGCTAAATTTTGGCACAAATGTAAAGAAACTGAGGATGAGCATGAAAATTGGTATTACATATTGTAGAATTGATAAACTGATCTTAAAACTCAAGGATGGAAATTAACACTGACAGTTCTGCTGGTTGAGTGTCACAATCTATATCAGTGACATTACATCTATTTTATCATATCGTAATAGACACCTTTTCGCTGATGACAGTTCTTTACTGCTTCGCTAAAACTGCACAACTGGCCACTGACACACTGCAACAAGAGCTTCACAAACTGCCAAAATGCACTCTTCAATCTGAAATTAATTTTGAACCCAGATAAAACTAAATACATGCTCTTCACTCGATCCTGATCCTGCTGACAGTGCTTCACACATTACAACTCTGGAAGGTCATAATATAGAAAGAGTCACTCAGTATATCTCAGTATCTGGCTGGATCAGCAATTTACATTCAAATCTCACATCAATTCACAAAATTAAGACAAAAATTAGGATGTTTATACAGACACAGAACTAATTTCCCTATTTCTTGTAGAAAACAAGTTTTTGAAGCCACTTTGTCTGTTTCAGAATATGGAGATGTGATCTACAGGCATGCTACAGCTAGCTCGCTTAAACCACTAGACTCAGTGCCCTAAGATTCATTACTGGCAACAGTTACTCAACTCACCACTGCGTGCTGTATGACAAAGTGGGCTGGCCCTCATTATCAGTTAGACGAGACAGGCATTGGTTACTTTTTACTTATAAAGCTATGTCTGGACATCTGCCGTTGTACCTCACCTCCTTATTGAACGTGTCCACTAGCCATTATCAAACTCGCTCAAGTGACTGGATAATGATTGAAGTTCCAAGAGTAAACACTAAAATTGGAGAAACATCTTTCAGCTTTTGTGCAGCCCACAGCTGGAACATTATACAGCAAACACTAAAACTAAGTTCAGTTATTAACATAGGGCAGTTTCAAAACATGTTAAGGAACTACTATGTGCATGTTTGTAACTGTTTTTTACAACTGTGCTCCACTTATTCTCAAGTATCTATGTCTATTTGCAATTGTGTCTCTTTTTCCTTGTTTATTTATTGTCTTGCATATTATATTAATGTACTCTCAACGTCATTGTAAATGAGAGCTTGCTCTCAATGGCATCTCGAGATTAAATAAAGGTTGAATGTATGAATGAATGAGTGGGTGGTGATGCTCTGTCAAGGCACCCACAATAACTTCTAATGTGTGATATTAAGATGTATCCAGACATACAGCCAACAATCCTCGAGTTATTGAGTCTTCTACTGGGTGACTAACAATTTATCATACCCTTTGGAGCTTTTCTTACAAAGACAGTTATGATAGTATGTAAAGTTTCTCAGCCTAAAGCCTATGGGACAAATGTAATGTCAGATTTCGGAAAGGGGAAGGGAAAGCTTTGAAAAGTTAAAACTCAGTTTCTGAAAACTTGAAACTCTAAAAAGGAGATTTTGCAAGATTTAAACTAAGATCCAGAGGCTTACATAATGTTTTGATAAATCAAATCTCTACTGACATTAAGTATTAAGGGTATGCCTTTTCACCACTGCATTGCAGCACCGTCAGTGACCGTACTTTTAACACCTTTCCTCAGTTTACAAAGAAAACTCCTGTCTATTTGTTTTCAAGGTTAGAAAGCTTGATAAGAAAACTTGTTCACACATGTTGGGGGAACACTGTGAAACACTGAAACTGAGTTTAAAGCCACTTTGAGTCATAAAGGGTATGGGGGTAGGGGAGTCCAGGGTGAGTTGCAACGCCAACAGTCAACTTTTTCACTCCAGCTTTTTTCACAGTAGTGTTGATGTCATGATAGAATCAGGAGAGTTCACCAGGAGTGAATGAGTGGGGGGGGTGGTGATGCTCAAGAATTTGCTCCCTGCCATTGGTGTACAGCACTGACACAAAGGCAAATATTCCCAGTGTAGGGTTGTTTAGCAGACGCTGGTGCTTACTCCACCACTTCTGAATCACTTTTTACATCTTGTCTTGCTCATATTTCATATGTGAGAAAAAATGTCATCTTAGTAGAGCTTTGGCGAGTTACATAAACAGGATTTGTAGTGTCTTCCAACAATAGAATTTTTTTTGGGCAGAATGCATTAGCCTTTGGTAAAAGTCTTGCAATATAAAAAATGTATTATCAGCTTGACAAACAGCAAAATAAAATATCCTTCAATAAAATTCAGGATATACTGGGAAATATTAGATAGCCTTCTCTTTAAAGACAAACTGCACAGAATTTCTGCACTGGAAATATCTATATCTAAAGAGATACATTCCTTTATTTTTTTGTGATCAAATTTTTGTTTCCATTTTTACAATTTAACAAGAGTGTACAAACAGTAAATAATACAGAGTTTGAGGGGCATAAATGTCTATATACCAACATACATATGCATAGGTCCACTTCTGAATCCTTTTGGGTACCAGAACATAAATATATCAGACAAGCACTTGTTGTCTGTAGCCCCTTACCCATTAGTAAACATGTTAAATCATACATGTATATAGGCAACAAACAAACAAGCAAACAAACCAAAAAAAACAGTAATAATGAAGTAATAAAATTAACAAAAACAAAAACCCACCCTAATCCAGGCCCCTAGCTGAATAAAAAACGTTTGGAATACCTATTTATTTAAGTTCTTTAGGAGGATGTTTATTACCATAGACCACATCTCAATGACAGAATCTTTCACTCCTTGAATGCGGGCAATGGATATCTCTAACTAAGCTATGTCTAAGTAAATAAGGACCCAAGCCTGAACAGAAAGAGGGTGAGGGGGTTTCCAGCGTGTAGCCGACTTCCAGAGCGCTGCCACAGGAGGGTGTTCCCAAAATATATGTATAAACGAGCCAACTGCTTTTAAAGAGCAGAAAGAGCACAGAGGGTCACTAACTATTTTCATTTTATGAAATTTTCTGGGTGTTAAATACAGCCTGTGTATAAAGTTGTAGTGAATTTGTTGATGGTTGGGGTTCCTCGAGACAATGTCTATATTAAGCCAAACTGTGTCCCAATCGAGAGTGGGCTTCGTATCAGGGATGTCTGTCCTCCATATAGTATCTAGATGGAGGGGTCTATAAGCATGCTGAGAAAGAAAGCTATAAATTCTAGAAACTAGTCCTTTGGTACCTTTGAGGTGGATATTGTTTTATAGAGTGGATGTGTTGCAAGAGAACTGTGCAGCGGAACCTTATTTGCAGTCAAAGCAGATCTTAATTGTAAGAAAGAGAAAAAGGTGTTGCGAGATAGATTATACTTGTCACACAGATGTTGGAAGGGAAGTAAACCCTCTTCACCAAAAATATCACCAAGAGTAGATATACCTTTTCTTTCCCAGCTGGGAAAACAGATGGGTGTGCCATCAATCAGTAACCTTGTATTGTTAAATAGTGGGGTTTGCGGGTTCCACGCAAAAGGGGAACTACAGAGTTTTTCTGCCTTCCTTCACACTGACAGTAAATATGAAATAATAGGGCCAAACTTATTGATTTTATTGATAGAAATACCCGAAAACAAAAATCCCACCAGGGGATGATTACCAGTAAGTTTCTCCCCCAATAGATGCCACAACACCTGAGCATCTGGCTGGAGCCAGGCTAGTAAGGGTCTAAATGCCCAGTTATAGTATTCAAAACTGGGGGGAGACAGGCCACCAGCCTGTCTCTGACATTGCATCGTGGAAAGCTTGATATAGGGGCACTTGTGGTTCCATATAAACTTTGTTATAGCTGACTGTAATTTGCACCACTACTGTGGCGGAGGAGGGAGAGGTAGCATCAAGCTGACAAAATTCACCCTTGGTAAGATGTTCATCTTGACTGTGGCTATCCGGCCCCGAAGTGAATTCTGTAACTTGGACCACCTGTCACAATCTGAAATGATCTTGTTAAGCATGTCATTGAAGTTGTTTCTAATACTTGATTGAATTGAGGTGGAAATTTCAATACCCAGGTAAGTGAACTATAGACATGGGCACTACACATGGCTTGGTTCAATGGAAGCAAAGCCAATTTATCTGAAAACCAGAGACCTTTCCATATTGTAACTTGGACAGAATATTAGGAATACAATGGGACGGGTTATCAATATATAATAAACCGCCATCAGCAACAGCAGCGGGCTTCATGGACAAGCTTGTCTTGAACACCTTCAACATTTCTTTGTTATATAATATTTACACTGAGATGTTACAGAATCTTAAAATTTCCTAAAGTTTTCAAAGAATTTTGAAATTGTAATGGGATGCGACTTTCAATGGAGTTCAATCGACAAAACTAACCTCAGTATGAAAGATCCCCCATTTCCAGCAAGTGCAAAAAGCACTGCCAAGCTCCGCCCACCTCCACAGCCTCCTTCTCAGCCTACGGCTCATTTGAACTGAGAACTCTGTTCAATAAAACCCCACCTCATAAGGCATACTTACTAAAGAGACGGCCAGCGTTCTGTTTTCATTCATAAATTTCTCATAAGAAAGAAATGCACTAAAAGAAGCACTTTTTGGTTGCTTTAGAAGTGATTCCAAAAAGCACATGTGTGCTCCAGTGTCACTTCCATAACACGTGTCCATTAAGAATTTTACCTACTGTGTGTTTAAAAGGATAACAGCCAAAAAAATGTTTAGATCACCTCCTTGTTATCCTGTGGGAAAAAAAAACAAAAAAACATTCTGATTTACCATCTTATATGGGTGTGACGAAATCTTGCAAGAGCACACCAGCACACATACAGTAACATAAAGGCTCATCTGTGTGTCGTCTCTAACACTGTTAAAGTTATTTTAAGAAAAAAAAACAAAAAAAACAAAACCTTTATAATGTCTCACTCGTTCCAAAAGTTGTCTCGTCACACCCCTATTGGCTTAGGAGTTGATTGGGAATTTCAGAACCAAATATGACCAGTAGACAAAAAACAAAACAAAACAAAACAAAAAACACATTTGCATCTCCAGAGTCTCAAACTTAAACCCTATAGAGCAAACATTTTACCCGCTAAAGAGACAACTGAAGGGAGTAACCCACCAAAACAAACAACTGAAAGACGCTGTGGTGAAAGCCTGAAAAAGCATGACAAAAGAGGAATGCTAAAGTTTGGTGATGTCAGAGGGTCACAGGCTTGATGCAGTTATTACAAGCAAAGGATTTGCAACTAAATATTAAGTCTTATTCACGTTTCTCTATTCTAAGTCTGTCTGTATCTTCCAATATTTTCACTTAAAATGTGGTTTCTCTAAGTGTCTTGTTCTTCATAGTTATGTTATCAGATCCAGATATAAATACCTGGAAAGGAAAGCTGAAATGTTGATCTCTTGTCCCATAGTCATCTTTCGTTGCTTTCAGTCTACAGAAGAAAAAAAAAAGTGTACCTTGCAAAAATTAAACACTTTAAGATCATAAAGACAACAGCCTACTGATATACTCTGAATGAGGAACTCTTCGTTATAGTGGGGCACTGTCTCAGTGTACCAATGATTTCATAGCTACCTCTGGCTAACATTTTGTAACAGAAGAGCCACAGATTTAACTAATCAAGCAGCTTTATTTTACATCTTTATGGAGGAAAGCCTTAGCCTTCAAAGGTTATAGATGTTATGATGACTTTCAGACCTTGGAAAGGTTACTTCACATATCTAAATTTATTTCTCAGGACAGGTGCATCGGAGGGCAAGGTATCCAGCAAACTTTTCAAAGACAAACACCCGCACACTGCCCAATTTGCAAAGAAACGGAGTATTTATTTGCAACATTTTTGTACTAGATCTTCATCAGGCAAACCAGGTTTGTGTGCAAGGTTCTGGTGTGTGATGTTTTTTCATTTTAAGAATTGGTTATGCCTCTGCGTGGGTGGGCGCCTGATTGATTGATGAGTAAGGAGCGGGCTTTGCTCCTACCAAAGAAAGTTAACATATTAGTTGTTGTTGTTGAGGAAAGACGATGTGCAGTACATGTCATTCCTGGAAGAGGAAGTAGTTTTTTTTACTTTCATTTGTAATACTTTATTTGGTACAATTTTATACTTTTATTTATTTAGTTATTTTGACTCCATACTCTATTGTTCATTTGTTTTAAAATTATCCTCCATGGACCCCACCCACATTTTTCCAAGAGGGGAAATTAGAGGAATAGGCGGCAGTGGGGCTGGGTTTTAATTTGTGCAATATAAAGAAAAACCACTGGGTACTTAAAATAGTTTAGGTTTTTCATGTTGGAGTAATTTGTAAAAACACTTGTGATGTTACATTACAAATGGTGTTTGATGTTGTTTTGATCTATTTGATAGTGTTTTCATATTGAGAAATACATATCTAAATTTTAGAATTTTTGAGGTTATATAACATTATTGCATATTATTAACACATAAAAGTACCGAAAATGGGTACTGTTGTATCCCAGTATCTGTTCACAGGTACCAGGAATGGGTACCATACCATTTCAAATGTGAAAGGTACCCATCCCTAGTCAAAACGCACAAGAAAACCTTTTTTTTTTTTTTTTTTAAATACCCATCAACATGTGTCATGGCCTTTAATGCTCCATCGAGAGTCGGAAGGTGCAGTATTTTTCAAAAAAGGAGCAGCAGTCCCGCTTACTACTTAATGTCAATGTTGCTAACATGCTAAACAGCAGGAAGATAAAGGTACCATAAGGAGCAGCTCATAACTAATAGCACAGTGAGTACCAATGATGATCAAGCCCCCTGTGCCTTTGAGGACTTTGTTTTTTGAACAGCTGAAACAGGTGGTCACTCTTCCTTATAGGTCTGCAGGGAAATACACTTAAGCAGGCTACATCTCTGCACTTGCTTTCATTTCCCTCATGCCATCTTTTGAAAAAATGTAAAATGTTCAACAAAGTACAAAGCAACATGTCCATGTTATTACTTGACATTAAGATAGAAATCCTCTCCACAATAAAGATATCCATTTTGTAGAAACTAAAAGCTTCTCATTTCCTCAGTCATTATTTAAAAGAACTGCATGCTCTAAAGGTCAAGGAAAGTTGCCTTTTGTGATAGAAGTTTGCAGAAACATACCTTTTATACAGTTCTTTGCAGTAAAGGCTGTACAATTTACTCACTGGAAGAAACTTTTGCTCTTAGTTGTTTCTTGCTGATGCCAGTGCTGGATGTGGTGTTCTACCCTCCAACTGGATAACAGGGACCTGGGCGTCAGCTGCCAGAAAGTTGGGCTGGTCCCTTTTTTGCAGGGAGAAGTTATGGATGGTCTTAAGCAAATTGCCTCATGTATCAAGGCGATTTAATGTGCCCTGCTGTGGCCTCACACAGATCAGTCCCTGTTTTTTTGTGTATGCGTGTCTCTTGGGGGGAGGGGGATCCTGTAGGGGCAAAGAAGGGCAACCTAATTAACTGATTGCAGTGGAACTTCAACATTTTCAGTTAATGGAAAAGCAATACAGCAAGCAATCATTCTTTTATATCAAATTTGTGCTGCATAATACATGTCACAACATTGACACAGCAGTATGTACATGTTCAATGGTCGCACTGCAGAGGATGCGATGGTATCATTAAACAATTCAAACATGCCATGCAACAACTTTTTCAAAGATTGAAAGAAAAGGGAACAGGTTCTTCAGGAGAACAACTGGGAAACTCTCCTGGCTACCAGCTGACTGCAGTGTTTCCCTCCGAATGAAACTTTAGTTGGGTGGTAGAAGTGGCAGAGGGGGTCATCAAGCTGGCTGAATTTTCAGGTTTATTTTGGAGTTTCTGCTCTTTGACAGTATTCATCGGCCAGACGTTGTATAAAGATCGTCAAATATCATCATTTGCGTTTTGAAATGTTTCACTCAATTTTCCATTATCACAGCTGGAGAGCTGTGTATAGACTGTATAGACTGTTTGCATGTGATGTCATACAGTTTGTTCGATCCAGGCCCACTCCAGCTTGGACAACAAAAAAAGACATTCTGTTGATGCTAGTGCTACAAAATACTCCTGTCAATAAATTCTCTAAAAAAGGTAGTGACAGCTAAAACATTCAACTGGAAACTGCCAATATTATCTACTTACATATTGTCTATTTTGCGTTGCCTTAGGACGTGTTGCCAAAAGAGCTTTAAAAAAAGTCAAAGTCATGCTACTAGAACCTTTTCTCCTTATGTGGCTATGTTACTTCCTGTTCAGAGGTGGGGCTTGTTTATCTACACATGGTTAATTTACATCAACTCTGAAGCAGTGGTGGTAGCCAGGGCAAGAAGAATTGGTTTGAGCCTGGTGGAAAGCTTTAGAGGACCTTGAAGACTACAAAATTCTACCTATGGCCAATTCTCAGGGGGAATGGATTTAACACAGAACCACGTCATGCAAGGTGATATGGATCTTTTAGGGTTAGTAGCAACAGCAACATCTCAGTTACCCCAGGCTAGTTTTGTGGCCAATACAGCTAGCAGCAGTAGTGAATGTAACTTCAGCTGCAGGGAAGAAAAATCAACAAGAGGAGGACAGCACAGATCTATCCAGAGTGGATGCTTTTCTCTTTCTTTCCAAATTCACCAGGGTAGGTGGATTTCAGAGTTTTGAATGAACAGCGGATGGACCTAGCATGGGGCCTTTTAACATCAAATAGACACTTAACATTGGTGCAGTTACTACCTGTTTTAACTTTGACACTGTCACCTTAAAATAATCCACTCAAGAGCTCTGTGTTTGGTGTTCTTAAGGGCACATATCAGAACAAAAAGTTTCAGTGTTTTGAAAACAAATTTGAGTATCCAGAGTATCACAAATCAATGATAACTTTGTCTGTGGCATGCCTAGGCATGAAAAAATGAAATCTGATGGCCTGTTCATCATATTCCATAGTTACAGCATCACAATAACAGCCATAATAACACCTGCAAATAAATAAATCTATGAAGTCAAACTGACACTAGCAGAGTTACTACCCACACTTTTACATTGTCTATATTGATCCACACCACAGAGTGTGGATTTTAAAGTTTTTGGACTGTTTCTACCTTGACACTAATAAAGTGTCATTATTGACTCTTGTTGGAGATAAAATTGACTCCTCTTATCCTTATGCAGTGTTACTTTAGCTCAACATTTATTTATCATTTTAAACTATTACAGTGGCATCCTCATATTGACACTAATGTGCAAATATGTATTTACTAAAAAATGGGATTATTGCTAAAATAAAGATTTTAACACATCAGTGTGTAATTTCCTTTCACTACTATCTATTATGTACTCATTGCAATCTACTTTTCAAAATCACTGAAGAGTGACATTTTGTGTCAGACACCTGTAGCAAAGTCAGGTGTTTTGTGGTTATGGAGCAAAGAGACAAACAAAGAGTTGGGAAACACTCTTTGATGAGAATGAGCATATCACTCCTTTCCTGTTGACCACCACTTGCCACAGGTGGAATGGCTAACTAAGTGGTTCACTTCATTCATGGTGCAGAAGCGGATAACAGAAAAATAACAATAATATACCAGTAACAAAGGAATCTCAGCTGTAATCGCTGTACAACAGGCAGCATCTAAACAGACATCTAAAAAAACACTTTTCCCAAGTCATGAGGGGAAAACTCAACAACAGATTAGAAATGCCAGTGGGCAAAGTTGACTCGACAGAAACTGACAGCATTAACACTGTCCAGTAACTCAAACGCTGAAACTCTGGAGTTAAAATTTCTCTAAGTGGAGTTAAAATTGTGCTTTGGGGGTTGACTCAACACTACACCACACCTGATATCGCCATCCTTGGCCGTCGAACTGAAAGCTATGTACATGTCAGTACCTGACATGGTATAGGGGGGTGAGAAGGAGTTTATCTGCATTTAAAGAGCTGCACACGAAAAATAAGTTATAAGGGAGGCTATTTAGTGCTGGTTTAGACAGTATTTAAACATTCCCTGGTGATTGATCCATATTCCCATTCATTTAGACCACATAGAGCTGTGGAAAGGTGGAAAGTTATATGAGTACAGAAAGCTTGTCATTCACAGAAAGATTTCCATTTCTGATTTGTAAAGCCGATGTCCCTTCAATTATGTTACTGAAATGTTGGCATTATTAGTTAGCTATACTCTGTAAGAATTCATTTCTACACTAAACAGAGCTGAGGTTTAACTGATTGTACTACTGTTATTTAAGGGGATTTTATAAATATAACAAAGCTGATGCACACTAGCCTAAGTGTTATGGTTCACAAATTAATGAAACAGCCTGATTTATGATGGTGTTTTTTTCCATAAAGTAATCTAAATGTATGGGCATGAAAGAAAAGACATTTTGCAGAAGTATTTGTAAATGATGACAAAGAAAACATTTCTGCACACATCAAGACCTTATTTAGGGTTATTTTTCTCTTTTTTCCCCTATTTTTTCCTATCATGCAAGTGGATGATGGACAGGGAAGTCATGGCAGCAAGCTTTTAAAAATGAGCCATTCGTGCTTCAGCATCTTCATTTTAAAGCAACATCAATTAAACATGTGTTGCATGGCTGCATCATCTGTACATAATTTTGCTAAAGCCTTCCTAAAGATATCTTCTAGAAGAACTTTGAGTTCAAGCTTTGAAGAGGTTACAAGTTAAAGCTGCACCACTGTTAGCATCAACATAGCAAATATTTTAGGAGAATGCTCTTCATAAGTCAAGCTGAAGTTTTAAAAGCTCTTTGGCTCAGTGACTGACTTGATGTGTTTTGTCTTATGTGTTTCATTTTCTGTCTTGCTCAAAATTTGCCTTCTCTGAAAATAAAACACCTGCAGTACATTTACAGCCCAAAGCTTAACAGATAACAAATTAAGGGCCTGACATGTGAATACAAAAGCAGATACACCATCCATTAACAGACAAATAAACTATGCAACATATGGTTGTTGCATCAGGAGCAGCACGACATCAGCAGGAAAGATGTCCCTTCTATGACTGATGCAATAACGTTTCATGCCATCATCTTCATGTAGTATTCATGACTGCGTTTTAATGTACATGATAAAAAGGGGGCTTTTATGATGGGAAATAAATGCCAAAGAGCTAGCAGAAAAATAATGCACAGATGGATTCATTTATTATCTAGAATCTCTCAGACATTACATGTTCATCACAAAGGCCTTTAAACTGTGATTATCATTTTGACTAAACATTTGACAGTTATACGTTGGCTGGCTGGAGGCTATAACCCATTTTCACTTAACAGCTCTATCTCCGGATTGAAAATCCACCAGCACCCATTTCTAAAAGCCTCAACAGCACTGTTCCCAGGATACAGGACACACTGACTGGTAGGGAGACCTCCAGCATGAAAACCACCTCGGCTGTGGCTCCTTGGAGGCCTTGATGTGTCTGCCTCTCGAGAGGAGTCGGGCCTCAGGTCAGCACATATCTGTGGTAATAACTGGGTACTAGCTGGCACAGGGCTTTGTACAGTGTGCTGGAGGAGACCTTTCAAGTTGCCCAAGCTGCTGTCTGCAGGCTGGTGCACATGGGAGGCTGTACAATTACTGCTCTCTCCAGCTCAATCTGCTTAAACTCTCTCCTCTTCCAGAGCTGGAGGGGATTTTCAGTGTTTCCCTACCATTCATTTGGGGTGGCCAAGGTAGCATCCTGCCCGTCAAAAAATAAAGACAGAAAAGACCTAAAATATGAAAGTTACCTTATCTATGTGCACTTGTTTCATTTCTGCAGATCATCATCATATTCACCTTGTCCTTTCAGCCAGTTGACAGACTGCATTACATTTCCAGAATACCTGTATGTTTCAAGTGATTGGGTTGATGTCTACCGGGTAATTTTGCCAAGTACAGTGTTTTGACATCAAATACAAGACAAAAAGACAATTCTGTCACATATAGTAAATCAAGTGCATGACTGATCTGTTAAGTATACACTGACTTCTGCAAGCTGCACATACAGACAGCACTTCTTTAGGGTTCTCTGTGAGTCTTTGAAGTTTTGACAAAAGCAGACTGTCTGCTTACGTTTTATCATAATAGCGGAGCAGCTGACGCTCTTGTTGTCAGATTATACACAGGTTATTAAAAAACACACAGACCCCAACACTTACTGGAGGTCCCCCAGACCTTTGGCTCCTTTATGTGTTACATTTGAAACAGATACGGACGAAGTGTAGGAGATGAAAGTCATGTCTCCCAAGATCAAACAAAAATTATTTGAAAAATGTAATGAAGGGCCATTTTCACACCTTTTGTTTATTTGATCTGCTCCAAATCAAGAAAAATTTGTTGCTTTGTTTCATTTGGCATCAAGTTTGGTCTGTGTTCACATGGGGGCCTTTACAAGTGGAGCAAAATGTGTGTTGAGAGAGGAAAATGTTCTCTGATTGGTCAGTTTCTTGCAGTTAAAGAATACTCCTACACTGGCATACAACTTTAACACTTTGTTCTAAAATAAATACAGTGCTTAACAAATTTATTAGACCACCACCCAAAGTAAGGTTTATGCCACAGCTGCCCTAAATTACCAAAATCATTTTTTATGTTTCTGCAATGGTTAATACACCAATATGTAGAAGCTCTTTAACCCAAAAGATATTTTTAATGCTAAGATATAATTATTATTGTTATCCATGAATTTTCAAATTTACTGATTTACAAAAAAACTGAACAAATAGTAAAGCACATTATTATTTCTTGATTAATACGTCAAATTACAGTTATTTACTTGCATTCCTGAACAGAAAAATTAGTTTTAGTGGTTGAATGTTATGCTTGATTCATTTCTGACTTCTCAGAGAAGCCCAGTGAGCCGGCTCAGAACAAGCTCTGATCTTTGAGATAGGAAGGGAGAAGCTACTTGGTAAGAGGAATCTGCTTTTGGTTGTTTCAGTTGGAAGAAGGTTGTTGGCAGTTTTGCTTAGGCTGAACGTGTTAGTTTCACTCTCTCTGCAACAATAGGTGAGGCAGTTGACGCGTGTGGCTCCCTCTATTGATTGCTAAAGTGTAAACTGCCGGGGCGGAGTTTCACTGTAGTCCAAGCTTTAAGAGAGTTTGAATCTAAATTTGCCAGCTGGGGCGGTTAGCGGCTGTGCACAATCAACTCAATTGTGCACATCTGTGGCATATCTCTCTATTTAAGTACACAGACTGCGCTGAAGCGTCAGCGTAAGCGTCAGCCCTTGTGGAAGCCCAACTGTGTGAAGACCACATTGGGTAAAGACCAGCGAGTCTACCTGTGCGAGTCCACCGAGCAAGGCCACAGACAGGCAGCACTGCCTCATAACAGTCTAACGCACCCCAGCAGTCTAACGCAACATGTGCAACCAAAAAATACAAGTCATATATGGGAACAGAAAGAAGCACAATAGTTACAGAAAACGAAACCTGCATAATCTATCCACTTTGCAGAATGCCTCTTTTCCACAACCTTTTATCACAGTTGGCCTCTGGAACTGCCAGTCTGCAGTTAACAAAGCAGAATTCATCAATTCCCTCACTAAACTGTCTAACATTCAGGTCCTAGCCCTGACAGAAACTTGGGTCTTTCCTGAGAACACTGTAACACCAACTGCTCTATCAGTTGATGCAGTGTTCTCTCATACACCTCGCTCTTCTGGCCGAGGAGGTGACACAGGCATTATTCTTTCTCATAGCTGGAACTTCAGCCAGTTCAAACCCTTGGACAATAACACCTCATTTGAATATCATGCAGTACAGGTCACTGCCCCAATAAAGGCTTACATGGTTGTGGTATACTGCCTACCTGGGGGTCACCTGGACAACTTTATTGTGGAACTGGACATGTTACTCTCAGACATCCCTGATGATGGCACACCATTGGTTGTCATGGGTGACATGAACATCCACTTGGATAGAGCCCAGGCTACTGATTTTATTTCATTACTGTCCTCCTTTGACTTGAAACTGGTTCAAACGCCTCCTACACACAAGGCTGGTAATACACTGGATTTGATTCTAACTCGCAATTGCTCCACGGCTAATTTGAGTGTAACACCACTTCACCTCTCTGACCACTACTTCATTCAGTTCTCACTTGGCTTACCTGAACTTCAACAATCTACTACTCAATTAAGATCATACCGCTGAAACCTTCAGTCACTTGACCCAACACAGCTGTCTGACGAGTTCTCAGCTGCACTAGCCTCATGTAACGAGTCCTTCACACTCACTGTTAACGAGGCCACAGACACATTCTGCTCCTCACTGACCTCCTCTCTGGACAAACTCTGCCCTCTGGTGTCTAAGCCTATTCGAAATACTCCACCTTGTCCCTGGCTCACTGAGGTCATCAGAACCCAAAGGGCAGGGCTCAGAGCGGCAGAGAGAAAATGGCGTAAATCCAAACAAACCACTGACTTGAGTGCCTATCAGCAAAAACTGTCCTGTTTTACCTCTGCTCTAAAATCTGCTAAGAAGGCGTTCTATCAATCAAAGATCTGTGCTGCCACTGATGCACGCAAACTCTTCTCTGCTTTTAACTCGCTCCTGTCTCCTTCAAACCCACAACCCTCCAGTATGTTGACTCCAGACATGTTCGCCTCCTACTTCACTGACAAGGTTTCTACCATCAGCAACCAATTCTCTGAGCCTGTCCAACTCAGTTTTCTGCCACCAGCTAGTGATGCATCACTTAGCTCATTCTCTCCACTAAGTGAGAGCGAGGTCACCAGGCTTCTGCTTGACTCTAGGCCCACAACCTGTCCCCTCGATCCGATACCATCACATCTCTTGCAGGCGATTGAGCCCACAATCAGCCCTGCTGTGAGTTGTATCATTAACTCCTCTCTGTCCACAGGTGTTTTCCCAGCTGCTTTCAAGCAAGCGCGGGTTACACCACTGCTCAAAAAACCCACTCTCAACCCAGCCCTGGTTGAAAATTACAGGCCGGTCTCACTTCTCCCATTCCTATCAAAAATACTGGAGCGCACAGTCTTCAACCAGCTCTCAGAACACTTGCAGAACAATGATCTACTTGATCAGAATCAGTCTGGCTTTAGGCCGGGCCACTCTACTGAAACTGCACTTTTGTCGGTAACGGAATCACTTCGCTTGGCCAGAGCAGCTGGTCAGTTCTCAGTTCTCTTACTGCTGGATCTGTCTGCTGCCTTTGACACAGTAAACCACCAAATCCTCCTCTCTACACTCTCTTCACTTGGTATCTCAGGATCTGCCCTACAGTGGTTTAAGTCCTACCTCACAGGGAGATCTTTTAGAGTATCATGGAAGGGAGGAGTGTCTAAACTGCATGGCTTATCAACAGGGGTGCCTCAAGGGTCTGTGCTTGGTCCCCTACTTTTCTCAATATACACCACCTCACTTGGTGCAATCATCCGCTCCCATGGCTTTTCTTATCACTGCTATGCAGACGACACACAGCTATTCCTGTCCTTTCCACCAGATGACACAACTGTCTCAGCTCGGATCTCATCCTGCCTTGCTGATATTTCTAAATGGATGAGGGAACGTCACCTTCAGCTCAACCTGCCCAAAACGGAGCTCATTATCATCCCAGCCAGTCCCACTATGGAACCGCAGATCAGTATCCAGCTTGGATCAAATAATCTCTTGCCCACTAAGTCAGCCCGGAATCTGGGTGTCATGATTGATGACCAGCTAACCTTCAAGCTCCATGTGGCCTCGATTGCTCGGTCCTGCCATTTCGCCCTCTACAACGTCAAGAGGATCAGACCCTACTTGACAGAGCATGCTACACAACTCCTGGTACAGGCTCTTATAATATCACGTATTGACTACTGTAACTCATTACTGGCAGGCCTACCTGCATGCACAGTTATACCTCTGCAGTTGATCCAGAACGCAGCACGTCTGGTCTTCAACCAACCCAAGAGAGCTCATGTCACGCCTCTTTTAATCTCTCTACACTGGCTTCCAGTTGCAGCTCGCATTAAATTCAAAACTCTAATCATTGCTTACAAAGCAGTAACTAAAACTGCTCCTGTTTACCTGGAGTCCCTCATCCAGGTCTACACCCTTCTCGCCCACTACGCTCAGCCAGCGGCGCCTGGTACTTCCAGCACATCATGCTCCTAAGTCACTAGCTCGACTCTTCTCCTCTGTTGTCCCTAAATGGTGGAATGAATTACCCAACTCCATTCGATCTACAGACTCCCTGTCTACTTTCAAGAGAAGGCTAAAGACCCAGCTCTTCAGAGAACACTTTGCACTTAGCTAGGCAATTCTCTACTGTTGTCCCCAGTAGTAGATTGAGTCTCAGCCAGACTATTCTCCACTGCTGCCCCCAGTGGTTGAATGAGTTTCCCTACTATAGTTAGCTCACACTGTCCTGCTCTACTTCTGGGATTTCTTTGCCCAGCTCTTTGGGAATGATCCAGCACTTGGTCCTTGGTAAATAGTTGTTGTGAAGTCTAATGAATGGCGATTAGTGATCCCACATTTTCCTTGATTCATTGTTGCTGTCTAATAACAAAAAAAAAAAAACATAAAAAAAAAAAAAAAAAAAAAAAAACTACATAAACAACGTATATTTTAGGTACTCTGCCTTAAACTCTACACGGCAGCACTTGCGTCCAATTGGACCTGAAGCACTTGATGGCACTTACTGATGTTGTTTCTTCTTGTCTAGATCATTGCTTGTGTTGTTCTTGCTCTCAAATGTACGTCGCTTTGGAGAAAAGCGTCTGCTAAATGACATTGTAACATTGTAACATTGTAAATTTGGGAATAAAAAGGTGAAATCAGTCTGAAATTCCTCATTCCTGTTCAATATGGTAAAACGTGGAGAGCTCAATGAAAATGAAAGAGTCCGCATTAAAGCACTTCATGATGCTGGATGGTCTCTGAGACAAATATGACAGGTCTAATAAATTTGTTAAGCACTGTACATTTCAAATATATAATTCTGAAAAATCTTTTATAAAAACTGAAAACTAAATAATAACACAGAGAGTTAAAAACGTAATACGTCGTATTAAAACTATCTAAATAACATGATAACATTATTAGACCGTTTGTACTTACTAAATAACAAGCAAAGATGAGATTCAACAGAAGATGAAAAAAACTCAGTTCATTTACAAGATGGAAGGACTCAGCATGCTCAGCACTGTGTGTGTATCACAGCAAGCAGAGAGTGTGCGTTTACTACTTGATCACAGTCACCCTGTTTCTCCAAACCATTTAATCCAGTGTTAACAGACTACCTGGGAGTGACATTTTAGTCTGGTTTTAGTCCATAAAAGTCCTCACATTCCAGTCCTTCTTTTTTTTAGCCCAAGCATTTATTGTCTTACCAACATCTGGTACCAAGTCATGGCAGTACGTTCTATGCACTCTGCCAGACCTGGGGGAACTGCTTTCTACTGCTAAGAGGCAAAACAGATACAGATGCATTGTTTTCTGACAGATTTACCCACAGTGGAGAAATATCATAGATTTTTAATGTCTGACAAAAACTACATTGCATTTTAATCAAGTTTAAGCCATTTTGACGAAAATGAAACTTACTTTTTTTAAGTTTTAGTCATTACAGATCTATCTTTGACAAGTCTTAGTCTAATTTTTGTCATGGAAAAAGGCTGTTGATGAACATTTTTAGTCATAGTTTTAGTCGACGAAATTAACACTGGTGTGAAGACGCTTGACAGAACAGTTAATGGTGTTGGACTAATTTGGCGAACAACAAACGCGTGCATATACTGTAAATTGGTGCATATATCCTTGTTACCATGGTCTGGCACTGCGGTATGGTCGTCTCTCAAGTCAAATTGATTACTATGGATGCTAGCTGTAATATGGTCCACAGAAGTGTGAGTTTAAAAACACTTCAATTCTTCTTTTCCAGGTGTAGATCAGTGAGAAGTAATGCTTATGTTTATTAATACCCACAGGTGCTGCGTTCTGCAGCAGCCACACCAGGCTAAATTAAAACCATGAAGAGGAACTTATCTTTACCCCTGTATGTGAAATGTAGAAGAACTGTATCAGTGCTAGTTGATTATTTTAGGCGCTGAAGTATTCTGTTACTTTTTATAAGCTTCTTGTAAAAAATGAAATTGGCTGGCCAGAGCACAAGATTGACAACACTGTAATCATTTTTAAGTCCAACCTTAATCTGTTTTCAAAGCACATGAAACTTCACATCCCAACATCCTAAATGATAATAGTTGATCATTATTTCTTATATTATCTCTGGGAGGAACTATGTGTTGTACATGGAGAGGAAAAAGAGCCAAACTTAATTTGATCCTCCGTTCTAATTCAGCTCATTTTTCTTAAGTGTAAAAACAATGCTTCAACTATAAATCCCTTTCATCCTGCAGATGTCGCCTCATAAACACTGTGTTTTTTTTTTTTATATTGATAGCATTTTATTTAAGGTATAAATGAAGCGCTGTTAGAGGTAGGGATGCACTGATCCACTTTTTTCAGTTCCGATCCGATTCCAATAAATATGTGCCGATACCAATATATATATATATATATATATATATATATATATATATATATATATATATACATATATATATATATATATATTTTTTTTTTTTTTTAAATTATTATTGTTGTTGATATAATGTGTGAGGTTACATGAAGCTGTAGTAAACCACCCAGCTACTCTTATTAAAAAGCAAAAATACAAAAATGAATTGAATTTAAATGTATTCCAAACAAATTTATTTGAACTACTAAACACTGATTAACTAGTTGGTTAATCTAATTACCTATCACTTTTTATGAACACGTGCTTGAAATCCCTGTCTATAATGCTCTTTTAAACTGTAACGGCCCTCCCGCCACTAGAGACTGCTGTAGCTTCAGTTAATGGCCGTAGCCTTCCTCTCTGACCCTTCACCCGATGTCAACAATCAGTAGCTTGTTGGTGGCTAACGGCTAATGGCAGTTAGTGACAGTTTTCCAAAGGAGTGAATGGAAATAAAGTGGTATGTGAGCTGTCGAGGGTTAAGCTCACGTATGACAACTCATCCAAAGTGAAAAGCGGCCAAATATCAAAGCACGATACTAATCTGCAAAGAGGAATGGAGGCTAATGTTACACCCACTCTTCTTTGTGTTCTCTCATCTTTAGACTAGCTTTGGCTATTCTAAATATAGATTTAAGTTTAATCTACTAGGTAATAATACCGCCAAGAACATCCCTAACTAATACTAGCTCAGTTACACACAGACTGTCTTGTGTTAGACTGCAGTGCGTTCATGGTCTACCGCAAACTTTAGGATGGATTTGGATCGGTCACTTGGATCAGTGCTGTCAGTCAGATATCTGATCTATTAATTACGTCCATATCGGACCTGATATCGATATTGGATCGGATCAGTCCCATCCCTAGTTAGAGGCATGCACTCTGCATGCTGTGATTGCAGTTAAATAATGTGTTTTTATAAAAAATAAAAAAACTGGCAGTGATACAGTATCCCCGTAAAATTTGGAGAGGGTATTACGGTATTTAAAAAATAAATACCACCAAATCCTAGTGTGTGAGCCTATCATTGTGTGTGCCAAAGGGTTAGAAGGGCAGAGTGTAGCTCATTATTTGATTAATTGATCAAATTCTTTCTACAATAGAGCAATAAATGTAAATACAGTTAAAGTGTATGGGTTTAAAGCAATTTATGTCAAATACCACAGTAGTATTTCTCAGGCAGGCAGCAGCCTGATGAGAGTAAAATTAAAAAAGGCACTTGAGATACTTAAAATGACACATATCCCTCTGGCTGCCGTTGCTGATTAAATCCAAAAAAGCTCAATGTTTCCTGAATTAGCGCAGCTCAAGGTTAGTTCATGTTCTCACCACAAATGAACCGCACTGGGGTGCGAATAGAAACTGACTGAGACCCAAGTCTTCAGGCAGGCCTGGTTGTGTTGTCTGCACCTGAGATTGGTGGTAAGCTTTCACACCAGTGCAAACAAACCGAACCAACTCAGAAAACAAACTCAAGTTCATACGGTCACCACACGAACGATATGTCATACAATGTGATCATAATATGTAATATGGATCATTTTTAGCTGTACAAAGCAACACTGCTGTGAGGCAGTTCACCTACCCACCAACTTATAACCAACCCAAGAAAGATATACAGTATTTCTGGAGTCAAAGTTTAAAACTAACAAAAGAAATGTTCTTCCACATCTTTTGTTTTCGTCTTTAAATATCCTACCTCTATAGCTGAGACCAGACAACCACCTCTACCTATAAACAAAGAGAAAGCACTTGATTTGGTGGAGTTTTCAACAACTGGCCAACAGTACTGCATTTTTGAGATCTCTATGACTCAGAGGGATGTCAAATAACATGAGACACCTTTTTGACATGGCGACTAGGACCACTTTAACTTGAAAGTCCTCTGAACCACAAGACTGCAGAAACCTGTGCGATTTCCTAATTGCCTGGGAAACCCTTGGTCTCTGTATGACAAATCTGTTCTGAAGAACTGTAATACACACAAGAATGACCTCTGCCCTCCCTCTGCAGATTTCATCGTGGGAGACAGCGGCTACCCTCTCACTGACCTGCCTATTACCATCATCACCCTGTATGAACCACTGCAGAGAAGGGTTTAGAACTGCTTCAACCAAAAACAAGTTAGAGTGTGCAAAAGAGCCATCCCTTGATAAGACTAATATGATGAAGGTGCACTTTTAAGGACCTAGAGGTAGATAGTTCTCTTTTACAGGCAGTGTTTACTTTGTGTTGTATTCTCAAGAACATTTGTCTGATTAAAGAAGACATCATCCCGTCTGCAAAATGACCGAATGCCAGTCAGTCTGTCACCTCCACTGCAGCCAAACTGGTTGTAATGCTTTGTAAAAGCTTTGTGCTGGCTAAACCTTTGCACACAGGTCAAAAAGACACCCTCTTATTTCCAAAATAAAGGAAAAGGGTTAAATGTTTTCTAAATCATGCTGTAGTGCAAACACATCAGTGTGCTAGTGTTGCTTTTGAATGCACATCTCACCACACACACCAGTGCTAATTGCCATGTGCAGTATGAGGGTAAAAATTCCTGATCCCTTGAGAGCTGGTGATAACTGTGCCACATTATTTAAAAGATGTCCCAAGAACTCTCCAGTGATAAGGAAAACAATTATTCCTCTGTGTGACTTAAAAATAATTTTCCAAAACAAAACAAAAAATCTGTTACATGACTGTTAATATTCTTGTAAATGGGTTAAATCCATCTGGGAACGTTATCTTACTATAATAATAATAATAATAATAATAATAATAATTGCACAGCACCAAGATTCCTTTTGAACCATGAGTATTTCTTTCTGTGGGAGGAGGGAGACAACAGAGATGGATGGCTCAACATCCTCCATATGGCGGTTCAGCCAGACTTAATGGCCTCCTCATCCTCCGACGTCTCCTAGATCTGGACGGCTTCAGCTGACTTTGACTCCCTGCCAGAGACCACAGCATCCACCCCTGCAAAGGTTCTGTTCGAGTCCGACATCATGGGAGGATCAATAGATGGCCTCCAACTGATGGACTCATGTATGGTAGAAAAATCCAGATAAGTGGGTGCTGTGGCCTCTCCCCTGCGAGCCCCCTGCCAGTTGGAGCGTGTTGGAATGCCAACAATACTGTAAGCAAAGATACAAAATCATTCAACAGCTTAATAAGTGGAGATAAAAACTGGTATCACTGACAACCCCTGAATCCAGAGGAGATTCACAGTCACATCAAGTCTTTTGCATGTTTTGCCTTGAGCATGCTAATCGTTCCAAGGCGTTTAACAGAGTAGACCACACAATGCTCAAGTAAAGGTAGCTGGAGAAGGTCTGTCTCATCAAAGTTTTACCTGGTTTGACATCCACCTTACAGAAACAAAACCTTCATCTAGGTGACATTACCACCTCCTTGAAAAAAATATTGGTATTAAAACGTTTCCCGTGACTCTGTTATCCTGATTGGTAAGCCTCGTAGAGTGGTTCATTAATAACTTGGTCAAACAGTGAAAGAGCAGAGTAATATCAGCTTAACAAAACAACAGGATTAGATCTGCCTTTGCTGACAGTGCTGACTCTGATCTCCTGCTTTGACTCTCGCCGTCTCTTAGATCATCAAAAAAGTTTGCAAACCTTGGGAAGATTTTGCAAATTACTTTTCTGCATCCCTGCGGTTTAGAAAAACACAAAGCAGTTCCATAGAGCCCTGTGAGAATTTTAAGTAAAGTTTTCATTTTCAAACATGACTCCCTGCACCAGTGGAAACAGAATTAGAGAGTATGAACATAGAACTGCAACAGATAGAATGTGCATTACAGCTGATAATATGATCTCTCGGCTTTGTGATATCACACAACGCTGCTCCGAAGATTAGTGTGGAAAAAAACACCACATTAATCAAAGATTTATATAGATGTCAAGCTTTTGTAACTTACTAACCTCCATCTCATCCATACTTGATAAATTGCCAATTCATGAATTAATTTCACTTTTTTATTTAACTAATTCATTCATAGTTTAGGACTAAATTCACAGGCTTTTCCCCGCCTACTCAATGACAGTAACACCATGATTACAGATAACATATTCAAGTCACACAACCCCTGTGGAGAGGCATTCCCACGACAGCTGGGACTTATTATCCCTCTAGCATCTACAGGTTTACCATGGGGTTTCCTCCCAGGTGGACATGATGAGAATACAGAGGCAAACACATGTATTCTGTTTTGGTGTAATACTGGCAGTAGGAAAAAAGAAACAGTAAATACAACCCAAATCCATTACACCCTAATGGCTGTCATTGCTTCTAAATAGTCTTGAATTTCTGTGCTTTCTTAACGTGAGTAAAAGCTCTAATGTACTTCCAATGAATTTAGCTGCACAAGTGAAAATGAAATTTCTTTTTCAATGATTCCCTGGGGCTGAGCGCAGCTGAGCTATGTGCATGTGTCTGTCATACATCCAGTTTCCTGTTAAGGTTGAACTCGACTGCAGTAATTGGTTCAGTTCTTTTTTTATGTGAACTCCCAGTCTGCAATATATCACACTGGATTCCAGACATCTCAAAGTCGCTTTTCTGTAGATTTTCTCCTGCTGTAGGATCCCTTTGTGAAACTCGTCTTGCTCATTTTTCATCTCTGCAATGTGGAAATTGTCATTGTTTGAGGTCTGCATGTAGCAGAATGACTTTGCACGGAATAAAAGCCCAAAACAAGCAAAAAACAATTTTTTGACCTTTAAAGAAATGTGTTAATTTGATTAGTTTTTGAGATCACATGCAACTAAAGATGCAGTAAAAAATCCTGGTATGGGATGGCTACATGATTATGATGAAAAA
This sequence comes from Cheilinus undulatus, assembly GCF_018320785.1. Lineage (NCBI taxonomy): Eukaryota > Metazoa > Chordata > Actinopteri > Labriformes > Labridae > Cheilinus > Cheilinus undulatus. The sequence continues at coordinate 31,574,923 of NC_054881.1, read as the reverse complement.
TATAATCACAAGCAATTTGATTAAAATTTAGGTCATGATTGAATATCACAGTTACTTATGAATTTTAGGTAAAGGTGCACATTTGACTGGAATTTACTGCCTTTCTGCATCCGTATCAGTGCATGTTCTGAAAAGGAGTATGTGAAGATATGTAGCCATATCAGTGTTTTAAGCACAGGCCTATCAGTAAACCAATATGACACTGTTACCCAACAGCTGTTGTGATCCTGTGATTAGATGTGTTAATAAGTGGTGCTCAATGTTAACTGTTATCTGGGCATAGATAATCTGGTTACCTTGCTGCTAATACATATTGGAAATTGCCATTGACAGGCCAACATATGTTACAATGTTACAATGTCATTTAGCAGACGCTTTTCTCCAAAGCGACGTACATTTGAGAGCAAGAACAACACAAGCAATGATCAAGACAAGAAGAAACAACATCAGTAAGTGCCATCAAGTGCTTCAGGTCCAATTGGACGCAAGTGCTGCCATGTAGAGTTTAAGACAGAGTACCTAAAATATACGTTGTTTATGGAGGGGTTTTTTTTTGTTTGTTTGTTTTGTTTTGTTTTGGGTTTTTTTTGTTTGTTTTTGTTTTTGTTTTTTTTGTTTTGTTTTCGTTTTGTTTTGTTTTTGTTTTGTTTTGTTTTTTTGTTTGTTTTTGTTGTTTTTTTTTGTTATAAGACAGCAACAATGAATCAAGGAAAATGTGGGATCACTAATCGCCATTCATTAGACTTCACAACAACTATTTACCAAGGACCAAGTGCTGGATCATTCCCAAAGAGCTGGGCAAAGAAATCCCAGAAGTAGAGCAGGACAGTGCGAGCTAACTATAGTAGGGAAACTCATTCAACCACTGGGGGCAGCAGTGGAGAATAGTCTGGCTGAGACTCAATCTACTACTGGGGACAACAGTAGAGAATTGCCTAGCTAAGTGCAAAGTGTTCTCTGAAGAGCTGGGTCTTTAGCCTTCTCTTGAAAGTAGACAGGGAGTCTGTAGATCGAATGGAGTTGGGTAATTCATTCCACCATTTAGGGACAACAGAGGAGAAGAGTCGAGCTAGTGACTTAGGAGCATGATGTGCTGGAAGTACCAGGCGCCTTTCGCTGGCTGAGCGTAGTGGGCGAGAAGGGGTGTAGACCTGGATGAGGGACTCCAGGTAAACAGGAGCAGTTTTAGTTACTGCAGGACCGAGCAATCGAGGCCACATGGAGCTTGAAGGTTAGCTGGTCATCAATCATGACACCCAGATTCCGGGCTGACTTAGTGGGCAAGAGATTATTTGATCCAAGCTGGATACTGATCTGCGGTTCCATAGTGGGACTGGCTGGGATGATAATGAGCTCCGTTTTGGGCAGGTTGAGCTGAAGGTGACGTTCCCTCATCCATTTAGAAATATCAGCAAGGCAGGATGAGATCCGAGCTGAGGCAGTTGTGTCATCTGGTGGAAAGGACAGGAATAGTTGTGTGTCGTCTGCATAGCAGTGATAAGAAAAGCCATGGGAGCGGATGATTGCACCAAGTGAGGTGGTGTATATTGAGAAAAGTAGGGGACCAAGCACAGACCCTTGAGGCACCCCTGTTGATAAGCCATGCCCCTGTTGACATATATGACGTCCTCCTCGTCATTTTCATTTATTTTTATAAATGATGTACTTGACATTGTGATCTAAATAGATTGTTTAATTGAGCAATTATTCTTGAGAGTTCAGTAAAAGGCATCGTTACTTAAGTGAGAGCTGTGAAGATAGTTTCTTACCATCACTATGGTACATTTGTGTCATCTGACATCTTTCTTTCTTTTTCATTAAACAGCAGTTAGCAAACAGCTATGTTAGCTATATACAGATGCACTACAGCCTCCATATAGCTATAGTAGTACATTAATATCAGGTACCAATAGAAAATAACTCCACCACATATTTCTAGGGCATAACAGTAAAAGACAACTTCACATTGTTTTATAAAGTGACTGTTCAAAGATGATTATTACACTTATTCCTTGACAAAAAAAGAAGAAAAAAGTAATCTAGCCACTAAATTAAAATGCCATAGCTTTCAAAAGTGAAAAGAAAAAAAGAAGTACCCACAGTGGCATATGCCACTTCGTACATTCAATAATCTTTTCTGAGCCCTCGAAAGATCTGATGGGAGCCTCGTTTCACTTTCGTGCATCAATGGCCTCATTTTTGGTGACTACCCAAAGCTTGTTCATATAATTGCAGGTTAAAGGAGAGTGCAGATGAACTGGTAAATTTAAAAGCTTCTGCCTCAGCTCCTTGTTCAAGGAGACAGTCATGTCTCTGCATGAGTGGAGAAGCAGCCTGTTGATCTTGAGCTCCATCTCATCCACCAAAAATGTTCACTTGAGACTACACTGCACTCAGTGACCTCAGGGTCTCCAGGCACCCTTTCCATGTTCCTGCACTCTTAAAACCCTTACACTAGGGCATTTTTACTCAACTTTTCTACATTATTTAGTGACTTCACCTTGCAAATGTGTGTTTTTCTACTTCTGTTCGACATTTACAAGCTTCAAGTGCCACATTAATCCTTCCCTCTATACACATGATTAATTAAAGTTAAAATCCTTAGTACAAAGAACACACTGGAATTTGCGTCTTGTTGTGTCTTTCGGCAATGTACTTGCCTCAGTTTACTTCCCATTAATTGGTTCTTGAAGAGTATTAATCCCTTAGAGATAGCTTTATAGTGCTCTATATTCAGTGGCTGGAATTAGAGAGCCAGCAGCAGCACCTTGCCTCCTCCTCTGAGACGGAGAGAAACAGTGGATGCTTTCTCCAGAGAACAGACAGCCGTATTCATTGGTATATTCATTGCTGCAGAAGGACAGCTACGAGCATGTCAACAGCATACAGTATGAAAAGAAACATTTTTACCACAAAGATTAGTACCAGTGAAAAAAATCACTAACAGCATACAGTGAGATAAAAAAAACTAGATTACAGATCCATCCATTTTCTCATTAAGATAACTGTAATTTTAGGATTTGATTCAATGCTCATATAAGGCCTAATCTAACACATTAGTGGTTCTGCTAAAATATAGCCATTCAAAACAGCCTCAATGTCCCTTAAATATTCCTGTGGATTCACTCTGCATCTTCGGGCTGATGCACAGCAGCAGTCCAGAATACTATGTTGCCAAATCAAAAAAAGATGCTGCACAACAACGTTGCTTGTCAGTGCTTTCCATCAGCTGGGCCTCTGTGAGTGAATTTCTTTTATTTTTGGGGATGGAACTAGACTGTAGGAGATGTCCTCAATCCTCACAAATGCAGGCACATTAATGCATGTAAGCGCACATACACCCACACACACACACACACACCATCATCCCCTCCTACATGCCCACCCACCATGGAAAGTGCCATTGTGGAGTTTGAGCTGGAGCGTGGTGAATATAGTACACTGTTCACCAACAGTCATCAGCTGCCTGCTGAGGGGAGTGAAAGTGATGGCAGCGATGACTGGGCATGTGCGTGTGCGGCAAGGAAGGTGTGAAAACGGGGGAACTGCCATCAGTCATTGTATCCATGAGAGTATTAAAGTGGAAAAAAGGGACTGAAGAAAATATCAAGACAGAAGAAGGAGAGAAAAGCCCTTGTTGGTTCAACAAAAAAGGAGATATTGTTGATTATATTGCCAAGATGGATTCAATAAACCTCTTCTCTTCCTAAGTTCTTAACAAAATATCTGTTTTGAAATATGTAATGGTCAAAGGTCAACTTTCAGGAATTGTGATACATTTCAGTACACAGAAAGAGTCCTACTTTGCAAATTAGCTTTAAAATTTCCTTGGTTTTAAACTGCGCTCGAATTTGCAGTCAGGGTTGGTGTATGCGAGTACTTTAAAGGCATGCAAATCTGTGTTGTCAGTTAATTTTGCAGTCTGCAAAGGCGACTGATGTAAGATTGAACCTAGTCCTGCAGGTCTCCTACTACACATCTAACCAGATTAAGGGAGACAAGAGTCTTGAGAAAGCTTATACTGAGCTGAGAGGCTAGGTGTGACACTTTAACAGCTTTTCTCCTTTTTTTCATAAACATGCTTTATTTGAAACAGTGATATACTATTAACCAAATAAACATTGTGGAGCACAGTGATGGTGTTCATCACGAACGAGCCTGTTCCATTAAACAGCTCTTACATGTACCACGGGAGCTGGCACCTGTTTGAGATGGAGTTGTCTTTCTTCTTTTAAAAGTTAAACTGTAAATGAAGAGCTGTTTAGGAGCTAAAGGGTCAGCTCTTATTAGTGAGCTGAGCCAAATGATCCAAAGCTGTAAAAATAGAACTGATTTCCTACAACAACAAGCAAGACTTGACAGACCTTGGCTTTAAACAAACAACAAGCACAATAGGAGTCAACTGTGCCAAACAGTACTGAACCAAGCCAAACAGCTTGGTGGAAATGGACCATATATGATTGTTGTCAGACTCTGCTCTACCAGGTTTTAGACAGAGGTTTTTAATCCATGTCTGCTGCTGTTGCTCAGGGTCTTTCTTGCCTATTTTAGGAAATTTAGTAGCTTATGAGTATTTCATTTTCCACAGTTTGAAGTCTTAAAAAGCCCAAACTTTCCCCGATCTGGAATTCTTCATGGTGACATGATGGCATCTGCAAACAACCTATACAGACATTATGTTCTTCGCCTAATAACAAGTAATGGTCAACATGTTTGCACCATGTCCTCAACTAAAAAGCAAGTAATGCTGACAACTGTTTTGATGGCGATTTTTTTAGACTAGCAAGTGTTCTTAACCTTGCAAAGCAGATGGATATGCCCATTTCCATGTTTCTCACTGGCGAATCTATCTTGCAAAGCTCCTGTTTGAACCGTTTGGGCCTAGTTAGCTGTCTATGAATGGTTTACCAGATGGATGTGTTTCACACATCCATCTGGCATGTCACGTTAAAGTGTTCTTGGTTTTGCTTAATTAGTTATAGATTATTGTGTATAGTTGCACAGTATCTGTTTGTAATCCATCACTTCTCTTTAACCTACAATTAACCCAAATAAAGGTGTGGTTCATTTTTACCACAGTACCACATTTCCTCACTTGTCTCCCTTGTCTTACCATTCCTTTAATACACTTTTGTCAAATAATAGATTCTCCTTCCTTGATAATATTCTGTGACAAGTCCAGACGAGTCCAGTAAAATATATTTTCGAGCAGCAGCTCAACCTCACTGTGCATGTAAATATTTTATCAAATTACACCCTAAGCATCCAGGGCCCCATCTGATCGGTCAAATGATGCATGCTGAATGAATGACTGCATGCATGGTTCATGGTTTTCAAATGTGTGCATGTGTTTCTAATTAATTGCCTCTTAGGTATCATTGCAATAAGTACGTAGCACATTCTCATATTGTGCTTCAATGAATATGCAGCTAATTGTTCAGCACTGGTTCAGGTACACATGGGCCTGTCAATTTGCACAAGGTCCATTTAATTGGAAACAAAAACACTGCTCCACAGCAGTACTAGTGATCAAATATGCAAAGAGTATGCCTCAAGAAATCATTTCTTAATTATCCGTTTCTTTTTCACAACTGTTACAGCCTGTCCGAACAGCATGCGACAACAGCGAGCATCTGCAACAAAATCAGCTTGATTTAACTATTTCCTAAATCAGTGTCCTTACAGCCTTCAAGCAATGTGACTTGTTACCTCAATGCACCATTTCTATTTGTCTTTCACTTGCTTAGACATGGACCAACAACAAATGAGAAAAAGCAATGTGCTTGGCATGTCCTACAAGGAGATTTTCTGATTTTCTCTGGCTTTCATAACTTAACAGAGGTTGTTAGCTTGTTTTACAAAGATGAGATAGTAGGAAATTACTGAAATTCATATTTGTGATTGAAATGTTGTGCTCCGACTTGTGTTAACACAGAGGCTAAACTTTCATCCGCAATTGCAAGCACCCCACTTTCCATTGTCTACTTTCAAAATAAAGGCACTCCATGTCAGACTGTAGGCAAGGGGAAAATACAATTTACAGAGGAGAGCAGTCAGTGTTTTTTGATGTCGTGTGGACAGCAATCTTTTAGAGGTGTGTGATTAGAAGTGATTTTTGACACTTGTGCTGTTAACAGTGGTGGGTAGAGTTACAGTACTCAAGTAAAAGAACTGTTACTTCACAATAATAATTATTCAAGTAGAAATAAAAGTACTCACAAAAATGAGTACTTGAGTTAGAGTAAATAAGTACCTTATTACAAGACTACTCAAGTTGTGAGTAACTTTATGACTAACTTCATTTTGTGCAATTTATTAAAATGTAATAACTTGCAACATATTATTCAGGAGTAGTAATGTAAACTGCACATTGTCATAAATAAAGCAGCATAACTTGCCAAAAGTAAAAGAAATTAAAAACTTAACTTAATACATAAAGCAGCAGTCAACTTATGTTTGTTAATCACAATTATGGGATGAAAAATTCAATATAATAATTTTAAAAAATACTCTTTCATAATAGTTATCTTATTTATACATGATGAATTTAATCTTATATTAATTTGTTCCTAGCAGTTCTTACGTTTTAATCACATAATATTCATTTTATCATGTATTGGTGATTTTTGGCTCATATTTATGAAATTAATCTTATGAACTGGCCTGATTTCTCACTTTTGGTCCTTTTTTATTTAGGCTAATTTTTACTTTTAGCTCCAATTTATGAATTTTTATCCTGATTATCACTCAACAAATTTTGCAGGCCAAACTGAAACTTATTAAAATCAAAGCCAACTTTGGCCCACTAGCCCCACATTATAACCATGTTAGGTATGATCATGATATCAGAGATATACCCCACGCACTTGATAATAGTATCACCTACGACGTAAAATTAAATACTGCACATAAAATCACATTTGTGGCAGAGCTGCATAGGTGGTTGGACACGTGACATCATTTATCACTGACAAATGTGTCTTTGTAGTCTGCAGGTTAAAACAGAGATTTGAACTTATACGTTTCGCTAACTAGCAGTGCAGTCGTTAGCTTGTTTAGCTTCCTCAGTATAACAGGCTTCCTTAGACTTGATGTGCTATTTTTGAAGCTTGAGATTTCCACCGTTTTATGTAGACACAGTAGGCAGCGCGCTATGTGGCTGTTCTTCCTCATCATTTGAAAAGCAGAGTCTTGATGTTGGACCAGGGTTGAACACACTCCTCTGAAGGAGACACAGGTATTACATCTTCAGCCATTATCTCTAACTGTTGATAGTTTGGGGGGGGGTCACTCCTCCGTTTACTCTGTGGTGCTAAGGATTTTACCTCATGCTGCTGTGGGAGCTCAGGTGAGTGTAAAAAAATACTTAATGAAAATAAATACCAGACGAGTAAAAGTAGCAACCAGTGTATCACCCAATGTAATGGAGTAGAAGTATAGTTTTTTAATCACAAATGTAACGGAGTAGGAGTAAAAAGTACTCTGCTCAAAAACTACTTAGAAGTAGGATTTTTCAAAAAAAAAAACTACTCAAGTGCATGTAACAGAGTAAATGTAACGCGTTACTACCCACCTCTGGCTGTTAGGACATCTGAGTTTGGTCGTCATCGCCAAGGAGTCAATTAGTAACTAAAACCAAAAAATTGATATTTGGACTTTCCATTCTCCTATATATCACAGGATTCAACCCAAAAATTGCAACAAATATGGTTCAAACTGCAATGTTTTTAAAGCTTAAGGATACAGCCTTTTTGTAATTAGAATAATAACAGTTATTAGAATAGTAATTAGAACTAGAACCTTTTATCTGAAGTTGACTTGACAATTGTAATTAATGCCGTGTGGCTAGAAGGGTTAAACTGTAAGGCGATTAGAAGATTGGAGATCAAGCCCTGCTTCCTCTTTTTCCCATGTTAAGGTATCAAAGTGCAAGACACTCAACCCAAAATTGCCACTGCAGATGGAGCCATCAATGTGTGAGTGTGTCTGAATGTGTTAGATTACATCTTGATTGGCAGGCTAGCAGCCTCCATTGGCCTTCAGTCCATGTGTGGTGGAAAGGGTGAATACTGAAAGGTAGTGCAAAGCTCTAAAAGTGCCTGCTTTCTGTCAACTATTTACAAACCCTGATTCCAAAATAGATGGGACTTGTGTCAAATTTAAGTGAGACATAATATGCATCATAGTGCAAATCCTTTACAATATATATTCAATACAAGACAGCACAAAGACAAGATAATTCATCTACAAGTTCATGAACTTTTGTTTTGTTTTTTAAATATACACACATTCTGAATTTCATGCATGCAATATGTTCCAAAATGTTGGGACACGAGTATGTTACCACAGTGTTACAACCCTGCTTTTCTTCTATAAACAGTGTTAGTGTCTGAGTACTGAGGAAAGTAATTGTTGAAATACTTTATGTACTTATTAAGTTGCTCATCAGTGCAGAGTTTCTATTGTTGTGTTTTGTCCTTCATAATGCACCATACATGCAGTGCCCACACTCACCCATACACAGCGCTATGTGTTGTAACTCTTGCAGAATGTGGCTAATTATCGTCTTGCTGAAATAAGCAGGGACATCCATGAAAAAGACATTGTCTGGATGGATGCATATGTTCCTCCAAAACCTGCATGTACCTCTCAGTATTACTGGAGCATTCACAGATGTGAAAGTTACCCAATCCATGGGCACTAATTTCTATAACAGAGCAATGCAGTTTTTATTGCAGTGCTGCCTGAGGGGTCAAAGGTTGCGTGCACTCAATGTTGGTTTTCAGCCTTGCCCCTTACTTGCAGAGATTCCACCACGTTATCTGAATTTTTTTATATTTTCAGATGGTTGAATCTCCAATTTCTTTGCCTGCTGAGGTACCTCATTCATAAACTGTTCGACTATTTGCCCACCCAGCCCTCCACAAAGTGGAGAACCACACAAGCTCATATTGATTGTCAACAACTGAGCCTTTCAAGGATTCTCATTTGATAACTGTTTTTTTTTTTTATCAGTGGAATGTATTATTAAAATTGTTCTTGAGTATTCCCCAATGTTTCCAGTCTTTCCTGCCCATGTCCCAACCTTGTCTGAGTGTGTTGCAGGTATGAAAATCAGAATGAGTGTATACTTCTTAATATCAAAGTTTGTCAGTGGACAAACGTAAATACATAGATAAAGGTACCTTTAAACCGATCAACCTTGTTTTTTAGTGTAATAATTTACAACCATCCAGAATCATGGAGCTATAGCATCCAACAGATCAGTAAATAAACAGTGCTTCAAAGGAACACACATTTAAATTGGGACAATGGCCACCTTGGTGGTTAAATTCTTGTTGTTGCTGTTGAGTTTACCCAGTCTGATTCTTAATACCTACTAGCAGAAACGAGAACTGTCTGGCTTGGATGTTTAGCCTTTAGAAGACTATGGTTAATTCACATCCACACTTTGCACAGACTGCCAGAAACATGAAATCTTTCAATGCAAACATTCTGCACAGCTTTCACATGCATACATGTCTGACATGTCTAGCATACCTCTCTGTTTCACTTGAAGGAAACATAATGAGACTAGTATGTGCCAAGACCTTTGTGTTACTTTTGCGTAAAGAATGACAGGTTGAGCTCCCATCTAATTAGGTAGAATGAGATCTGCTTTGCCATCAGAGAAACATCTCTGTCGCTCCTCCACTCCTCCATACTTTCTGTCTGCCTGACTACACAGGCTATTATTAGACACTTGATGAAAGGTTGGACACCACTGACATATCATTATCACATGTTAATGAGTGGAAATGCCCGAAATATTATATGCCACAAATTCTATGATCTCTGCCTTGTTGAAAGAACAGAGGCAAAGCCAATGTGCAATGTTAGTCATGCAGATACTTGAGTAAAAATGGCTGATAATTTAAACTGCAGCATCTTCACTGCAGATAAAACTACAACTACTGACTGGTGGTTATATACCTTTGTGATACAAAGCTTGACTTTTTAAGTAAATTGCAGGAAAGAAATAACTTTTATATGATATTCTTATTTTTGTAGATGCAGCGGTACAATAGAAGGACAGTTAAAGTTCAGTGGTGGGTCAGGAAGAATGGCTGGGGTAGTTTTTGTTTTTGAGTGATTAGCATAAACCATATTTTTTTTAATGACACAGATGCATGCCTTGGATTACAGAACTAGTTGAGTGTATTGCGGTGAAATCGATGTAAAAAATAACCTCCAAATTCCAAACAGTTTTACCTGAAGTCCAAGGGTAGGTTTGTACCAAATCTGACAAAAAAATCTCTCAATACATTCTTGAAATATTATTTCACAGGATTTAAAGTCCCAGCAATGATGATGATCCTGTATTTTCAAAGTTTAACCAGTTCACCTGCATTAAGAAAAATGTTTGAGGACAGCAGAAGATGGACATAAGGCCAGAAGGAATTTAAGATTCACATCTGAAATCTTTTTTTTTTTTCTTTAAAAGTCATGCACTCCTGATAAATCAGTTAATTCTGACCATTTGTTTGCACACAGTTTTAAGTTAAATAAAAACAACTGTTTTAAAGCTGTTACCTTAAGAAAAGGGGGGTGTGAATTTCAGGGTTGAAGCCAGGACTTTGAAGAATGGGGTGCTTTACAAAAACAATAAAGCCAACAAATTCAATCTGCTAAGCAATTAAGAAAATATACGGAGAGAGAAAAAAGAAACCAAACAAATAAAAGAATCAATTGTAGAACTGTTCTGCCTAGAATCTAAATCAAAGATTATTTTGACAGATGCTTCTCATATCACAGCAGAAGGAAAAACAAGTTGCATGCACAGAAAAGAAAGACCCTCAGAGAGTAGGAGCATAAAAAGAACACTTTAACCAAAAGGGAAATTCTCTTGTTTCAAGATTTAAGATGGTGGAGAGTAAATCTGCTCTCTCTAGTGTGGGTAATGAAATAAATCATGTGAAGGAAATCATTTAGAGGGCAAAGCACCCTCTTTTGGAATACAGTTAATAATAAGATAGTACTAAAGATTTGTCTTTAAAATTTTCAGGATATTTTATGTTCAAAGCTGTGTAATTCTATCATTGCCCTCATGTCCAAGGGCAATCTTGGAAGAAAAAGTTGAATCTCAATAAGGATGGGCTCCTGGTTTAATAAAGATTATATTGAATCAAATTACATAAATTAAACTGAATGAAGGAAAGACAAAATAGGACAAAAATAAGACAGCAGAACACAGAAGTAAGATTCATTTTACTGACACCAAGTAATCTAGCAATAAAAATTTATTTGGACAAAAAAACGATTACTTCCAAATTAAAAAAGTTCAGACCACTGCTGAATTTTTTCTCATGTCTCTAGCTGCTAAGGCCGTGTCAGCTGACCTAACTCATCTTTAAATCACAGATTTAAAGATCACAGAAGTTTTAATTTTTGCATGCCGTTTATTGCTGGTCATAGTTGTTTTTTCTTACAAACATTAATTAGAATTCTCTTTTAAAAAGTGTGCCACAGTTCACATCCATTGCCCATTTTTGTGATCACAAACTGATGCAGATGGTGATTGTTGGTGCTTTATGCAAATAGAGTTTAAAATTAAATGTTTATTATGTAAAACAGCTCTATGTCTACGTAGATTGGCAGAAAAACAACGGCTGTAGTCACATGATAACAGATGGTTGAATGGTGAATTGGCAGGAACCCCTAAAAGACTGACAGAAGTGAAAGCAGAGCACATCAGACCAAACAAGCACAGCAGCAACTGGGAAGATGTCAGAGTCTGGAAGTCCAGTTGGGAGGCTTTTCACTAACAAATCAAGACCATGTCTGAACAGGACCAGAGTTTTAGTTGTTTCATGAATGCAATCACCTAGAGTCATTTCAGTGAGGTTCCATGAATAGTTCACAGGCAATTTTCATCCATGTCCCAAAATACAGTTTAAAAACCTGGGGCTTAAGTATTTTGAAACAAAAATCAGTGCTTCAGGAAAAAAAAAAACTGATAAAAGCAGGCCACAGGGTGGGTTTACTGACGTCAAAGTATTGAAAAAAGAGAGAAATCTGCTGGTAGATATTGCCCATGAATGCAATAACTGAGCTGTGACATCTCAAGTTGAAACTGAAGCCCCTTGTGTTTTCATTTTAATATTTTCATCTGCAAATATTATCTCACACTGTGGAGTTTTGGAATAATCATGTGATTCCTGCCATATGAATGTTATAACAGGCCACAATATGCATAGTAATGCAGCAAAAATCGAATACTGTATGCAGAAGGTTAATACAGGTGCATCTAAAAATAACAGAATATCATAAAAAATGTTTTTGTTTTTCATGGTATTTATTTTCAGAAGTGAAACTTTCATATAATTATAGATACATTTTATTCAAAGTGAAAAATCTCATGACCTTGTATTTTTTAAAATTTTGATGATTACTGCTTACAGCTCACAAAAATCAAAGATACACTCCCTCAAAATATTACAATATCACAACACAGTCAAAAAAAGGATGTATGAAACAGAAAGGACGACCTTCTGGAAAACTATGCTCATTTATGCACCCAGTAATTGGTTGGGGCTTCTTTTGCACAAGTTACTGCATCTATCTAACATGGCATGGAGCCAATCAGTCGGTGGCATTCCTGGGGTTATGAAGCCCAGGCCGCTTTAATAAAAGACTTCAGCTTGTCTGTATTGTTGAGTCTGCTGCGTCTCATTTCCCCCTCCAAAGATTCTCTATGGGTTTCAGGTCAGACCAGCTGGCTGGCCAATCAAACACAGTAATACCACACTTGGTTTCACTGTTGCAGATGTAAAGGAAATCAGAATCTCCATAAACCTTCTCAGATGCATGAAGTGCTCTAAAATCCCCTGGTAGATGGCTGACAGCATTGACTCTGGACTTGACAAAGCACAGTGGAAAAATGGATGACATGGCACCCCAAACCATCACTGACTGTGGAAACTAAAAACACTCGACTAAACGGTGCCATTGATAACATTTTGGCACACAGCCAGCTAGGTTGAGATTTGAAAACAAGCACGACCCCTCCCAACCTGTTTCTCTCTCAGTTCACTCCCCACACCCCTTGAGCCCCTCCCACAAGCTCACACACAGTCTAGTTTTAACCAACATGGCGTCGGACAGTTGTCCGCAGAAGACGCAAGGCGTACGGCCGTATCTGATTCTAAAGCTTGTGATGTCTGAAAATAATTCAAATTTAAGCTCAGGGATTTACATCCTGCTATTTCACATATGAATATTTGTCAGAAACGAAGCTCAGATACCTTATACCAGCCAAACAAGGACGATGCTAGCAGCTAGCTGGCTAGTTAGCATTGAACTAACACAGTGTAGGTTTACAAACGCTAGAGAGCACCGAATAAAGTGCCACATTTTTATTTTTAGTACGAGAAAGAAGAAAGTCTCGACTCCAGTGGTGGCTAAAAGTCAGGATCATCCACAGCTGGAAGGCAAGGTGTAGCGGGAGCTGGACCGGGATCTTGCGGGCCGGCGTGACTGAAGCTGCGAAGTAGTGGGAGAAGCGGCCGTGGCCTAACGCGGACATGGAGGAGTAACAGTCTTCAGTCCGATAAACAAAGAGCTTGTAGAGATGAAGCCTTTACAAGCTCAAATAATGGCAGAAGAGTGGGTATGTCTTTTGAATGCATAGTTTTCACATTGTAAAACTGATCTAGTTGACCTCTCTTGTATAAATTTGTAATGAGGCTGTTTATTTTACTTTACCAGGTTAGAATTAGAAGCCTCACCCTGGAGCAGCTGCAGAGATGACTGAAAGATCTTCATCACCATCCAGGGGTTCACAGCCATCATTATGCATGTTTGTTTTTAATATGCATATTACTCTGTGGACATTTACATACATTTCACTTTTTAGGTCCCAGATTATCATGTTTAATTTTTATTTTTTAAACTGTATAAATTATTTTTTCAATTTAAAATTTGATCTTGCTTTATACCTTAGTTTAACCTTGAGCGATTTCAACACTTGCTATACTTTACCTTGTTTTCTTAGCATTGTAAACTACTTGTAGATGTGCAGTTAAAATGTTTTTACGCTAGAGTAAAATCAAATCGTAAATGTGCAATTTATGTTTCAAGCCACTCTTCAAATAAATCAGTAAAACATACTTGACATCCTCTCTTATGTAAGAAATCACTGTCACTTTGTTTAATATATAACCAAGTACAATGTTGCATTAAAGATAAGAAAATATGGTCCAAAAGTATTTTATTAGATAAATAAACAGCAATTTATGCATAAGGTCTGGTACTCAGCTAGCTGTCTACAGGGTTTTTACTGGCTTAAAATGAGGTGGTGGTGGTACCTGATCGTGGGCTCACAGGTGCACATGTACTGTGCCTTCAACTGGCTCAAACAAGTGTTTTACTAGCTGTCTTTTTTCGGAGTTGTAATTACATGAATTTAAAAAATGACAAGTATTATTTTAAAGCATATTCATTTATTTTTTATGTGCTTTAACATTTTAGTTTGGTGACATGGCAGCTTAACCACCATTTACTTGCATAAGGCACAGCCAGTGGCAGAACATTTGGCCCCCCTTAGTTTCATTTTGTAGAACCTCCTGAACCAGTCTTTTTATTCAAAGAATTCCTGGTTTGCACCATCAGTGGCCACCTTACAGCATACATCCAGGTGCCTCTCCTTAAGCCTGTTGTGCAGGGGTGTTTTTATCTTTAAAAAAAAAGTTCATGCATTATAAACTTTGCAATATTCTGGTGTAGACATGAATTGTGATAGTGTTCTCAATCATATCTTACAATCTTGAATGCAGAAAACAGCCTCTCAACATCTGTCTGTGCAGGTGCTGTTAGGGCTATTGCAGCTGCAATACTGAGAGCAGGATATAGTAGAGAGGCACATCCAGGTGCCCAGGTGTCTTACTTTGACATTAAATTGGGAGATAAATATAAAAATGAGTTTTTACTGCTACATGTTCATCCTTCTGTACTTGTAACTTCCTTAACATTATTAATCCCAATAACTGAACAAACTAAATATCAAATTTTCCCAAGAAGCACAAATTAAAACAAATGACCATTCTTTATTGTTTTCATTCTTGAATTAATTCACTGGTGAACAGCTGATCTCCAGCTCAGTGAAGTCCTCTCTGTTTAATATCATATCAGTGGGCTCAGGTGTATTGATTATGTCACCAAATCAATCACTCCTAACAACACGCTACAGTTGTAAACCCCATGAATGAAGGGACTGTTGTGATAACTGAAGACTTCTCTGGGTTTTAACTCAGAAAAGTGTTTATGTTCGGGTCTGTTGTGCTACGTTTGGCGTTAGCATCTTAGCTAACTTTAGCTCCGCCGTCTCAACAGGTGAGATTTAAAGAGCTGCCATAGTTCTTAAACGCTTTTCTCCAAAGCATACAGACGGGCAGACATTTCGAAAGTCATCCTTATCCTATATAAAGTCCACGATTGTTCCTGACGTACAGAACTGTTACTAAAGGATGTTTTGGCGATGACCGGTGAAACACATCCATCTACCTAGCGAGCATCTCAGGCGAGATGATGCTTTGACAGGTCGGCCGGTGCTAATTTCGACACAGTGCCACCGCCACTACTGGTGGTTGCATGCAACTGCAGTTACATATGACTGAAATGACAGATCCTGACAGGAAAACGCTTGGTGGAATATCCGATTGAAAAACTGAGCTGTGAGCTGGTGGCAGCAAGGAATTTTGTGGTGGCGGCCGCCACCAAATTCTCTATGGAGAAAAAAAGACAGTTGAAATAAACAATAAATGCTTGTCCTATGAGATCTTCAGTGCAGCAGACTGGGACATGGTTTGGAGGTAGGTGTACATCTTCAGGAGTTCAATCTTCATCCATGGTTTCATACAGTTTCACAGCTAGAAGTGCATCCCACCATTGCTTCCTCTGAAGATCACCACCTGTCCTGTTTAAACAAAAATGAAACGCACAAAAGAAATCAGAATACACTGATCCACAGTCCAATGCCCTGTAAATTCAACAGTGTGGCTGTTGATTGTCTGTTCTGTATTTCAATGGTCTTGCTATTGTATTGTGCACTCTGACATATACATAACATAGATAAAGCTGCCCTCTTATCTATTCAGGGAATAAACTTAATGGATCTGTAAACAGAACAAAGGGGCTTCTAACCTCCAGTGAACGCATGCTATGAAGACAACAGTTTAATCGTTTATGCAAATTAAAATCTATTGTGTCTCTGAACCAATATCTAATACGACGCCATATATTTGCTGTCATTTATTCTATAGCACAAAATCATGATACTTAAAACTGAGGAAAAGGGAAATAACTAAACCCAGCTCCTCTTTCTTCTAATTGTTAAATGTTTCCACATAATGACTTTAAAACTACGTCTGTGCTAAGCAAGCTATAGAAGTAGGTGCATGATATGAGCAGAAGAATGTTACCTTCTCTGATTAGCAGGTAAAATGACTAAAAACTAAAACAGAGTAAATCACCCTATCAGCTGTCAATGCAAAACAATTTGAAAATGTTAACTAGGCCCTGTAAACTCTACATGAACCTTCTCCAGCAGTGCTATGTTAAAACGCAGCCCCCCGACAATGTCACAACTTTGCTCGGTGTAATGTGTACACAATAAGTCCTGGTTTTCACGAAGAAGCATTCCCAGGCTCTGGAACAACGCTTCATAACGTGTGTATTGTATGTCCAGACAGTCCTGAATTTCGCCAATAAATTCTCCTAACTCGGGGTAATGAGCCCTCAATGGCAGTGACATTTCCCCAGTCAACAAGGGTACGTGACACCATGGGCTAGTAGGCCTCAGCAAAGCTAAATCTTACAGCAGGTGACAGTTATACTATACAACAGTTATATTTTTCGTTGCGAGACAACATAGCATAATAAAGAAAAAGGCCAGTTACCTGTCCAAGAGAAAAGCAGTAGGCCCTGCATCTGAAATTAAACTTTTCAGCTCCCAGGCTTCCTCAGATGGCATGCTGCACCGACATTTACTCTGGTTTTATTTCCTGCTCAGTCCTCTTCTCTCCGAGCGTTTGCAGCATGTTAGTCGTGTTGTTACTGCTATGCTGAGAGCTGTGTTAGCAAAAGAAAAAAACTACAATATTGCCTCTGTTCCTTCAGTTACTACCGTCAGCCATTTTCAGCCATTACAAACGCTGTTTACTTCTTCAAGCGCGTTCACGCAGGGAAAGCTCCTCGACGAATCAGGGCGAGGGAGTAAGCGCTGCCCCTCAACCAATCTGGGCAGAGAAGTCAGAGGCGAATCTGATTGGTCAGTGATACCTGGAGCGGTGGAGAATTTTTGACTGCTGATTACTCAGGCATATGGAGACATAGAGACCTCGCAATAGTGCCATTTTACTCCTATAATTAAGAGCTCTCTATGGATGTACGAACATTTGATCTAAACAGAACAAAAAA
Source organism: Cheilinus undulatus (assembly GCF_018320785.1). Lineage (NCBI taxonomy): Eukaryota > Metazoa > Chordata > Actinopteri > Labriformes > Labridae > Cheilinus > Cheilinus undulatus. Next base: position 31,557,469 of record NC_054881.1, on the reverse strand, counting down.
AAATTGGCAATGGTTAGCAAAAAGTTACCTACTGCATCTTAAAAGCTCCTTGGATTCTGTGCCTCTCTGATCTCATTCAAGACTCTGGGGCCTTGACTTCCAAATTAAATTCAAATCTTAGTTTCATCTGAAAGCAGGACTTTGGACCAGCCAGCAACGGCCCAGTTCTTCTTCTTCTTAACCCAGGCGAAATGTTTATGGCATCCATGGTTCAGAAGTGGCTTGACACTTGGAACAGGACCCTTGTAGCACATTCCCTGGACACTTTTGTGTGGTGTCTCTTAATACAGTGCTTTGAGAACAGCCTGCCCTTTAAGCAGCGACCTTCTGTAGCTTACCCTTCTTGTGAAGGGTGTCTGCAATTGACTTCTCGACATCTGTCAAGTCAGCAGTCTTCCCCATGACTGTAGTTGTGGGTTCTGAACCAGAGAGAGAGAAAATGAAGGCACAGGAAACCTTTGCAAACTGGACTTTTCAACAATGTTTTCTGCTATTTTGAGGTAGTGGATTTTAGATTCTCAATCAATCAATCAAATCTCAAAGATCCAACAAATAAATAAGCAAATAATTATTTAAAAAACAGTTTGTTGTAACATATAATTTATACTAGGTAAGATTATGTATTTTGGGAAATGTGCCTTATGATGAAACTAGATTGTCCCCCACTGACTTTATCTAATTTTCTCTCTCTTCACTATTATTATCCACACACATTGCATGTCTCCATCTCCTCCTGCTGTCTCTATCCCTGTGATCTTTTGTCAATACTCCTAGGTTTATAAAGGTTGAAGAGCTGCATGTGGACAAGGTTTATTTAAGAGCATAAATAATGATCATAAACATTGCCAATAGCATCAGGCACTATGAGAAACATGCACATGAGGAACAGAAAGACAAAAGGGATTGTCCATCGGTTTATTAATCCTGCATAAATGAATTTTAAAATGACAAAATGATTGTAAGGTGACCCGCGGATGGGCCGCTCAGTCATAGTCTGTGCAGGAACTGATGCCCTCCAATATTCACAGCACACCTGCCACTCTACCATCAAGGGGGGGCGGGAGGTGCCATTGGGGGAGGTGGGGCGCTGCCCTAATATAACGGTAGGGAAAACACTGATCCAAGGAAAGTACTTTATATTTCATCTATCATTCATTAGTGTCAACCGTTGTTTCTTTTGTTTTGACTGTTTCAAAACCAAAAGATGAGTCACATGCAGATTCTAGCACAGGAAAGACTTGGTGGTCTTTACAATTAAAAAAGGCCATTGTTTATATCTGTTTTGTTATCAGCTCAACTTAATTTGGAAGTACTTGTATATTGAATTCTTGGATATCATGCATTCCTAACAGACACTGAGTTCCCTCTCTGAATTCAACTTTTTGTCCTCTTCAGCATAACTGCTGGTTGGAAAGTATGTGTACAACAACACTATGAGGAAACATGAAATTATGTATTCCACTACTTCAACCTCCGTCTACCTCACTAACATCCAGTTGTTTCCTGCTACCTGGAGAGGAGACAGAGCTGCTGAACGATGTGAAGTGCATAAAAGAAGATGGCACAGGCAGAGAGTAAACACTGATCCGGCAACAAAAAGAGACCCTATGGGAGAAGTAAAGAAAGCTTAAAATATATAAATACACAGATGCACAATGAGACATCCTTGCTCTCAACAAGTGAAAATATTGTAAAAACAATTTAACACCTTTTCGAAATACCTGCTCAAGTCACCATTAATGGCCTTCATTGGAATTAATGGTTTAAAAAGTACACTGAACATTTAAAAACTAACAGTAAATGGAGGAAGCATTTAGTCTGCACACTGGCTCTCTCAGTCCCAGTGTTTGTGTTGCCATGATCAACATGGTGCCAAACACAGAAAGACTACACTGACAGTATAAGACGTCACATTAAGTCAAGAGAATAAAAAGTTGCTCTGTCATATTTCGTTTGATCCAAGCTGCCAAGTCATTACGAGCAAAGAGAGAACAGGAAGAAAGAGAATAGTGAGAGCATAGCCACAAAGAAAGCAAGGCCACAGAGGAGGGCGAACTGACACATGAGGCTGATGCCTTTATAACCGTTATTTAACGTTGGAACGCACTCGAGCTCAAGCTGGGGATTTGTTGTTTACGACAAGGCAAAATTACAAAGACAAAAAGAATATCTGCCACAGTGGCGATCACAGGCTCTTTCCTTCCACTTAAACAGTGACATGAAGCATGAAAGCAATTTTTGTAAGTAAACAAATGCCAGAGCTGATTGTTCTCCTGCATTCAGAAAAAAAACACTTAGCCACTTTAGCCTAATGTACAATTATGCTTGATATATTGTGACTAGTTATGTATACGTGAGGAACTGTTGACAGAATCACCGCACTTTCCGTAAACTGTCTTCCTGAGGAACATAAGTGAAAAGAAGCTTGCATCACTCTCTACCGTCTGTGGGGAAAATTATCCTTGTGTTTGTGCAGCTGTTCACTAAGTTTCCTGTTTGGACTTTGAAAGTGACTTTATTATGTCCACAGTCCCAGACACTTCTCTCCTACAAGGCAAGCTGAACATCAGGGCATTTTTACTGCTGTCCTCTCAAAACCAAACAGTCAGAAACCTGCACAACCAGCCTCATGTAGGTAAACCCTAAATCCCTAATACACTGTCTGGGACCAAGCAGCTGTGAGGAGCTTTTACTTCCTCAGAAGGATCCAACCTTCATAGCCTACCTTCAAACAAACTGAAATGAGATGCTGCAGTCTACAGTGTAACCTCCCCTGGAATCACATGTGGACTGTCTCAAACAGCTAAAACACAAGTAGCTAAAGAATAATGCCCTGATTAATGTGGCCAAATAAATACAAAAATAAACACAAGAACAGACCACTCATCTTAATCTCATTTGCCATGCAGGTCATTTTAAGAAGCCCAGCCATGAACGGAATTGTAGGATGTTGCTCATAAAGGTATCCACTATTCAGACCAAAATCATTTTTGAAATACTTTTTAAAAATGTTTGGTTTTAAAAGTTAAAATCTGAATTTTCACATGGGGTGTTAATGTGACTTCCAGTGCAACTGCAGCCAACTTCAACTGCAGGCTTTTGCACTTGCACAAAGCTTCATTTTACAGTCATGGAGAAAGCCACTTGATGAAGCAGAGCCACAGAGAGAGCAAAAGCTGATTGATATTAACTAGCTGATAATACTGGCCAAGAAGTGAGTGAGGGTCTACACTATTTGATAAAATTAGTTAGCCTGTAAGACTTCCATTTCAGAATACGAAGAGCTGCATCCCCAAAAATTAAAATATTATGAAGAAAGTTCCTTTTTCCAATGATTTAACACCAAATGCTAAACTTAAATAAAGTCTAGATTTATCATACACAAACTTTTTTTTTGATCTTGTCTAGCATGACTTACAGCTCATAAAAAAAGAAAAAAAAAACAGTATCTCACAATATTAGAGTACTGTGGAAAAGGTCAATTTCTTGTCAAAATTGATTTCAGTCCTGAAGAGTTAGAATCAGCTAATTAACTCAAAGCGCCTGTCAAGGTTTCCTGAGCCTTTTTTCTAAGTATGGTTTGGTACATTAAACAGTTATCATAAAGAAGACAGCTGACTCGACTGTTGTCCAGCAGACAAACACTGACATCCTCCTCAAGGAGGGGAAGTCACAGTAGGTCACTGCTGAAATGGCTGTTCTCAGAGTGCTGTATCAAAGCATATTCATGGGAAGTTGTCTGGAGGAAAAAAGTGTGAAAGAAAAGAAACAAGCAACAGGAATGAGGGAAGCCTTTAGAAGATTGTCAAAAGAGATTCAAGAACTTCAGGGAGTTTTACAAGGAGGGGAGAAGATAAAGATCAGACATTTCTGTCTCATAGATTTATTTTTCTCTCTGTGTTTTGTAAAAATTCTAATGTTCTGAGGTAGTGGATTTTTGTTTTTGTGAGCTGTAAGCTGTCATCATCAACATTAAAACAAAGAGATCGTGTAATATTTTACTTTGTGTGTGAGATAAATCAAGAATCTACAGAAGTTTAACTTTTGAATTAAACTTTATGGAAAAAAATGAACATTTTCATGATATTCTGAGATACACCTGTACTAGAAAGCTGTTTAAGTATTTCAGATCAGCAGCCCCTCTGTAGGGGTTGGTGATATAATGAGTTGACTCAAAGTATCACGGCTTTTGCCACGCGAGATGTATAAAAGACTATCACAACTATCAAGTACAAATTACACTGAAGTTTTTAACCTTTAGCATGCAATTTTCTCTGGAGTTTCACTTCTCCCACTGTCCATTAACACCTCTCTCAGCAGACAGCACATTTCCCTATCCATCCAGAAAACACCCCTCAGTGCATGCACAGTTTTGTATCTGAGGAGGAGGGAGGAAAGCATGGGGAGGGTAGAAAAACTAAATATCGAGTCAAAGCTAGTTTGCGGAAGAAACGGTCCATTTGGTACTGAAGAAAAACATTTGATGTGTCATCTGGCAGAGGTTCAGATTTCAAGAGGAAGACATCAAACAAAACATGGTATTCTGTGATATATGCTGCAAGATTATGCCAAGATTACTGCTGCAGTAACACAACAGATAGCTGAAGACATGGCCCCAGAAAGTGTCGGAGGATTTAATTAGACAAGGTTAAAACCTAGTATATGGCTAAGCGCCACTACGTGGAATGTGTTGAAATGCCTGACTGAGTATTGTGCTTTTGCACAAGTGATTGGTTCTTGGAGTGTGTAACTGTGCTGTCCCTTTGTCTGTGGCTTCAGAATTGGAGGATTCCAAAAGTTTAAAACATAAAGCCGGCAGTAAAGAGCCTGACACGTCAGATCGACTGTTTTATATATCCATTGCATAAATGTATTTCCCATTGATCTGGGAAAGCTCCCATAAAAAGCATTTGGGGAGGGCAGGACTTTTCCAAAAATTCTCTGAAGGTGATTGGAGGAACATTCTGTCTGTCACATTCATGACGGGCCAATCAGAGTAGCAAGACAGAATGACAATGCGAGCATGGCCTACTCGCTGATATATTGGTGAAACATATCAGCAGTTCAATATCTTCCAATACCAATAATTGACTTTTGAGGCTTTTAGTTTCCAATACTGAAAGCATGCTTCTTACATTATGCATCCTTAAAAATGATCAATCAAGTCTTGGAAGTATGACTTAAAAATGTGAAAATTTAAAAACAATTATAATCACCATCATTATATTGGTAAGATTGTGTTACCACATCATCCAGACAATTTATAAAGATTGAGTAGACTGAAAACTGACAAAGAAGAAAAATTTTGGTGTCCTAATCAATAATGAAGACTGGTAAAATGACTCAGCAGAATTACAGAAATGAATCTGCAACTGGGAAAGCAGGAGAAAAAGTGGATTTAGAATAAATGTGTCAACAGGCATATCACTGCCTGTCATTAAGGCACACTGGGATAACTGGTCGTTCATATAACTCTGTGTCAGAGTGAGCCTTGGAGAAAATCTTCTATTCATCTCGTATCCTGCAGAGCTGAAGTGAGGGGATATGAGGACAATCTGCAGCATCAATCACTGTGGGAAACCCAGTGATGAAACTTCAGCACATTAATATGCAACAGTAAATTGCATCCATGATTGATAACAGCAGTCAGGCTACCTGAGAATCCTTAAAGTGTGACCAACATTTCTGATTTATAGTTTATGATCCTATAAATCATTGGGTAAAACAAACTAACTCCAAACTCCACTGGCCTCCAGATAGACTCCTGGACAGTGTGAGGACTCATTTCAACAACTGTGTATAAAAATGAAGGGATTGTCATACCGACCATTTGAATACACCTTTTCCCCACTGCAGTTAAACTTGATCAAATAATCTTACAGTGTTCTTGCAAGGAAGTGATGGAGAAGACCAAAGGGTGTACAGTTTCAGCATGTAGTTGTATTTAATTGGTCCCAAACTGGGACATTTTTATACAGAGGCAAGATAATATTTATTTGTGTTAGCTATCAATGTCAACACAAACAGAGAACTCAGTGTGCCAATTTAACTGGTTGAATCAACCACTGATAGTCCACAAAGACGCTATGGAGGATGTGGCTTTTGAAGCTTCAGTAAGCGATTTATTTTTAGTGTTTTATGCCCACAAAAACACAATCCATCAGGGTCTTGTTACTGAAGCCATCTACAGGGTATATGCAGGAATCTTGAAGTTAATTTTAATACCTTTTTAAGACTTTTTCAAGACCTTCTCAATATTTTTTAATACCTCACCGCCACTTCAAGCTGTAACCATTTACATCAGTGAAATTTTTAACTTAACAGTTTTAGTTTGTGATAAAGACTATAGACCACTATGATACAACAAAATTCAAATAGTCTGGGATAGTAAATCTTTGTGCTTCTGAATTTCCACCCGCCCGCCCGCCTGCTCGCTCCGGCGCTCTCAGAGACAATTTACGAACGCACCCACAATAGCCTAGTTTTTTATGTATCTTTGTTTTTTAATAATAATGAATAAATTCACACACTTTTACGATGTTTTTGGGACTCAAACTCTTGGACAGCTAATTCAGAAAAAAATACTTTCAAAATTTAAGACTTTATAAAGTCATGATAAGACTTTAATACTTTTTAAGGGTCTTAATTTTCCCAAAATTGATTAATCACCTTTTAATACTTTAAGACCCCACGGATACCCTGAACTAAATAGGAAATTTAGATGGCTACAGATGGTTAAATTGGAAATGATCATAGATTTCCGCGGATCCAAACCCCCTCTTCAGCCAGTGAACACTTGTGGCGTGGACATCAAGGTGGTGACATCGTATAAATATTTAGGTGTACACCCGGATAATAAGTTGGACTGGTCTAAAAACATAGACTTCATCTACAAAAAGGGGCAGAGCTGCCTCTTTTGCCTCAGAAGACTTCGATCAATAGACATCTGCAGTAAGATGCTGCAGATGTTTTATCAGTCTGTCGTGGCAAGTGTTCTGTTTTATGCTGCAGTCTGCTGGGGAGGCAGTGTAAAACACACGGGTGCAAGGCGTCTGAACAAACTGGTTAAAAAAGCTAGCTCTGTGGTAGGAATCAAATTGAACTCATTGGAGGATGAGGTGGAGAGACGCGCACTGAACAAGGTGGAGGCCATTCTGAGAGACATGGATCATCCACTTCATATCTCCCTCAGTGAGCAAAGAACAACGGTGGTGGACGTGGTGGACGACTCCAATCCCTGCGCTGCAGGACAGAAAGATTTAGAAAATCTTTCATACCATCAGCAATTAGACTATAATTCTAAAGTAAACAGATGAGACTCCCAGACAATTGAATTTCCCTTCGGGGATAAATAAAGTTCTTGTATTGTATTGTAAAAGAATAACACAACACCTGCAACGCCTCCTTGCACTGCACTCTCACTTGAGAGAAACCAGCAAGGAACAATGCTCCAGCCAATAAGGAGGCTAGTACCCGCAGCCAATCACAGCTCAGGACGGAGGGAGCATTTCTGTTGGTTGCTGTAGTAGGTGTGCTTGCGCCTCAGCTCAGTGAGAAGTTGATACAATGGCGGAGTTACCAGCGGTGTTCGGTCCTATGTAGAATATGTTCATGCTGAGACAAAGTGTTTTCTAACCTGTAATTTGGCCATTGGTTTCAGTGGAAAAGTGGAGCAAAATCACTCCCCGAGAGCTTTGCCACCGTCAGTATTCGATTCAGCAGACATGCAAATTCGCGAGGAGGTATGTGAGAAGAGGGGCACAGCTATGGAGCCCAAACACGGAGAAGAACAGGAAGGGAGGGGGAGTAGAGTGGATTCTACACAGTTTTCATGAATGTTACATACTGGAGTTTTAAGGACCCTCATTTACCTTAAAAATGACACTAAACATAATTGCCAGCCAATGATGAAAATTAGGTTGGGCCTGCTAAGCGATTACCGTTACAAGGAAAGTGTCTGTGGAGTCATATACTAATTTTATAAAGTGATAGGATGACAAAGAAAAACGTCTTGTTTCAAGTGAAGTTTTCTTTTTATAAAGATATATCTTGGGGCTTTTTTATGCCTTTATTTAGACTGGAGGACAGTGGATTGAGTAAAGCGGGGTACACACATAAAGATAATCTGGCTGTTTTTGACCCGTTTTTTCCCCCTTCCCGACTAAAGACGGCAAAGGCCTGATTATCTTATGTCTTATTAGATTATCCTATAAGATTATCCTGTGGTCTGAGGTGTGTTAAGAGTGAATTTGTTCTGATAATCGGCTCCCAAAATGGTCAGGGCAGACAATCATAAAGCCTAACTATGCTAACTCCTGCAGTTCATTCAAAACAACCCTGCCTTCTCCACAGCTTATTTACTTGCTAGTTGAACTGCACTCTAAACAATTTCAAAGATCCTGCACATGTTCATTTTGTGAATTAGAATTAGTAAACAAGGGAATAGTAAACATTCAGGGAGGGAAAAACTAAACAGAAACACTGCCTGGCAGCTATGCCTCAGTGAGGTATTACAATTGCCAGAAAGTCAAAGTACAGAGATGAGTCCATTAACTGATTGGTACAAATGCACTGATTGGTAATTAGGACCAATATTGATACCTATGTTTAACATAATTTAGCCAATTATGATAACAATGTTTATTTCATCTTTTTTTTAGGTGTTAGACTCCTCCTCCTCCTATGCCAACATTTTCTGATGTTTGACCATGAAAACTGATCCAAAGCTGTCTCTTAAAGCCAAGAAAGAATCCTGGAACAGCAGTTTTTTGAGGGACGCTATATCATCGTTTTCCATCAGAGGACTGTTCCAATGTCGAGGATTCTCAAAATTCTTCAAAGAACTTCAAACAGAGAATTTTCAAGGATGCACATACACTCATCACTAGAAGTATTGTAACAGTGAGGGAATTACTGTATTTTTGCTGTAGAGTGACAACATTTGTGTTTGAAATCAGCTTTTACTTCCAGGTATTTACATCTTGATCTTAAACAATTTAGAAGACATCACATTTTGTTTGAACCCATCCATTTTTCATGGGAGCAAAAGTACTGGAACGTGTGACTGACATGTGTTTTCTTGCTGAAATGTTGATCTCTTCTATCATATTCATCTTTTGATGTCAAACCCAAATGTTTCCAGTCTACAGCAAAAAAAAAAGGAATTGGCCTCACTGTTCCAACACTTTTGAAGGGGAGGGTAGACTTTCAGTGCTATTCTAATAATTCTGTAATGCAGGATCTGATGCATTCTGTAGAATTTATGAACATTTTAAGATGATGCCAGGATTGAAATGTATGGAAGTGCATAGGGAAGCTATTAATGAAACTGTCACAGTTGGGTTCACACACTTTCTCTCCGAGGAAGTGGTCTGACACTTATGTCGCTTTGGTTCATGAACACGATTGCTCCACTTTCCAACTTTTACCATAACATTTTCCTAATTGCATACAGCAGTTGAGGGAAAATATTCATGAAATATAAAGAATCAAACTTTCAACATTTAATAACCTACCACCTAAAGTAGATGTAGACATTTTATATTGAAGTTTAAAGTTTATTTAACATTAACTTGTTCATTTTCTTATGATCCACAAGAACTAGAGGTGTAAAAATCATGGGACACAGGGGCTTTTGGAACAGTGACATTTGTCTAGGAGTTGTATCACAATGTTTTGTATTCTTGTCCAAGAATGTTTCTGAATCATCTGACATTACACTCCATGAAACAAAAAGTGCATAGTCAGAGTTAGAGACTGTGAAGGCCCAAAGAATCTCTCTCTGATGTGGAGGAGTTATTTAAAAATCTAATTTTGCAAAATAGCTATAGGCTGTTATTCTTAATATGTAATATGCTGAACCAAAGGCCGTAATCTCCAGAATGTCAGAATTAGAAAAAATCCTTTTATGTGTTCATCTCAGACACATTTGTGTCCTGAGAGACAGAGAGGACATGTAATCTTGTTCTTATCAATTCCAAGCAAGGAAGCACTTGTGTTGCCTGATAAGATTTTTCAAGGAACTCTGATGATGTGATTCAGTTTTTTCCCCCAGAGAGTACAAGAAAAATAGTTCATATATTTAAACTAAGTCCATATAAAGTTTATTCAAGTCATTGATGGAGAAAATCAGAGCAACTGTCCTTTCAATGCATACAATGACAGAAATACAACTATTTCCTTTGTAATGACAACTTCTGCTGGCTGTTAGATGAAGACCTTTTCTTAAGTTGGTGTGTTCTGGGGTCCTGTTTTCTAGATTCTTGGTATTACAATCATAGCATAAAGAACAACAAAGACAATAGTTGTGCTAACATGGACAGATGTGAAGCAAACACAAGACAACCTGTGCTCTACAGAAAGGATAAGCTCTCTGCAAAGAAGAGGGTCCCACCTTCAAACTTTTTCCACTGTTTAACAGCAGGAGAGGTTGGCATCACTTTTAGTTTAATTTAGAAGAGGAGCAGAAAAAGGACCCCTTTTAGGACATGATTTAGGTTCAACTTGAAATATAGAAAAAGAAAATACAGACATCCAATGTCATGATAGAGGTGGGAGAATTAATTCTCTGTCACACAGCAAAGGGACAAGTAAAGGAGACAGAAGCGATAGCACTGTTTGTTTACAACACAGGTGGAGTCAGTGACTGTAGCGTACTTACTAAACACCAGACTGAAAATGATAATAGAGGAAACGACACACAGTGGGATATCATTTCTGACTAAAATGATCTCACTCCAGAGAAACACTTCTGTAACACACACACCCGTTAACTGACTCTTTGTACTTGATACCAGAGCATATCACTGGATGCCGCTGTTGCTGTCCACTTCATTGATAGGTTAACACTGTTACAAGTTAGGGCTTTTTGAATTTTTTTTTTTTTTTTTACCAGAACCAGCTTCTTCTGTCTTTCCTACAGATTAGACTGGTTGGACAACTCTACACACGTCTAAATGGTTTAAACTAGGGCCTGACTAATATGGATTTTTGGGGGCTGATGCAACTACCGATTTTGGGGAATAAAAAATTCCAATAACAGATATATTTGCCAATTAAATTTGTGCATAATCTAAATATATATATATATTAATGTCAGGGAACATTTTACTATTTCTAAATACTTTTATTGTAAAAAATAACTATCATGAACAAAATGCTGTGCAAAAATGCAGTAAGCTGTACAAATATTAGACTACTTTGCTTGCAATGTCCTTGATGAAGTAGTCCTACAGGTTACTAGGTCCACCTTTTATGCCATCTGTTAATTTACAAAAAAAAAAAAAATCCAGTAAGACTTTAAGCGTTGGTACATAAATAAATAAACAAATAAATAAATAAATAAAACATTACAAATATTTCAGACATTAAGTATTTTCTTATGTTTCCAAGAATCTAGCTTGTTCACTTCAAGGCCACTTCATTATATCACACCAATGACTTTTAACTCATTGAGCGCCAGCTCTTTTATAAAATGGAAAGTGGCTTGTGCCAGCATTTTTGGCCATTTTGAGTCATCTTTCAAGACCCACAGAATATTTTGTACTATGACTGTGAAAACACCTAATAGCTCAAATGAAAGAAGAAACTCTATTTCATCATGGAAAAAAAACTTTTGTTTGCACCTTGTTCCGTTCTTGATTTATCTGTGATTAATAGAGGCTAGTTTCACCAAAAAGTCCACTTTTTTCTAGAAAGCTGAGAAAAATGCATTTTGTGAAAAAGAGTCTGTCAAGCAAAACAATGATTTGAATGTTATAATTTTGCCTTCAATGACATAAAGACATCTGAAAATTGCATTACAAATGTTATTTTATTGTAAAATAAATAACAATGCTTCCAGTCACTATCATTCACACTCAGGAACTGGACGGCCTCCACAGGACCCTCCTATATGCCCATGTCCTCTCCTGCTTGCGTGTCCCCTGGAACTACCTGTAAATTATAGAATATAATATAAAATATGTTATATATATGTATATATATATATACATATAAAATATTTAATCTATAATATAGAATATTTTTGTTCTTACCTCTTTTTCTGCCAACAGACGGTGTTGTAGAACTGCATGGGGCTTGCTCTTCTCTCAAGTCTGCTTCTGAAATCACAGAGAAGGAACACATGAGTGATGGTTTTAAACGATAAATTTGGCTGAATAATCAGTGGATTCCTAACATTAACTTACCTCCATCGCTCTGGGACGGAGAACAAGATCCGCTCCACTCACTCGGCAGCCATTCCTCAAACTCTGGGTCGGAAAAGTAAGTTTCTGAAGTGTCGTCACTGTATGCAACCAGCTGGTGAGCGGCTGCCTTTTTCTTCCGATGCATGGAGGAGACCTCGCGGCATTCTTTCGCCTCTTGGCCGGCATAGGTAGATGAATGGCCGCGCTGATCCCTGGTAAGCTGGTAATTTTTCTGTATGCTTCTTATTAAGGTGTTAGCAGGTGCTGGTGTGAGGAGCATCATGCTAAGGAGTCTGATATTTTCCTCCACTCACACGCACCATAGGGTCAAAATATTAGGAACACCCCTTACAACAACAGCATCACTCACTATAATCTCAGTAATAAACATAAAGAAGAATGAATCATCTCTTTGACAGTGACAACATTTATGAAGTTGTACATTTATTGAAGTAGAATTCATGGTAGAGATGTTTTCACTAGGGTGCATTACATAGCACAGAAGTGGTCAGGGAGTGTTAAATAATAAATGTATTATTATCTGAAGGTAATAGGTAAGGGGATAAGCACAGTCATAAGGTCACTGATGAAATACAACTTTAAATGAACCTCTGATGTCCTTAAACATGTGTTCACATTTCTCTCCTCTACATTTCTCTAATAGAATTTGCATTACAGTGGAAAAAAATTGTCCTGAGGTGTAATATATGTAATAGTATACAACATAAATATAAATATATACAGATAAAATATATAATATATACTAATTATATATTATATAGATTATATTTACATGAATATATATAATCTATATAATATATAATATCTACTTTCTACTTCAAGAAAAGATTCCATCAGTGCATATCCACTGCTTAAATTATGGGGCACATTGCCTAGCTCCTTCAGCAACGTTTTGAATCAAGAAGTAAAAAACTCAACACCCTTGAGTGGAGTGGATGGCTTAGTAATTAGGTCACATCCTATGTACGTGCAGGCCCTGGTTCAAGTCTGGCCTGTGGCCTCTCTACCTCACGACTCACCCCTGCTCACCCCTTTTTCTGACTCTTTCCTCTTTCGCCCGCTCAAAAATAAAGGCATACACAGTCCAAAGGTATATCTTAAAAACAACATTCTACATTACAGAAAAACTGATATGTTTAACATATATATGTTTTTGATAAAATTAAGGAGAAAAGCTGTTGAAAAGTGGTGCTGCCAGCCCGCACCCTCAGCAATCATTCAGTGATATAGTGGAGTGGGGGACAAGTGAGGAAGAGAGTGCAGTCACAATTGTGCACAGAAAAGAAAAAAAGAAGCAAGCACTTCAAATTGATCATCAATGCAACTCAGTTTACCAATGAAGCAGTGTGTTTGACAGAATGCCCTCAAAAAAGCTCAGTGTGTTCAGTGGCCAGTGATGCTTACATTTCATTTAGGGTTATATTGTCTGTTAATTGAGGATCTACAGTAGGTCCAGCTGCAGTCAGAGATCTAAGCAGCATAAGAATACTGATATTCTACCACAGCATCAATACAGAAGTGTCCACATCCCTGTTGTGATGCACTTCAGAAACCATGTTCAACACCTCTACAACGTATCGCTCTCATGACCACCATCTTCCCTCTAACTTTAAATATAGTATATAGCATCCAGCAGTGTTGTAGTCAAGTCACCAAACCTCAAGTCTGAGTTGAGTTCCGAGTCCCAGTGCTCAAGTCCGAGTTGTGTCCAAGTCACACAAGAAAAATCAGATTTTAGTCCAAGTCAAGTCCCCGTTACCTGAGTACGAGTTGAGGTAGAGTTCCCATTACCCATGTTCTTGTCCTAGACAAGTTCCTAGTACCTAAAATCTCGAGCCTTTTATCGATATTATTACTCTTATTAATCCTTCTTAAAGATCACACTTTTCATCGATAATATTATTTACATTAAACAGGATTATTTGTGTATTTAGGGTACAAAAATGTTAACTGAACTTGTGCTTTACATCTATCTTATACTAAATATTTCACCTTTGAAATGACTGGATTATTCAAATTTCTCACTAAAAACTCAAAGTTTTTTCCGTGGCATCCAGCATCCACCTTCTATCAAGAAAAACTGTTAACTCTTGTTGGCGCTGGATGACAGTTACTTAATCTGTGAGTATAGAGAGTGAGGGATGACATGCACCAAACAGAGTAGGACACGCAGTCCAGTCTTAACTCACTCAAGGAAGTAAAAAAAAAAAAGATGACAAATGTCTGACTCTGCAAATTGTATGCCCTTTTCAGCATAAAAGTGCTGAAGAAAACCTCAGAGAAATCCTTAAGGGACTGTTTTGGTCCTTCAGCTTCCCTACAAAGACGCTGCCACAGGTGGTGAAAATATGGCAGTCTCTTTGAGAAATCATCAGAATATGGCGTGAGTGTGTGTATGCATATATTTGCCAACAGGCATAAAAACAAAACATTTAGCACTATAGCAGGTTTAGGAATAAATTAATATATTCTGAAAAATTGCCATGTGCCTGATCTGCTTGGCTGCTTGGATTTCATCCTCTTAGTGACAGAAATAGATGATTCCAATGTTAAGTATCTTTCAAAAGCTTTTATAGAAATATGTTTATTCAGATTAACAGAGATTAAAGTGCTATTGTCTTTGGTATAGCGTGAGCATGTACTATGTATAAACAACAATATCTTTTGTACAAATTCTCTTTTATCTTATTTTTTTTAAATAAGAAAAATCAACAGAGCATCATTTGTTTGTAACTTGTGCATTTTGTAGGAGCTAAAACTGAGTCCTGAGTAGGGACGGAGATAAAAACAAATCCATAAAGACCAGGTTCTGTATTTTTCCAATATCCACAGTCATAAATTTTAGCTTATTGATGTTGCCATTGAGTGTCATGGGTTCTGTGACATAACCTTAATTTTATCTGATCACTATTGTAAAAACATGCATCCGATCTTGTAAGCTGCATTGCGCATCACAGACTACAATGAGGTATCTCTGACTTTCAAATTGGTGTGGAAAAAAAAAAGAAAGGGCCATCTGATGCTGGGAATGACATTCAATCGTAAGACTGGCTTTAGATTCTGTAAGACAGTTGTTCTCTTCATCTGATAGGGTGTGAAACATGCTCCCAAGCTTTATAGCAAGTCCTGTTGGTTGAAAATACACTATACTGCCAAAAGTATTCGCTCACCTGCCTTGACTCCATCCATGAGGTTTAATATGACGTCTGTCCACCCATTGCAGTTATAACAGCTTAAAATCTTCTGGGAAGGCTTTCCACAAGGTTTAGGAGTGTGTTTATGGGAATTTTTGACCATTCCTCCAGAAGCACATATGTGAGGTCACACACTAATGTTGGACGAGAAGGCCTGGCTCTCAGTCTCCACTCTAATTTATCCCAAAGGTGTTCTATCGGGTTGAGGTCAGGACTCTGTGCAGGCCAGTCAAGTTTATCCACACCAAACTCTCTCATTCATGTCCTTATGGACCGTGCTTTGTGCACTGGTGCACAGCCATGTTGGAACAGGAAGGGGCCATCCCCAAACTGTTCCCACTAAGTTGGGAGCATGGAATTGTCCAAAATCTCTTGGTATGCTGAAGCATTCAGAGTTCCTTTACTAGAACTAAGGGTCCAAGCCCAGCTCCCGAAAAACAACCTCACACCATAATCCCTCCTCCACCAAACTTTACACTTGGCACAATGCAGTCAGAAAAGTACCGTTCTGACAACCACCAAACCCAGACTCGTCCATCAGATTGCCAGATGGAGAAGCGCGATTCGTCACGCCAGTGAGTGTGTCTCCACAGCTCTAGAGTCCAGTGGCGGCATGCTTTACACCACTACATCTGACGCTTTGCATTGCACTTGGTGATTCATGGCTTGGATTCAGCTGCTCGGCCATGGAAATCCATTCCATGAAGCTCTCTACGCACTGTTCTTGAGCTAATCTGAAGGTCACATGAAGTTTGGAGGTCTGTAAAGATTGACTCAGCAGAAAGTTGCCAACCTCTGCACACTATTCACCTCAGCATCCGTTGACCGGCTGTCATTTTACGTGGCCTACCACTTCGTGGCTGAGATGCTGTCATTCCCAATGGCCACTTTGTTAGAACACCTCTGATAGTTGACTATGGAATATTTAGGAGTGAGGAAATTTCACCACTGGACTTGTTGCACAGGTGGCATTCTATCACAGTACCACGCTGGAATTCACTGAGCTCCTGAGAGCGAGCCATTCTTTAACAAATGTTTGTAGAAAAAGTCTTCATGCCTAGGTGCTTGATTTTCAACACCTGTGGCCATGGAAGTGATTGAACACCTGATTTCAATTATTTGGCTGGGTGAGTGAGTACTTTTGGCAATATAGTGTATAAATCCAATGTTGAATTCAGCAGAATTAAAGTTAAGTGGCTCACTTAACTGACAGTTAAATTATGATGTGGTCAAGGTCAGCTTGGTAAAATGACAAGTAAGCAAATGTAGAAAAAAAATGTCATTGGTTCAAATTAGAGCACACACTAAATGTTTGGGAGATGATGAACTTTCCTTACTTAAAAAATGGCTGATATCCCAAAGGAGAGATGGACTTTTGAAATTTCTTTTCATTATTTTGTAGTGGATTATTTGATCATTGTCATTTCTATTAAATAATTAGTAATAAAGAACACATACTTTTCTTTTTTCATGTCCAGGTTATTTCATAGATTTTACAAGTAAATACAAACTATTCTGAATAATAAAGACACTGATTATGTCTCTGACATTAATCCTGGTGTTAAAAGTACATCATTGTTGCATCTCTAGTTTTTAATGTTTTTTTTTCCCCCTAAAGCTAATTATCAGTATGATATAAAAAACTAGCATGATAAGGGATAGTTGAAAAATTACTAGCAAAATGTGACCCATATAGTCCTTGGACCATCTTTTGGTAATGAGGTATGACTGGGATCTTTGTTGCCTCACAGGGTCACATGATGAACGGTTCATTTTAGTCTTTGTAGTGTATGTCATATTAGTTATTCCCTTCTCATAGCCATCTGCTGGCTCATACCCTATTCAGAGTTGCAAAGCCAGACCCAACATATTTATATCAGGGCATGATTCTCCTTTCAGCCAATGTCAAGGAGAGAAAAAAAATCAATTCTTGCTTATCTTGTATCCTGTCACACGAGCAGGACAGCAGTTAAGCGCGTGCATCCCCTCACACTCACTAATGCAGAAGCAGGCTGAGAATAAAACATTGCAGGGTGTCCGGTCAACAGATGCCCTCACCGTGCTGCATGGGAGATCATTAATGTTTAAAACTCACGAGACAGAGGCAGCACTGTCATTCTTGCTTTCTCTCAGAGTCAGAAAAAGAAGAGGCATTGCTGTCGGGGAAACATGAATGAATCACACCGAGCCTAACAAGAAGAGACAATCCAGGTTTGGGTGACAGCTGAAATGTTGTGGGCACAGTGTTGACTGGAAATAGGCCTCAGGGGGGTTCACAACTTGACAATTAACTGCCATTTTGCTGGCATGCCATCCACCAGCCGCTCACACAAAAATGAGGATATTTAGGATAATGAGCTTCATCTATGCAGTCTTTCCTCTGGTTATAAATCAGGAATTAAGTCATGTTTCCTCCCACACAGAGAGTGATCTCAGCGCCCTATCATATCAAAGAGTGTCTCAGTCCCAATAAACAGTTACTATCATGGACATCTAGAAAACACCTGCCCAACCTCTAAGTTTATAGAAAAGTTAAGGCATACATTTGAAGTATGCTGCAGTTATTTAAGTTCATTCTTTAAGATGTGTCTAGTAATCTCCTTAGACAAACTAAAAAAGAGATCATTACTTTTTAAAGTGTAATAGATGTGCATTTTTTTTTTCTTTTAACATCTAAGTAAGCCAAGCAGCTTTTGACAAAGCTGTATTATTACACATTTCTTTCATACAGTAATTTGAGTATTCAGCTGGTGATGAGAACTTGATTAGAGTGTTTTTAGTGTGGACTGAAGTGTGTTTGATAGGATCGGCAGGGGTCCTGCTCAGCACCACCACAAATGGACTCCACTGAGCTCCAATCACACAGAGCCAGCATGAATCCAACCACCCTCTGAAGTAGAGCTCCACCATGACTCAAGCAATCAATGCTGGCTTAAGTGCAATGTGGATGTCAAATAGCACTGTTTGGATCAAGCAGGTGGCATAGCTGCTAAATGATTACAGTATGACTGAAATGACATGAACTGTCCATGCCAGAGGAGATTTCATACTGGGAAATGCTCTTGTGGTCTAAAGATCCAAACTAAATTTAAAAAATAGATTGCATTATGTTGTCAAGCTCACTGATTTGCAACATTTCCCATAAAGGCCACTTTGACACAAAATCCCAGACAAGGGGGGTCAATAATGGATTACTGTACAAAAGCTAAACACACAGTGTGAAATAATGCACTAATCACGAAAGAATATAGTGATGTTGCACATCAAATTAAACAGCAGAACCAGGGCTACAAGACTACATAAACCTTTTTTACATGCCCCAAACACAACTCAAATAACAACTACATGAATTACAACATATCAAACTCCGTACAGCTCCGCTGTGTAAACCCACTCGCCATATTTCCAGCTCTACCACTAGAACACACGATCAGCACCTCAAATGAAGGGTTAGGGTTTTTTTAGGCAAACCTAAACTTTTAACATTTTTGCTGTGTGCCATCTTCATTTACTCTTCACCAGTATAACATATACTCATATAACACATCTCAATAAATCCCACAAGTGTCCCTTTTATTATGACACCAAAATTATTCAAATAGACCTTGTGGTTGCAGAGATATACCCATTTTATTATGGATATGCAATTTTCAAGCAGAAACTTAAAAAACAGGCTCAGGGTTCAGAAGGTTAATGTAACACTCATAGCAGCAGTTGTAGCATAAAAGGATATGAACCAGGGCTGGAAATTAGCACCCACATCCAGCCGAACATGGGCATTTCTGTGCAGTTTTGGGTGAATTTGCTTAACCTCCCAGCCAGATCTGGGTAAATACAAGAGATAACCTGACGGATTTTCTGTCAATCACAAATCAGCTGTGAGTAAGAACTGCTTTATCAGAGTTACATTTGAACAAGTCATAATGATATCACCTTTACCTGACAATCATTTTACGAACTGGACACATTTTAATTTACACTACATCAGCTAATGTGCTCACAGCTAACAAAAGTTAGCCAACAGGCTTTGATCTGCTTGTTTCCCCACAAACCTCAACAGAAATTTCAACATTGGATTTATATTTTTTCATTCAAAGTTTGAGAGTTTTTAGCATAGCTGCTTCAAGTGGATGATGGAGCAGAAAAAAACAACAGCAGCAGCAGAAGACTTGCAGAGAAGCTTAGAGTGTATCAATCAAGTCGACACTCAAAGGTGCTGCGTTTCAGTTTGATTTGATTGACAAATCTGATGTTCTCAATGCTTATTGGCTGGCAAGTCAATACCTAATATAATGACTTTACACCACACACACAGAGCTTTTCTAAGCTGCAGTCAACACCAGAGCATTAATCAAGAGATTGGATCAGCAAATTATAAATCAGGTACTGATCATCTGCTGATTAATCATGTTATCCCTGGTAAATACATAACATAAAGCTACATTACAGTAATTTGTGGTGATGAAATTAGCTGGAAATTTTCCATCATTGATATGCACTGTAAAAAATCCAACTTCATGAATATTAAGTGAACAACTTATGAACTATTAGATGCACTTTTGACAACTTAACTGGATAAAACAATGCGTTATGTTGAGTTTCTTACATTATGTAAGGGATATACCAAGCAAACATCAAGATTAAGTTGAGCCAACACTTCCTGGGAGCTTAACTTAAACAGCTACCACAACTACTTTATTTGAGCCATCTGTCTAGCAAAAGTATTATCATTGGTTAATCAACAACTGTCTACCAATATACCTAGCTTCAAATAACATTCTCTCTCCCCATCAGTCCCCAAAAGCCTTTGACACAGTTGACCATTCAATTCTGTTACGCTAGCTTTTTAAAGTTGGTGTTGATGAGACTGCATGTGCCTGGTTTCAAAATTATTTAACAAACGGAACTCAAAGATTTGTTGCACATAACATAAGGTCTACCTTCAAAGTGATCAGCAAAAGAGACCCCAGGGATCAATTCTGAGTCCACTTCTATTTACAGTAAGGTTTATCTTTGTGCAGATGATCCAAAACTGTATTCCTCAGCTTCCTCACACAGTCCAGCTTTGTCCCAGTTACAGTCGGATTTTAGTGTATTTCAACAAGCACTAATTGATTGTAAACTGTCCAGGCAATAATACTGCCAGTTTTAGATTATGGAGACATCCTCTATACACATGCAGCTGCTTCTGTTTTGAAGCCATTGGATGCCATATATCACTGTGCATTTCGCTTTATTACTGGTGATAGTTTTTGTACTCATCATTGTGACCTGTATCAGTCTGTTGGCTGGTCCTTGTTAAGTCAGCGTCGAAAGCAGTACAGTATCCTGTTTATTTACAGAGCACTCATTGTAAACTCCCTCCTTACCTGACTTCTTTCCTATCTATAAACATCTCAACCCCTACAACCAGATCTCAGAGCTGGATCACTTTAAAACGGCAAGGTTTAGAGCTGAATGGGTTAGGATTAGGGGTGTAACGGTACAGAAAAATTTCGGTTTGGTACGTACCTCGGTATGTTTTCAGTATGGTAATTAAAGCAAATACCAAACAGATTTTTTTCTTATATGTATTAAATTATATAAAAATAAATAGGCTGAATAAATTAAATTTAAATCATTAATAATGCTGCAACATCCTTCCAAAAGGTCTTCAATGAATACAAACATTAATAAATACATTTTTGAATTACTAGGTTATTTTCACTGATATATTGACATATTTATACCCATTCTTTAAACACTAAAATTTCCCAGCCAACTTGAACACCCATCACACAACCATAACTTAGCTTGTTAAGTATGCTAATTAGCATCTATCCTGCCGATTTTGACACGGACTTCAGCACTGGATTACTTTTTTAACCAATGGGACCTACTACAAAGTTTGGGAGAACTTTTCATAGCCCATCTTGGCAGATAAAGAGGTTAGAGCTGTGTGAAATCTGAGGATAACTTTACCTATGACGCAGCTGCAGACATGATGGAGTCCCCTCTCCCCCCCGCTGCGGCTGACAGTTGAAGGTACTGCGTTTAGAATGAATTTGATTCACAAAACCAGAGCAGCATTGTTATAATGAAAAAATCTAAAATTATGGGAAAGTCATAAACGGCTGGTGAGACTTTTTATTGTTCCTCCCCGTTACAGTGACATTCTTGTTTGAGTGGGGACTTTTCAAATGCTTTGATTGATCTGCTGGATGTCAGCGACACAGCTGCTGAATAATGTCAGCGCTACTGTTGTCTTTGTCCACTGTTGTATTTTACTGGGAAACAAAGTGTTCCTGAACAGAACACTTTTATCTAGGAATACAGGCTGTTGCTGTCGTTTGCTGTGGTTGTGTGGTTGCCAGGACAGTGTGACAGTGAGTTGTCCTCTTGTTTTCTGTCTGTGTATGAGCTTTGTTCCACATGTATCAGTTCGGTACACGTCTGTACCGTACCCAGAGGCCTGTACCGAATCAGTACGAATACACGTACCTTTACACCCCTAGCTAGGACTGCTTTTAGTGTTTTCTTTTATATTCAAAAACCTTTTAAATCAAAGATTTCACAGATCAAACATAAGTAAATACAAAAAGGCTTTAATAAATGAGTGAAAAAACACAAGATTTCTAAGAATTAAGATTAAATGTCCAGCACTAATTAGCACCATGTAATGGTTACTCGGTCAGCCCATTAAGGGATATTTCCACAAAGCTAACAAATGCCAGTCCATTTCTTAGAATTGTAGAATTTTCTTGTGACTTTCAAATAGTAAATTTCTTTGAAATGCACAACCCTGACTGTTGTATTTCATTCCTATTGATTATCATAATCAGTTGTTACACAATGTGGTCAGTTGAAATAAAGTGTCTGGTAAGAAATAAGAGGCAGGTAAACTTTGAATCCTTTAGCCTTAGTAGTAGATAGATAAAACAATATGTTAAAATGCAACGCATCATTAAAAGATGTTTTGGACCCTTTCAAGAAGAGATTAAACAAAAGTTATGGAGCACAAATTTAGAAGTAGGGGTGGCTGGAATTTACAAGACGAGTTAGCATGTTACTGTTATTGTCCTAATTTCTTGCACATTTCAAAACAGAAATAACTAAACCCTCACAAAACCTTTTATAATGTATTGGCCTTAATAGTTTATGTAGAAAAAGAAAAAAATTGGTGACCAAACCTGTCATTCTAGTATCTGTGAATTATGTCCCCGTTTCCATGTCATGTCTGCTTCAACAGGCAAGGAAGACATACCCAAAATGGTCCTTTCTACTGTATCAGTAATATTCCAAAAGGGATTATATAAAATTCTTGAAAAAATGTTGGGAAAGATTTGAGAGAAGTGAACAGAAAGGTCTACAACATGCAGCATTCATGATGTCATTTGTCAGCTGAGAATTGTGAATGGAGACAACATTAATGGGGAAAAACCCACCAGTCCCAATGCAAGCACCAGGCACCACAAGTCTTCACGTCGATGTGAGGGACAAACGCATAGTGGAACAACAATTTTCTTGTATAGCAGGGTAAGTCAACACATCACAGATTTGAAGCTGGTGTTGAGTTGGCTTTCAGCCCATTTCCCACTAGCTAGGATAGTACTCATTTATAGTGGGTTTGATCCATTTACTGGATCGCATACAAGTACAAACATTAAGTCCAACCCAATCCTGCACAAGTTTGACACAACAATGGCACAAACCAAGGAGTGAAGGAGTTACAGTGCTTTGGCAAATTGAAAGTCACTTCAGTGAATTTTACCTGAGTAAATGTCTGATATTAACTGTTGCCTACTTACGTGAGACCCAAGATCATTTTCTAGCTTAACTACTAATAGCTGAAAATAAGCTGTTGAAACATGGAACATTTTTCTCTCTGAAAACTCACTAAATATGCTAATATTAATGTGTACGTGTTCTCCTGTTCTTTTTAATGCAACTACATTTTAATATTTACTTGAAGTATCCAAGTACTCAAATTTATTACCGGCCAAGTTTTGTACACAGAGAAATAACCTTTTTAAAAGAGGAGTAGACCTTGAGTCCATAGCAGCAAAGCAGTTCTCTGAGGTCACAGGCCATTTAGTGTTCCCATATACATTTTGATGCAGCACAGTTGGGTAAACAAATTGGATTTGTTTTTCTTTCGTTCTTAGCAGATGCCTCTAGTAATACAAAGATACAAAGCAAAAACACTAGCTAAAAACTTAAAATTGATATTTAATGATGTTGGTACTATTGTGTTTTTTGTGCTATGATCATGTACACAGAAAATTAAGGAGAGTAAACCTTTTCATGTTAGTGAAATTTCAAAACGCGAAGTATTAATTATACTCTGGATGGAATCAAATCCCCAAAAATATACTCTCAGTTGAATGAGAGTTGGAGATAAACACAGGTGTAAAAATTCAGTGTCAGTATATCAAATGTAGTTAATTATCATACCTCGTTTGATAAATGTGTTTAAACTAAACATGTCCTCTGTATTTAGTAATATCTCCATTTTTTAAGGGATTGATTCCATAAATATTTACACCTTACCATGTTGATAACACTTAAAAAGCTGAAAATAATCATCAGAGTAAATTTCTAACACTACAAAGAAGTTATGAGTGGGTTTTGAGACAAGAATAAAATACCCTTATTCAGTGTTAACTTCAAAAAATTGCTTGAACATAAACAATGTGTACTCAATAATCCTCAAGAGATGCAATAAAGGTGCTGTTGGTTTAATACTGACAGTGAAATGTCATGTAAATTCAATTCAAAGTACAAGTACTTTGATCAGTCTGCTGTGGTTGATAAGGATCACTTTGATTTGATTTGAACACCAACCTTTTCAGTGGAGTTTTTCCTGATGTTCCCTCCTTTTAACAGACGAAAAGAGAGCAGCCACAGGATTGGCAAAGTTTGGAGTAGGCCATTCATTCACCTAACCCTAAAATAAATTCCAATATACTAGTATTAGAACATGACTGTCTTGCGGTAAATTTTATTAGTGTTTCTTTTATTCTGGCTCAAATAGAACACAACTTATCAACCCAAATTTAAAACACAAGCAGCTTATAACTAATATTCAAGTGTCTTTGTTTGTTAGCATAACCAAACTACACACACAGAATTAGACATCTAAACTTAGCACAAAGGAAGCACATTTGTAATTGATAATTTCTTTGTTATAACAATGGCTCTTCTTCTATAATTCTTATACCACTGGAAAGCCTGTTTGTTTATCTTTTAAATGGTGCCACATTTGAAAGGAACATGCATTTGAGGGATGAGCAGAAGAGCTGAGTATGTGAGTTATGCTCATGGAAAATTTGCCATATGTTCTTTGCCAATGCAGAGCAGGATTTATCAGAGACTACCTCCAGAATTTGACAGTGGAGAGGATGGAATGGCCTGCCAGCAGTCCTGAACTCAACCCCATCGAACACTTGTGGGATCAGGCGTGCTGTTCATGCCAGAGAGACAAACACACTCACACTGGCTGTACTGTAACACGTGCTGGTTGAAGAATGGGATGCCATCCCACAGCAGTGTGTGACCAGGCTGGTGACCAGCATGAGGAGGAGGTGTCAGGCTGTTGTGGCTGTGTATGGTTCTTTCACAAGCTCCTGTTTGGTGAATGAATAAATTGTTAAATTTCCTATATGGCATCTTTCTTCAAACTTCAGTCATCCAATCCACCAAACTAAAGTCAATGGCAGAATAAGTTGTTTGGCATTGGCAAAATTTTCATGGGTACAACCCACATACTCAGCTCTGCTGCTCATCCCACAAATGCATGTTCCTTACAAATGTGGCACCATGTAAAAGGGAAGTAAACAGGCTGTCCAATGATACATGATTTATTTCCAAGAAGCATTGTTACACAAAGAAATAACTAACCAAACACAAATGCCCTTGCTTTTGTGCCAAGTTTAGTTAGCGTCTTACCTCGGATCGAATGAAAATATTAATCTAAATCATTGTTGGATTCGGCCATTCATGCAGTCTTTCACATTGTTTTATCCATATGTGCCATCTCTTCTTGGATTTCTCACTTGGGGAAAGTGAAAATTCAATACCCTACTTGCCTGGTTTCACCACAACAGTAGCACACAGTGGCTGACATTCCTGTGAGCACTTTTCTGTGCATGTCAGTGTGCTGCTGCCATACCCCAACAAGCAAAATAAAGTTGCTCCACTTCAAGGAACATGCATACAACTCTGGTTTCTTATACATGACTATTTTGATATTAATATTTACTCTCAATGGCACATAGTCCTCTGAAAATTGCTTGCCAAACAAATAATCTACCAGAATGTTGGTGCTTGGCCAATGTTATGCACTAGCCTATGTCATTAATATAACAATATCACATTATTTTTCATGTAAAAAATATGCACCAATACTATCATGGACCAAGGTATGTTATAGTATAGCAATAATAAACAGTAAGAAGCTATCTGGGTTTGGTCTCAAGCATCGGCACAGGTCGACTGTTAGTCCAAAAAAAAGAAAAAAAAAAAAAAAAACAACTTCTCAGCCTTCTTAGCCAGAGCCTGACACAAAGTGATGGTATTATGGTCCAGAGCAGTCTCTACCACTGAGCAGAGTCCAGCTTATGGCTTCAAAGGACAGCTACATAAAAATTCTTTTAGTTCCCAAGGATTGTTGTTATGACCTTCAGAGAGAGGAGTCAGAGGTTTTTCTCTGGCAGAAAACCCAAAACTCTTTACAGGTGAGCTCACCACTCTGCCCACTGTCGAACTGCCACACTGACATAATATTTCCTGACAACGGCGGGGACGCAGCTGAATAGAAATTGTGCCATTGTCTGGGCAAACCAAGCCAATAATCGTGTCTATCAAACAAGCACATTTGATAGCAAGTTCAGTAAAAGTCCTGGGTCAACACTGTATAACTTGCTGGTATTGCCAGGACTACTAAACTTCTCTTACTAGCTGCAACCCCGTGTGGCGATGTGCTCATGGCTCACCAAATCTGCCTTTTCACATGCCCTTTTAAAAAGTGTCTCTCCCCCTATTCAGAGACCTCTGTTGAATTAGTGTCATAAGAAGAAGAAAAAATGCAGCTAGATGACATCACTACTATTCCTTTATGGAGTTTTATCTTCATGTTGAATTAGGTCTGTCACTTTGGTTGGTTTGGTTTATAAAATCAAGTAAAGGGTAAATCATCCATCGGGGAAAACTGTATCTCTTAAAATTGAAGAAAGAAGGCACTTTTCAGTAGTTTGTATTTTCTCACTTTTTTCTCACAACTCAAACTAAAGTTTTTGAGCTTTGAGCCACAATTTCTATCATCAATTTCGTCAAGTTCATATAATCATTGCATCTCATGAATCTATTATTGAAAATAAAAATTACTGTACAAAAATGTGCCTCATGAACACTAGAAACATTTAAAGAGGACACACGAATAAATCTTAATTTTTAAGTGGTGCAGGAAATGCACAAGTAAATTCTATAAAATAAATCCAAATACAGAGAAAGACATGTTTGGGGTTTAACTTTTTTAGGGGGAAACCTCCAGACCTTGTACCTGGTTGTCCAAACTATGAAATGGCAAATATTGAAATATTTCTTGCACTGATCAGCAGGTTGTTGCATACCACAAATACAAAAAATAGACCTGACCTGTAAATACAGTTTTTGTCCATGTAAAAAAAAGTTATATGGGGATATAACTTCCACTTTTTGGTCAGCAATTTACAAATTAGTCCTAAAAATCAGAGAGGCAAAGAATCTATAAAACTGATTGTTATCTGACCATTAAGAAATCATGATATTTTCTCCTCATCACCTAACCATAGTGCAAACATTTTCAAGCAAGTAAGAGTTGTCTCTGGTGGATCATGTTGTTTATGGAGAAGGTACTTCTAGCAATGCAAACATTACTGGCATTCTCCTGAATTTTCAAACTACTGTATAACTGACAGGGTGTTATGTAATAATAGTCAAACTAGTTAGAACAACAAACAACAACTAGACAAATTCTTCACTTTTCACATTCAGTATGGAGGAGAATGACGGTTATACAGACAGACAGGGACAGAGATTTGAATGTCACAGAGAGGGGAGGCTATATATTTGCACCTCTAAAGCGGATTTCCATGTTTCTTGGAGAGCCTGCAGTCAAAAAAAAAACCAAAACTACTGCTCCACCTTGAGTGCTTCTTTTAAGGTCACTTTTGTCAGCACAGTAATATGTGTTCATGGACACCAACATGGGACTGCACTGTGTGGGACACTATGTGGCTGAGGTGAACTGTTATGCGTTTAACTGATTGTGTTTTCAGTAGCATTTTGGCTAAAGGTGAGGGCAGCATGTTGGCCAGGTCAACCTACGTCCACTTCTTCTCCCTGAGTGCTACTAGTTTTTTTCACCTCATTCTGTTTGTTGCACCAATTTTAGACCAAATAAACAAACAGACATATAGATAAAAAAAATAAATCTTCTATTCAAATGCCATTCCCATTCTAGTTGATATGCTTGGATTGCCATGTTCAGCTGTAGCTGACATCCTTTGGGGGTCTCCACACTATCTCCTCTTGCAACAACACTGAAAACAATGAAGTCAAAGTTGCCTGTAATAGAAAAACAGCCAGAAACCCCACAGAATACAAATGTGTTTATACTGAGTGCAGCTTTAAGCTTCTCTTTTGCTGTTTAATGCTGCATGCTGGTGAAGCAAACACACATTAAAGACTAAGTATAACTGTGGGAAGCTGGAAATAGTCAAAAGTAAAGATAATTAAAACAGCTATTAAAAATGCAACCGTCAAAAAAAAAAACACCAGCTAAAAGGAATAAAGGTTACCGCTGTTAAACAACCATGAGGTTGATCAGAGAATCAGGCCTCTAACAGCTGAAAAACAACAGATGAGAGAAATATTAAGTTAAAGTTTTATGTGTCCTAATGGCTACAAGACCTTGTGTTTATCACAGTGACCAAAATTTACAGTTACTCAATTTGCTATGGTGTCCCCAAGGTGGCATATCCTAACATACACTGATAATAAAGTAATAAACACTGAACTTGTAACCACAAGACTAAATTACTATATTTCATGTATACTTTCTAGAAGATGAAGAGCAATATTAGAGAGCAATTTCCTCTTCTCTCTTGGGCAGTCCAGCAGAGGATGCATAAGTACAGATAGGGTCATCATTGATATGTGAGGCATGAGAATGCCATACAGCACACAAAGCTGAGATGCTAAGGTTTTTCTGTCACCAACAGTCTACATCATTGCAGAAAGTCAAATAGATGTACCCTTTTTGGACATTAACTGACCATCAAAAGCATGTGTCTATTCCTGTCTTTGTCCCATTAAGGACAAGCATCTTCATTTTCAAACAGCTATCCATAGCTCTGGACTATTGAACTGATACTTGATGAATGCATTCAAGATCTGAAAAGTATGCAGGAAAAAACACACATTCTACCTAGGAGGGTAAGAGGGTGAGAAACTTCTGTTGCTCAAGGACAGGAACAAGTTGCTGTGGGAGCTGAGGACATTACTGAACAGCGCAGTATGACTTCTCTTTTAGGAGAAAGCATTAAGTTCCCGTCCACACGGAGACTAATTCAGGAGTATACGCAAAAATGTTGTCGTATCTGCATTTCATCCACACGGAAACTGTGTTTTAGGAGGCCGTAAACGTGACTTTTGAAGCCGGGTCCTAGAGTGAACAAATCTGTAAACCCTTACCGTTTTGTCTCCGTGTGGACAGCCAGCGGGGTTGTGTTCATGCTGCAGAAGCTATTAAGCTTATTATGGCTATTACAGCCAAATCTGACAGAACAGCATACACCAGATGTTCTTAAATCCACTCCGGGGAACAACCAGAAAGGCAACCAGGAGAAAGTTTGGGGCAGTTTTCTGTAATCTTTTTCTTTCTTTTGGTGCATTACCGTGACAGCGTTACAGCTCCAGTTACAGGCTTGGCATATATATACTACATTATTATCAGTCGTTTTCAGTGGTTCTGTGCCAAAGCGGACATTTCCTGAAATGATCCCGTGTTTACGAAAAACTTTTTCATAACGAAACTAAAGATATCGTTTTTGTCTCCATGTTGGACAAGGCCTAAGAGCCCTGATTAGATCAGCATTGCTGGAAATGACTGATGATGAGAATTTTATTGCAAAGGTGTTACCAACAACAATCTCTCTGGTTTTCTTAAAAGCATTTGTGTCGTAATTAGTAGTGAAACAGATCGCAACCCTCATGGTTTGGATCAGGATCAGTTTGGATCTGATTTTGC
Organism: Cheilinus undulatus; assembly: GCF_018320785.1. Classification (NCBI taxonomy): domain Eukaryota; kingdom Metazoa; phylum Chordata; class Actinopteri; order Labriformes; family Labridae; genus Cheilinus; species Cheilinus undulatus. The sequence goes on along the minus strand of NC_054881.1, from coordinate 31,527,797 downwards.
TGGTTGAATGAATGAACGAATGAACACACACAAACACACACAAAACACGTGATACATCTGAAGTACAAAATGAATAAGTGCCATAGCATTATGACCAATTTCTATGTGGAAAAACAGTTTGTGTTTTAAATTGTACTGTTTCCATATTCCTATAGCTGATCTGAATGGCACTTAAACACACTATTTAAATGCTTCTTTCACCGTGACACAACATTTTGGTGGCTGCTGTATACTTAACATAATGATGATACATTTTCATCTGTCTACACATCGCATGGGATTCAAACTGTTGCATTTGGTCCTTGAAAAGTCCTCATCTTAATTTTAAAAAGAGAGAAGATTTATAATCAAAGCTATCTTGCAGTGTATTTGGAACAAAGCCATCCCTCTCTCTCCATGATCTCATTTGTTGTTGGCTTTAACAAAAATATTTTAAGACTAAGAAGCACCCTGAAATTATATCCTGTTAGTCATTTAATCACCGGTCCTTTGAGTGAATATCATTCTTATTTTATGCCTTTTGCAGGATAAATACAAGCTCTCAGTTAGCTCCAAACTCACCAAACATTACATCATTCCCATCTTTAGAACTATATGCTCTTCAAAGAACATGCAGTGAAAAATGGTAATATTTTTAGCTAAGAATGCAATTTGACCCAAAGTCCTCGGACTTGGGTACTTAGATGGATAAATAACCTTGGCTGTCAAGTTACAGGCATTGTTAGAAGCACATTCACTATCAAAGTAGGAGCTCAGGCTAAAATTGCTCTGTGTCAAGACATGGCATCAAAAGTAGCCAGTACAAAGGAAAGCAAAGGTCACTGAATCTCATGAAAGACGACATGTTCTCTCTGCCCTGAGGAAGCACAAGACCCTTATACTTGTACTGTATTAGCCATGGTGAAGAGTACTATGACACAAAACATGCTGTCATAAAACAAAGGAAATGTATTCTGTATTTTTCCAAACGAAATATTTCAACCTCCTGTCAGCCTGATTCACCAAGAACTGGTTCTTAGCTGGAGCTGGTTCTAGGTTTCTGAGGTTTGTGAATTTAAAGGGGACATATGCAAAAATCACTTTTTCAGGCTTTTCTAACAATCCACAATCCCCTCAAGTGCCGGAAAAATCCATTCCAAACCCCCGTCTCTTTCTCCACCTCTCAGAAAATGTGTACGGGAACATGCAGTTCTCAGATTTTCCCCTAATGACGTCATGTGGGGAGTTAGCATAGCCTCCAGGTGCGGTTGACCCTCTCTGCTTGGAAAATGTTCCACCACATACATGTCCTGAGAGGGGCGGAGTCAGAATGAGTCAAAAACCTGCTCAGTAGGTTAATTGGTGGCTCTAAAAGTTTACCTTAAGTGTGAATGTGAGCGTGCCTAGTTGTCTGTCTCTATATGTCAGCCCTGCGATTGACTGGCAACCAGTCAAGGGTGTACCCCGCCTCTCACCCATTGACAGCTGGGATAGGCTCCGGCTCCACCCCACCCCCACCCCTGCAACCCCTAACGGGATAAGCGGTATAGAAAATGGATGGATGGATGAATTTTTGTTCCTAACAGCAACATAGATATTTAAGGTGAGATTAAAGTGAGATTTTTTTAGTTCACAAAAATTATTCTCATTATTTCTCATCTGTCGCCTGATTACCGCAGCCCTACAACCGATATAACTGAAATAAATGGCTTCTGCATGTGTGTAAGCCTAAAATTCCATGTCAGTCTGTAATCTGCACGTGACACACACTTCCGAGCAAATCGCCCCTCTTTAGTCAGACATGCAATTTCTTTGCATGTGTTCAGGTCCAGCATGTCCCAGAAGTCCCAGATGTCTCCAGATACATGCCAGGTCTACTTTAGGTGCCCACCACAGCCAAACCACGTAAATCCAATGTCTGGCCCTGGGCTTTCCATCCTTTAAATATTTTGGCCTTTGGGAAAAGTAACTGGGGAAACCCTGTGTTAGAGTCACCAATTTGTGTTCAGAGAGAAACTGCACTTGAGGACCACACAATGCTGAATATGTTGAGCAGTTTCTTTCCCTGCAGTTTTCTTTAGCTGTGTGAGGAAATCAAGGTCACTCCAAGTAGTAATTGAATATGTGTTTGTATAACAAAATTACATGAACTGTCATTAGTGGCTTTGAGTGCCTTGCTGTTTCTATGGTTACTTATTTTAGGCTTGTATTGTTATTATGCGTTTGTTTTTAGTAGTTATGCGATTCTGATGACACACGAATATCAACAGGAAAGCAGAAAGCAACACTGGTTAGGAATTAATGGGAGCAAAGTAATTTTAATACATTAACGTTTCAAATTTAATTCAATTCAAAAACATTCTTTGTCCCCAGGCGTGGGGCATTTCTACCCCTTAGCGCTTACCTTAGCCTTACCCCTTGGTTTTGCGCGTTCACATCAGATGAAGGGGTGTCCCAATTCTCTTTTGTGTCAAGGGCTAGGGCTACGGGCCGAGGGCTCCATATCCTCTGAAAGGAGGATATCCAAGGGCCACACTTGAAACCAAGGGGTATAATAATTTTCTCTCCATGCACTCTGTTCAATTGCAAAGTGGTACAACCAACAATAAAGATTTTTGTCAATTTTTGTCAATAATGATTATAGAAAACAAAACAGTTGTGTTTCCTCATATATTCAATCTTTAGCCACTGGGGATGGGAGTTTATTGTATTTTCGGTACATGCACATGTAAACGAGGGCTTTTAAATTTTGAATAAACAGAGAAGATTAACACAGAGATCCATAGTATGAACAAGATGGTCAAAGCTTTATTGTCACCTCTGACGGCGCACTGTTTATCAGCAATGTGTGATGATGAACAGCATTTAAGTGGCGTCTCATTTCTTGAGGGAAGGTTTTCACCCTTACCCCTTACTACTAGGTTTTTAGGGGCAAGGAGAAGAGGGTAGACGAAGGAGAAAGGCTAAGGGAAAGGGTTAAGAAATGGGTTTGGCTCTAAGGCCCTGTTCACAAGACGTTTTCAGGTGGAAAGAAAGCAAAACTTTTGTAGCATTTTGGCTGTCTGTTTACACGAGAATGTCATTTGGTGCCTGAAAACGGGATCCAGAGTGAAAGTTTTTTAAAATGCCCTCGCCTCCTTGTAAATAGGGAATATGACACCTCCTGAAAACGCACATACGCTTGACAAGTGACAACAGGCTGCAGTCACTTATCAAGTGCGAGTGTCGCAGCACTCTGAACCAAACCGGGGCAGCTCGACTCGAGCCGTCTGGTGCAGTTACTTGTGATTCTGATTCAGAAACATTATTCTCGTTTGGAAAGCTATCACTGTCAGCTTTGTTAGATCAAGTCATGCTATTATTTTGGAAATGATTACATCTACCTTTCTTATTGATCATCATGATAATCACTGTAATCACCATCGTAGTGCAGCAGAGAAATTTCACAGTTCATATTAACACAAAAAAAGCATTGCAAGGTCAGTCTTGTTATAATGTTGATATCTACTGAGATATCCTACATCTGTGGCATATCAGTGCGCAGCTGATGGAGGAGACAGGATTGAAGCTTCCGTGTTAAGGTTAAAAAAAGATAGTTGTAAACACTTTCAAGAAGCACATATTATTAAAAAAGGGGAAATAAAAATATTGTTCTGAAAAGGCTATCATTTTCCTGCTGCACTAAAAGCAGGAAGCGCTGAACTTTCTGAGAAAATCCATGAGAAATTAAAGCCTGTAGGAGAAAAAATTTGTCAGTGGAAAATTAAACAGTCTTTGCAGATATAGTTATAACAAGACTGGTCTAGCAAAGCATTTTTGTGTTCACGTGTGCTGTGAAATTTTACTGCCATGCTAAGATGATGAGGAGGAGGATTTAGTGATGGATTACTCTCATGCACCCATGTGTGATAAAAATGTAACAAGTTCTCAAAAACACATGAAAAACAGTGAATGTGCAGTACTGTCCTTGTTATAGAGACAGATTTATGGTGCAGTAAATCACTTTACGACAGCGTTTTTGTGTTTCCTGCTGTCTCGTGTAGACGGAGACTGTTTTCAAAATGTTACCATCTAAACATAGAACTATTTGAAAACAAAATTGAAGCAGGATGTTGTCAAGTGAACAAGGCCTTAGAACAGCAGCATTGCAAAAAACAAATAGAGGTATAGCAAAAAAAATAATCACAATTACAATTGTACTGAGCTGAGAGGATGAAATGTGGCACTTTAAAAGGAACCCTGCATGATCAGACAAGTTCATCTTGCTGGATAGATATTTGTATGTCTCAAATGTATATTAAACTAAAATCCTCACTAAGTGTCCCACATATCTGCATTTTGAGTACATTTCAGCTCATAAACTGACCAGGAGACCACCGTGTTTTCATCCACGTCACAGAGTATGACGTCACAGTTCCGCAGCGCTCCTCTCCGTTGCCAGCAGTAACCATTTTTCAGATGGTTTTGTTGCTTGCAGCTGTTGCTGCCATGAGTTTGCTGCGTGTTGGTTTTGCCTCCCTGCTGTCAAAGCTCTGTCATTCCAACAAAGTTTTACCTCAATAAATCTCCATCAAATGACTACATTGAGTGTATAGTGGAAGCGTGCCGGGAGCTTTTCAGAATAAAAGTATTATGTACATAGAACAGCGTTTCTCCAAAGAAATGCTAAAGTGGACTTTTACTTTGAAAGGCGCAAACTGGAAGTCCTTTCATATTGTGTTTATCTTTACCTGAACCGTGTGGAAACAGAAAGCTTCATAAAGAAGAGAAGTTCAGGGAACAACTTTGTTAAACATGTGCATTTTAGATCGTGGCCTTCATCTGGTTCATCAAGAAACAGATTTCAAACATTTTCTACCCATGTGGGCGTAATATTTGTTACAACAAGGTAAATATGGCTCTGTATTTATCATTTTCCTGTCTAGATGGACAGAGAACCGCTCGTGGTGCAAATATAATAGAGACCTCTAATTTTAAAATCCTCCGTGCATGAGACGTTCTGCGTTTCTGAGATCAGCCCTAACCCTGGCTGCCAGTCTGAAACAGGTTACTGCATAGGATCACCATGGAACTGTGACATCACGGCGCCAGCGCGGACCAAACAGGACCAAAACATGGCGGTTTCCTGGTGAATTTATAAACTCAAATGACTCAAAATGCAAATATCTTGAGTTTTTTTTAGTTCAATATGTATATGAGAAATACAAATATCTATCCAACAAGATGAACTTGTCTGATCATGCAGGGTTCCTTTTAAAAGACGTGTAGAATTTATAGCCAATATACAAATACTGTCCTTTATCACATTTAGATGGCTTCAGAATGCTGAAGCTTTTACATCCACTTATTCCAAAAAATACTCTATTCATCCTAAACATAAGTGTTTTTTTCCCCATAATATTAAGCTTTAGCCAGTTGTAAATAAAACACTACATCAGCTTAATACCTGGCCCTGTTAAGAAAAGAGGGCACAGAATGAGATGACTGGTACTCTATCGTCACTTTGAACTTTGTAAGGGTCACAGCACTCCAGGTGTCCTGCAAAGCTATGACAAAGTTGTAATGCTGATATACAGCAGGAGGCTGAGATGTGCTGTGTGCATGGTGGAACAGTGTAGTTCCTGCCTGCAGACGCCCTGTGAACCTGGCTTTTGATTGCAGAAAAGGAGATATCCATAAATATTAAGTGTTTCCCCTACTTTTCATTTGCGGTAGTAGCCCGCCACCCCAATGTGACCCCCTGCCAATCTGAATGAAAGGCACAAAATGCTTCATGTATTTGTACAACTTCCATAATTTCAAAGGAGCATTAACATCTTATTTGATTCACTGTCCTGAACAATGTCTCTGCTTGTGTGTTTCTACCTATGATGCATTTTTGCCTTTGACACCATCACACAAACAGGCTTGTATCCTTTAATGTTTGAGTATGATGCACCAGGATGTGACTTTTAGCAGAGCCTTTGACCTACAAAAGATAGGTCTGTTTCCCTTTCTTATCACATTCTGTTTGCCTCTTTTAAAGGAGATTTCTCTGTAACATTTACAATACTGAGACAGCTTTAATTCAGCTGCCAACTGCTGACTTTTCTTGGGGAAAAAAGATGACTTCCTGTCATTGTTACCCCCTCTCCCATCTACAGAGCTTGCTAAAATAACATAACATGCTTGAAGTGCAGAAAAGCAGGGGCAGGTTCAGAGTTTGTCTGGGGTGTCCAACTAGGGCCTAGACTAGGGCAGAGGAGTCATGAAGTTTGTGTGCATACATTCACATTCATTCCTTGACCCCAACAAATGCATCATGCAGCTCACCTAGTGCCAGGGCTGAATTGGTTCAGTAATTCTAGCTTTGTATGTTGTGGTTCATACAGGCCCGTAATAACAGCATAATCATGACCCAGCAGCCTCCTAAACATACCCACTCTTCCACTGTGTTGCCATTTAATGATTTCCTGATGAACAGAGTTTGATAAGGAGTTAACAATATCCCTTCTTAAACAGAAGTTTGTAAGACACCATAACCAAAGAAAAAGCTGTAGTGTTCTGTATTCATCCTCATCTAAAAATATGTTTAATAGGCATTTAATTCTTAGCTCATAAAAACAGCTTTTAAAATTAAAACCAGTACAGACTTTAATATCTACAACAGTAAAATCCCTTAAAGCTTTAATGCAACAGGTAACAGATATTAAAGTCCATTATTTTATATTGTAACTATAGCATAGTAATCAATATAATAGCAGTTAAACACTAAAAGGGGCCTTGTACTGCAGCACCAAGATTTGCTTTCATTATGATTATCAGTTCATTTTGATGATCACAGAGTTGAATAAAAGGACTTTTGCTTACTTCTTCTGGAGCATTTCATCAAAATGGTGTGTGGCTGTAACCAGTAAATTATAAAAACGAATACATTTCAGCACAAGCTATGTTTACATGGATACAAAAGGAAGAAAAAGCATGATCAGAACAAAAATGGGACATGTAAGCAAAATTCTGATCTGAAACAGCCCATTTATGAAAATATATATATATATATATTTCCCTATAAAAGGGGTAGTTTATATTGATCTTTATTCCCCTTTGTGTCCATGCACTCACTTGGGTCTTCATGTAGAGCTTTTACCTGACTGTCTCTCTCTTCAGCTGCGCTGGCCTGAAAGTCCTCCTTCAGACTCTGTGCTCTCCCCTGAGTTTATCAACTGCCAGAGACCTCTTCATCGTGGCATAGATTTCAGTAGGATTAGGTTTAAAATAAATAAATTAATTAATTAATTAATTCTCCGATTCAGGTCGATTCTTAAAAAAAAAAAAAAAAAAAAAAAAATTCAATATCAATTCATATAATCCAAAGATCAATCTATTAATGTATGCCTTTTCCTTCCCCTATCAGCTCCTCGCACTACCAGTCTCAGACTTACATTGCTCATGCGGCCTGAAACTTGACCTGCATTCACCTCTAAAAGCATTTAGACTCTGATTCAAGGTTTAAATGTTACACCCAATCATCTAATTTTGGATATCTGAGTATGTTATCAATATGAGCTGGATATCTAGACCTTTGTGGTGCAGCAGCCGAGCTCTACAGGGCATTCGGTGGAGAGCACTTAAGCCTCTACTGTTTCAGACCGGGCAGAATCACACGCACAATAGTGATTGTCTGGGGTGCTACGTTCAAGAGACACAAACTCCAACTGCTTCGGAAAACCTCTGTATACATCACTCTGTACAGTGTGCTTTATTTTACTACTCCCTATTTCTCCATTTCACAGCCACGTAAATTACGCATGGCCCCACGGTTTACAGCAGGGGAATAACTGAGTGCTCAGAAAAAGAGGAACTAATTACTTAGAAACATATGTGTAGTAAACTCATCTCATGTAGATTTTCTATAAAGCTAGCACTGTGTAACAAAGGGCTGGGGAATATAACGATTTTGTTACTAAAACCAGAGTTTTCTCAGATGTAGTGACAGACAGAGAACAGAGTTGGAATGTGTTTCCTCCTATCAATATCAAATCGAATCAAACTGGGACCTTGTGAATTGGAATCACATCAATTCAGGCAATCAGTGGCAATACTCAGCCCTAGATGTCAGTTTATTTAAGTGAGAGCATGAGCAAAAGGTTTGCTCCAGTCAGCTGGTAGATTCGTTGGTGGATTAGGTGCACAGCTGGTTGGCTCAAAGTTAACTAGTTCAGTATGGCACAAGAAGGTTGAAGTTAATCATTGCTTCAAAGAGCTTGTTATTTTGATTTCTGAATCCATTTTCCATACCAGGATGCTATGAGGAACCCTAAAAACCTTGGTTTTGAACCAGGTTTTGTTAGCAGGGCAGCACAAGTGAATTGAGCTAATAAAGCAAATGCATCAACGTCAGTTCAAACAGAATCAGACTGAATAAGAGTGAAAGCATCATAATGTTAATCAAAGGGACCATTCCGCTTCTCCCTCACTGCTGTCACAGTGTGCATCAGGATTAACTTCAACAGCGTCAACAACATTATCAAGTGGCACGGAATCCAACGAACCAGATAAAATCAGTAGTTTTCTGTGAGGCTAAATAACCACTAACATTGTCACAGGGGCTGACGGTGTTCCAAGTGAATTAGGAAAACTTTAACAGTGTTTGCCAACAGGATTATCATGATAGTTACTTTAAACTTATGAGCCTATTTTCATCAACATGACTTACCACTTTCCCATCCAGAGATCTGGGTGTCAGTACATCAGTTGTTTAGCCAATTCACTAGTGTTACATCATTTAGTATTTACTTTTTAAAGGCATCTTAAGCACAAAGACCTTCGCAAATCTGTTTCGTTTCCCTCTGCATCCACCTTGATTGCAACATATTGCAAGAGAACATGAAAACTGATTTTGATCTCAACTAAATTAGCTTGTGGAGTCAAGCTTGTCATTTTTTATTAGATTGTGTCTTGTTGACAGCGCTTCATTCATCTTTCTGCTTGAACCTTTCAGCATGGTCATGTGACTGGTTTGCTGCAGCTGCACAGAAACTGATAGAGGATCGGCTGATCTCCCTCTCTACCCTTTAGTTTTGTAGCCTTGGGATGAATAATCTGACTGTAGATCAGTTTTTTTAAAGCTTCAGTAATTTTGGTACTATCCACCGTTGTATCATCTTAAAAATGTGGTATCCAAAAAGTATCTAAGTATAGTTTGTTTGTGACAACCTTAGTTCAAACTGTGAAACATAAAAGTTCAGTGTGATGATTTACATCCATAAAATTTAGTAGTTATAATTATCATGATACAGGCCTCCTTAACTGTTTAACAGAGCAGTCATTATAGCTTATTAACAAGCTCATAACGATGCTCATTAACATTTATCAATGCTTGAGACTCACGCTCATGCTTAGCTCATCTCTCATCTCTTACTCACAACACACCTGATAATCCTGCTCTTAACCCGATTTAAACTGAGCGTTATCCTGTGGTCTTAGTTTTGGATCACTGCAATCACTTTATTCAACATGGCACATCATCATGTAGATCAGCTGCTTCATAATAGTTAACTAGACAAACCTTATAAAGGTACACTGTACTATGTACACGACTTCATAAAATCTAACCAACAATTAAAGAATTTTGTCCGTTGATTGCAAATGCTCAGTAAAACCTTATTACCACAAAAATAAGGCTCACAAGATATTGGATTTTTAGCCAAAATCTGATATGCTGATATTTTCAAACTTATTCAAGCTGATATGTTTGGGGCTTTATTCAAAACATTCAGGGCTCACATTGGCCCCCCGTCTGATGATACAGTCACACATTTGCCAATATATAATGCCAGTTCATGAAAAATACTGCCTATATCACCTGTAAATCAGTGTTAATTTTGTCGACTAAAACTACGACTAAAACTATTCGTCAACAGCCTTTTTATTCATGAAACTAGACTAAAACTAACAAAAATAAATATGTGATGACTTAAACTGACAAACTGACAAAAACTAAGTTTAGTTTTTGTCAGAATTACTATAACTAGACTAAAATGTAATTTAGTTTTCGTCAGACATCCAAAATCTGTGATATTTCTCCACTGTGGGTAAATCTGTCAAAAAAACAATGCATCTGTAGCTATTTTGCCTCTCAGCTGTAGAAAGCAGGGATCCCAGGTTTGGCAGGGTGCATAGAACACACTACGGTGATTTGGTACCAAATTTAGACAAGAAAATAAATGCTTGGACTAAAAGTAAAGACTAAAATGTGAGGACTTTCATGGACTACAACTAGACTAAAATTTTTTGAGTTTTCATCGACTAAAACTAAAGGGTAGAAATGACTAAAATGGGACTAAAACTAAAATGTATTTAATCTAAAGACTACAACTAAGACTAAAATTAAAAATAACTGCTAAAATTAACACTGCTGTAAATATCTACCAACATTCTCCCATTTGCTGATACTGATATTTAACTTTTTAAACTAATATCTGCCAATATCATGCAGATAATGTTGTGTATTTCTAACCTAACCTTTAACCTAACTCTAACCTTTAAATGTACAGCCTAAATGGAAAATTCTCATTTCTTTAATTTATCTTTGTTACTTGAATTAGCAAAAATAATACAAGGAGCAAGTGTGTAGGCCTACCAAGATAGAAAATTCAGCCCATCTTCATCCCAGCAGAAAAGGCAGACATTATGTAAAGCAGTTTGTTTACTTTAGAGCTTAACTACACTTGAACCATTTGCTACTACAAAGCCAAACAAATCAACACCAATGACTGTCAGTTAGATCGATGAGAAGTAGCTTCTTTTCTTCTTTCCTTTACTGAGTCTTTCTGTATCAGCTCTTTCAAACACACAAAGACCATACACACAGAGGCTCTCTCAACACACACACAAACTGGAGATCCTATTAAGATTAACCTGTATGAAATGGTACAAATTGAAAACCTAAAACTTCATCTTTGGTGCCAAATAAAGCACACTAAGCGAGGTTATTCTTTTATCAGTGTGCTGCAAAAAGTCCTTGATTCTTTATCCTTAACAGATTTAGACAAAACAAATCCAATGGAAGCTCAGCAATCTCTGTCAGCCAACCATCAATAAGGGATTAGCCATCGGTGTATCAACTCTTTCAAACTAAAAAAAAGGAAGCATGTCAGGTTAAAAATGATAATGCTTGGTAGAGCTGGGTATTGTCACTGATTGCCTGAATGGATTCGATTCCAACTGACAAGGTTCCAGTTCGATTACATTTGATATGGATTCATGAAGGGATATTTAAGTTACAAAATCTATGTTGCTTCAACATTTAAGAGATTTTTAGAAAACTAAAGATGGATGTAGCACAAAGAATGTTCCAACCAGGCACATTATTGAAAAATACCAGGGTTTGCATTTAAAAACCAACCCTGAACCAGTAGTACATCACTATTTTACCTCCATGCAGCACAGCTTGCATATGGCCTTTTGTCCAACTTGCCTCTCTTTATAGTTTTAAAATCCAAAACGCAGCACATCCTCTTAAGTATGGCTGTGCCATCATTGAAGCACAGTTGCCAGGTTTGTATGAGTTTATTTTAAAGCAGAGATAAGTCACTCATTGCAAGTCCAAGTTGAAACTCTTATTATTAGATGAATAAAGATGAAAAGAATAAGTACATTTGATCTTTTTTTTTGTTTACTTTGAGTAAGTCTATAATTTATAATTACAATGAAGCCTTTAATGTTTACAATGTGGTGGTAGTCACTAAATTAGATTCTCACACTACACATTTTCAGTTAAAGTGCATGCAGCAAGGTGCTCTAATGATTTTCTTTTGTAAACAGTTGTTTAACTCCCCCCCATCCCATCATATACCACTACCCATCTGACTCATGTGTGCTACAGGTAGAAGTTCATGCTTGTCAATTACATGAGAGAACCCACAGCAACAAAGGAATATGCATCAAGTTATCTATTATATTCTATACATTGTAAATAATGTTATATTGTTATATTGAATGTTATACTGAGCCAACATCTTAGAAAAGCTACAGTAGATGCGAGTTTATTACCCATCTCTTTCTAAATAACTACAGTTCCTCCTCTTTCGGCACCCGCCATCATTTCCCAGCTGTAAGCAGGGATCATGTGTAATTTTGCAGCTGCCAAACAGAGGAGTACAGGTAGTTAACCCTCCTATAATCCTTGAGGTCAATTTGATTTCATTCAATGTTTATCATTCAAAAAATAATAGGTGTCACACCCTAATCAGCTAATTAACTCAAAAGGTTTCCTGATCCTTTAAATGGTCCCTCAGTCTGGGTCATTAGGCTACACAATCATGGAGAAGACTGCAGACTTGACAGATGTCCAGAAGACAGTCTTTAGGAAAAAGTCTACACACACATCCAAACCTAAGTGGGCAGGTGCTGAGTCGAAAAAGACCCTGTCAAAGAACAGAAAAAAGTCTCGCACACTGCAGGGCTCCAAAAATATAATTTAGTTATTTATTGCACCAAAATAGTGACGTTTTGAGCAGAGCTGCTCTTCATCAGACTGACCCTAAGCCACAAAAGGTCATTGCTAAAGAAGCTGGTTGTTCACAGAGTGCTGTATCCGAGCATTTTCATAGAAAGTTGAGTGGAAGGAAAAAGTGTGGTAGGAAAAGGTGCACTAGCATAAGGGATAACCACAGCCTTGAGAGGACTGTCAAGCAAAATCCATTCAAGAATTTGGGGGGCCTTCACAAGGAGTGGACCGAGGCTGGAGTCAGCGCATCAAGAGCCACTATGCACAGACAAATCCCAGACATGGGCTACAAATGTGGTATTCCTCGTGTCAAGCCACTCCTGAACCAGAGACGTCAGAAGAGTCTTACCTGGGCTGTGGAGAAAAAGAACTGGACTGTTGCTCAGTGGTCCAAAGTCCTCTTTTCAGATAAAAGTCAATTTTGCATGTCATTTGGAAATCAAGGTCCCGGAGCCTGGAGGAAGAGTGGAGAGGTACAGAATCCATGCTGCTTGAAGTCCAGTGTGAAGTCTCCACAGTCAGTGATGATTTGGGCTGCCATGGCATCTGCTGGTGTTGGTCCACTGTGTTTTCTGAAGTCCACAGTCAACGCAGCCATCTACCAGGACATTTTAGAGCACCTCATGCTTCCTTCTGCTGACAAGCTTTATGGAGATGCTGATTTCATTTTCCAGCAGCACTTGGCACCTGCCCACACTGCCAAAGGCACCAAAAGCTGGTTCAAAGACCATGGTGTTACTGTGCTTGAGTGGCCAGCAAACTGGCCTGATCTGAACCCCATTGAGAATCTATGGGATATTGTCAAGAGGAAGATGAGAGACCCCAGACCCAACAATGCAGATGACCTGAAGGCTACTATCAAAGCAACCTGGGCTTCCATTATACCTGAGCAGTGCCACATGCTGATCGCCTCCATGCCACGCCACACTGATGCAGTAATTCATGCAAAAGCAGGCCCAAACAAGTATTGAAGGCACAAAAATGAACATACTTCTCAGAAGCCTGACATTTCTGGTTAAAATACCCTTTTTTTATTGATCTTATGTAATATTCTAATTTTCTGAGATACTGAATTTTGGGTTTTCTTATCTGTAAGATATAATCATTAACATTTCAAGAAATAAAGGCTAGAAATATTTCACTGTATGTGTAATGAGTCTATAAAATGTATGGGTTTCACTTTCTGAAATGAGTGACAAAAAATATTGAACTTTTTCATGATATTCTAATTTTTTGAGATGTACTTGTACTCTTGAATTTGTCTCTGTGTGGGCAGGGCTGCAGTGTCTGCTCCACTGTCAGAGAAAGAGTCAGAGGCGCTAACAGAAGAGGAAGACTCCAGTGAGCATTCTGTGTCTGACTCCCCCTTTAAGCTTGTGGTGCCTTCAGATGAGTCCTGCATCTCACGGTCAGATGTAGGCTGCATGACCATCAAGAAAGCCTCTTCTGCACTGAAATGCCTCTTTATTTTTGCTGCTTATCTTTGCTCCAGGTCTTTCTCCTTCTTTGCTCACTAATGAAATGACTCCTCAGCCAAGCTGCATGTTTAAAGATGCCCCTTTTTCAGCCCTGAAATGATCAGTGCATGCTTACAGATTCACATACACACACACCCCCACCCCTACACAGACCCCCCATACACGCACCCTGACATGCACGCACCTACAGACACACATGAAAACTCTCCATAATATAACTGGCAAAAATACAAGAATTTTGTGCATAGGCCTACAATGGATAAATTGTTGAATCTGGTGGAATAAAATAAAAATGTCAAATTTCACTAGATTTCTTCAAATTGAAGTATTGACATTAGAGAATGCATGATTTTGTACGGCAATGACAGTGAGATTTAAAAAAAGGGGTTTTTAATGGAAGTCATTGGGGGAATATTTGCCTCAAAGATGTCCAGAGGGTATATCTGGCGCTACTTACAAAATATATATGCAATCAAATCAATTTTGCTGCTAATCTTTGACCCATCCAAGATTCTTATCACCCCCAACCCCCCCATCTTTCTACTGTTTATTATATGTAAAATAATCAACTTTTTGTGTTTTTTTTTTTTGTAGTAAAAAAATGAAATATTTCAAATAATCAAATTGGCATTTAAAGGGTTAAAATTCTGAGAATCATTCAATGTTTGGTCATTTTGAGAAGGTCTGAAGTTGTTAAAGAGATTTATGGAAAAAAAAGTATGTAAGAGTAAAACATGTTGGATTTCAAAAATTTAACTAGAAAGAAAATTTCCCACAAAAATTCATGCCACAAGTTGTAAAACTGCCAAAATCACAAATTTAAAAATAAAACTTGAGAAAAATGGCCCAAAATCCCCGAGGACGGCATAAGGGTTAACTCATTTATTGCATCTGTTTATGATCTTTCTTTGCTATATTATAGATAGATCATGAAAAATGAAAAATTTGTATTTCAAACACCTAAGTTAGTAAATATTGAAGATTAATTTGTTTTAAATGTCCATCTTTTCCCCTAAACATCTCGCACCTGCTGGAGGGCCAGAAGTGGCCCGCGGGCCATAGGTTTGACACCCCTGATTTAAACAGAATATCTTTACATTTGATGACTCAACTAAACAAGACAACTTTTTCAGTTACATTGTGTGATCAAAGTTGAAATAGGGTAAAATCTTGTTTCATCCTCATAAACCTAAGCCTTGTTTTGTTTCATATGTTAGGATTAGTTATTTTGTCAGGAAATGGTGAAAAATTTGGAATTTCAGTTCATATCTATTAGACAGATGACCTAATTGCGAACATTTTGGAAGATATGATACCAGTGTTTAAAATAATTTTTACAGGTGTAGATTAGGAATAATAATAATTAGGGGTGCACCGATGGCAATTTTCTGGCCGATCACCGATCTTTAAAAAGCCTGACCTGCCAATTCCACATACACCTTCAATGTTCCAATTTTATTTTATTGAATAACATTGAACAATACCCGTGAAACAATATAAACCTTTTGTTTTAACTGCACGAGGCAGTTCTCTCAAATATAAATGAAAAGTTTAAAGCATTGCTGTCCAAACTACTAAATTATATCAGTTCCTTTAGTCTTTCATTTTTCACATTTTAGTAGGTAGAGGCATATGAAACCGATCTTATCCACTGATCTTATTTACAAGGATCAGCCGATCGCTGATCTCCTAAAATTAAGGAAATTGGCGCCGATACCGATTTTGGCCGATCGATCGGTGCACCCCTAATAATAACAATAATAATAATAATGACTTTATTTATAGAGCACTTTAAAAAACAAGGGTTTACAAAGAGCTTTGACATGGTTAGCAACAAGAGCAAAGCAACTAAGAAAGGACAGAGACAACAGAAAAAAGATACCCAGAAACATCAACAGAAATAATGCAAGAACAGAAAACATGATCAAGTAAATAAACTAATAACATCAGATCCTAGATGTCACAGACACCAAGTCAACCATGAGATCATATCGATAGTGTGCAGGCATTGTAACCATACCAAGTAACATCTGTGATCAGTAGAGCACTAGCATAATAGGTACCATAAAGACAATAAATGGCTGATAATACTGTATATCCCAGGGTATTAAAAATAGCCACAGTATTGCTTTACTGACATCATGAAGACAATGCTTCATAATGAATCCACTTCTGTAATAAATGCCTTGAGAGTGTGTGGCCATTTCCACCTGCAGCACCACTGTGTGGTCTCCTCTAGTCAAACTTTTATGTCAAACTGTTAGACGTTTACCAGTGGCTGTAATGTGATCAATGACGACTTAAGCTTAAAAACACTTTAATTTTTCTTTCTGGGTGTAGATCAGTGATGGGAAAGTTTATTAATAACCCTAACCCTGCAGCAGCAATGCCAGAGAGGGGTCAATAAAGTTTTCTGGTGCTTGCAATCATTTTAGGAACTGTACTCTGTAACGTCTGTATAAGCTCCCTTTGAAGTAAACCTGCACCAGCATGGAGCTTGCCATTGAAACACACCATGGAAATAAATATTTAAGGCCCATCTCCATCTGTCTAAAGGCACATGGAACATTAATTCACATGTTAGATCCTAAATATTAATAGTTAATTATCATTTCTCATATTAAATCAGAGAGAAAAGGAGGTAACGGAGAGGGAAACAGCACATGTTTTTGGCAAAGATGGGGAGGAATAAAGATGAAAGTGTAAGAACAATTCTTCAGCCAAAAATCCCTGCCAGCCCTCCTGTAAATCTTGCCTTATAAATGTTGTTCTTTGCCCGATGCATTTTGTCAAAGGATTAAATGAAATGCCGGCCAATCCTTATGTAGAAGTTTAGTTTCCCTTTACTTCTTTTGGTACAAGACTGAAGATGCTGTTTGACCATGAAAATAGATAGGAATGTTCCAATACCATTTTTTCTTACGGATACGATTCTGATACCAAGGTGTTGGGTATCGGCCGATACCGAGTACTGATCCGATACCAGTGTGAACTTTCTGGGCTGACAGAATAGAAAATTATTTTCAAACCTATATGTGATGCAGAACATGGCTCAACAAATATAATTGTTGATGTACCGTGACCCTTAAGTTGTTTTCCTGCTTATTGAGTTTTACTGCTAAATACTGAAATAACAATAATACAGGGGGCTACATCACAGGCTCTCTCTCTCCATTATGCTCTACTCAGACAATATCACGTGATTACAGAACAGTCTGCAACTGGCTGGCAGACTTTCACAAAGGGAAAACAATATGATGGTCAGCATACGAGTTAGCATTCGAGTTAGCAATAATAAATGATCGTAATTCGATTAAAACTGATTAAAAAAAAAAAAAAAAAAGACGTTTAATATCGGGCTAACTGGTGTGGATTTAACCATTAACGTCCCAAAAGTCACACGAGTTCCAGGCTCACTGAAAATGCAGCCCACAGGATTCAAAGGCATTAATAGCGTCAATGGGAAAACACAACGGCTAGCTTCAAGAGGAAAAACAAGGCAGGCATTTTGCCAAGGAAGGCATTTTGACGATCACATTCAGAGAAAAACTGTCATGCAGCCACCTTTCTTTGCTGCTGTGGGTCTTTTGATTCTTCTTCGCTGCTCTAAAAATGATAGCCCGCGCATGCAGTGTTTTCCGTCAGTGAAAAGAAATTGATTTACGGTTTATAAGTGCTAACATTTAGCATGGCTAAACATAGCAAAATGTAAAGCTTAACCAAACAGTATCAGATCGGTCCATAAACTTGTGTTCTCGCAGATACCAATACCTGCATTTTAAGCAGTATCGTACGTATTTCCAAAACTGGTATCAGAATCGGAACAATACTAAAAATAGATCAGAATTTTTCCCAGCAGGTTACTTCTGCTATAAATCTCTTTTCTGAATCAGCATTTAGATGTATTAGATGCCATCATTAAATTGATATGACAAAAAATAATCTGCTAAATATCTCATGCCACATTAATCATTCTGATTTCTGTCAGTAGGGATGATGTCATTACCCACGCTGATGAAATCAGCAGGGGGTTACGTAAAGGGTTCCATATCTTTCTTTCTTTCATTGTATGTGTACAAGATAACTCGAGAACGGAAAGTCGGATCTTCAAACTTTCAGGGAATATTTGGATAGTGACAGGGAAGAATTGGTTAGATTTTGGTGATGATCCGCGCACCCGTTCAGTTTTTCTGACTTCGAAATTTTGAACAGCATAGTAATCAATGGGAGCGTGAGTTCCTCGGTGGCGCTGCTTCAGCGTGGGTCTGCCGCCTCAGACGGCCATTCTAGTTACCAATGCACTGGTGCAGGGGACTAACATTTTAAAGGGTGAAAACAGAAGTGCTGTGTATTTGTACTGCTGATGGTGGCTAAATGATGTTTGGCCCATCTTGATTATTCTACAGGGCACCATGTCAATGTTGTCTTTTCATAAACACAGTATAGGTGTAACCTATAACCCTTACTGTGTTTAAGGCAGCCATGAAACATGTCTGGGATCGAACAATAAAATAACTTATTTCAGGCTCTAAGCTCACCTCTGAGGAGTAATTTAGGTCTTTGGCAGAGCACGGGAGGGTTGTACTAAAGTGCTGTTTGGGTTGTAACATCATCTTCACAACGATGTCTTATCTGATTATATCAACAGAACAAAGGTGTAGCAGTGCTGAAAGTGCAAGGTGAGATTCCCTAAAGCGTGTGCTAAACATGTTTCTCCCTTCTCTGCTACTCAAAAGGGCAGAATGTCGTATTAAACACTGAGTGTTTGGCCGTACAAGGTTTTCTATCTCTAGGTCCAGGCTCTTACTTATTTACTTTGTCAACAAGGCCTCATGGCATTTTACTCTGGATCGTATGTTTTCTTTTAACAGCTTCTTAGTCTACAGAATGTTTTCCAGGCTCAGCTCTCAATCTTGTGATTACTTTCTCACTGCCAGAGGAAGTGCTTGCAAGGATGCAGAGTTCATGTATCAAAGACAGCCAGCAACTTTTCAGGTATTTTTCACTATGAAACATATCAGACATGAAACAGATTCATATTACAACTGATAGTAAATCAGCACAGATTTGCTGAAGTCATTAAAATTATTTATGGAGATTAAAGTAATTAAGATGTTGTTCTGTTACCAAGTCCATTATGTATTCTAAAATGGATCTAAAAGGGTGTTAAATGAAATCTCCGTACACTCAGCTAGGGCTCAATATTCTGACTTAATGTAGTGTTTATGTCATTTCAGAACTGTGAGACAAGTGAAAGATCATCAAACCAAAATCATGTCTCCATCAGATGTTGGCCACAAACTCAAAAGCCCAACAGAAGTGGAAACACTATATACATCAATACTTCTGTAAAAAAGCAGCACAAGACAAGCAACCTTTTTATTGTCAGTGTACTGAATACACGTAGCTTTCCAAAAAGGTTAGCTAGGCAATCTGAGAGCTCAGAGGTTAGAGATTTGTCTAAGGGTTCATGACAGTACAGAGCGTTTTTAAAACATGGTTAGGCACAAGTACAAGGAGGGGGTCTAGAGGTTCTTCCAAGAATTTATTTTTTTTAATCCAACTCAGAACCCCCTGCATTGTGGTGATAATTTATTCATCATCTGCTGGAATTTAATTATGCACAAGAAAAATGTGACGTTAATCCCTCTTTTGTGAGGGCTACGTTGTGATAGAATGTGTATTTTGCCACAAGATCATTATTTAGAGTTTACTGTAAAACACAAATCTAATAGGAGAAGTATGTTTAAAGCTTCAACACTTAAATCTAATCAAAATTTTATAAGGTTGAAGCTTAAGTCATAATACTTAAATTACAGATCAACAAATTATTAATATGTTTAGAAATGTCCCCACGACACAGCAAATAATTCTGTGTGTTTGTTTCAAAGAAACATATTTAAAATATTTTTTTAATTTTACACACTATGGGAATACATGCCCTTTTTACTTAACTCTCCAGAAAGTTTGAACATTTTCCAAAAAAAAAAAAAAAAAAAAACCCTAACCTTTTTTTTTTTTTTTTACATACTCCTTCTTGTCTTGCTTTCTCTTTCTTCCTCAGAGGGAGGTGTTGCAGCCTTCAACACAATTCCCCTTGTTATGCAATTATCAGTGATGCAGTAATGCACCCTGTGGTGCATCTTGTTGTGCATCTTTTTTTCTATCAGCCAGAGAGAGAAACAGTGACAAAAGCAAAATAAAACAATTAAACAACTTCTTAATGCTTGCTGTGTGCACCTTATTGTACTGCCACCAGTGTTTTTTTAATGATTTCTGAAGCAGCTTCTAATAAAGATGACCCTATCTATGCAATTCTTTGTTTTGCTTTCAACGACTTTGCTAGTATCTTTAAACACTAAAATCTCCCCCGGCCGAGCATGCCTGCCTCTCCCTGCTCTTTCACAAAGCAAGCAGGTGCAGGTTAGCGCCAACAATAGAATAAGTAGCAGTTCAACTGCTTAACATTACAAGCTAATCAGCCAATCACATGGCAGTAACTCAGTGCATTTAAGCATGTAGACGTGATCAAGACTTGCTGACATTAAAACCAAGCATCAGAATGGGGAAGAAGGAGGACTGTAGTGACTTTGAACATGGCGTGGTTGCTGCTGCCAGACGGGCTGGTCTGAATATTTCAGAAACTGCTGATCTACTGGGATCTCTAGGGTTTACAGAGAATGGTTCAAAAAAGGGAAAATATCCTGTGAGTGGCAATTGTGAGGACAAAATGTCTTTTTGATGTCAAAAGTCAGAGGAGAATGGGTAGACTGGTTGGAGATGATGGAAAGGCAACAGTAACTCAAATAACCTTTGTGGTAAAACTGAGTTTCACATCATAGATGTGCAGCCAACAAATCTGTAGCAACTGTGTGATGCTTCCATGTTAATGGACAAAATCTCTGAGCAATGTTTCCTATACCTTGTTGAAACTATGCCATGAAGAATTAAGACTGCTCTGAAGGTAAAAAGGGGTCCAACTCGATACCAGCAAGGTGCACCTATAAAGTGGTCGGTGAGTCTATAGCTGCACTTGTTAAAATCAGTACCCAATACCCAAGAATCATGTTTCTTTTTCAGGACAGGTGGACAAAAAGCATTTTGTGAACATTTTAACTTTTCCATGAGTCTTTGTTAGAAACTTGTCTTGATGATTCTATGCAGTAGTAGACATGAAAATGGTTTTTTTATCAGTACAACTTAACCGGGTTGACTTTAGACTTTTCAAAAATTTTGAGGGGTGCCTTGTCAGAACACTCTTCTAGACCACTGCAGAGTCCGACATTATGGTATATACGGCATAACAGTTGCCCGATTACCCGGGGCAACTTCAAAAAGCCAATGGGCAAGTAAAACTTGTGAGGACTTGCCTGATCGGGCAAGTACCGCTCTAAGCTTTTCTATTTATTAATTTTATTATTTTCCTCTCTCGTTTCTGTTACTACGGAGCCTCTGAGCAGCCAGCTGCAGTATGTCGATGCCTTCATTGGCTGAGCATGTCAGTTGACATGCAGATGTCAGACATAAGTAAGACTCACTGGACGGAAAAGAAAATGGCGGAATGCTCACAGCCAAAGACAGCGTATGAGAAGGATAAACGGTGCAGAACATTTCTTCCATCATGGAAAGAAACCTATTCATGGGTGGAATACGATGCCTCAGTACAGACTATGTACTGTCTTGTGTGTAGAGAGTTCCCAACAAAAGCCGATAAGAAAGGAGCATTTTTCTGCGGAAACGATAGCTACCGAAAAAAGAACTTAGAGAGCCACGACAAATCAATTCAACACAGAGCTTGCGTCGAGGCTAAAAAATGACAGACTGTTCCTGGACCAATGGACCGTTGTGTCCAAAGACTTTTTGAGGAGAGCCACAATCAGTTAAAAAAGGTGTCTCACAACTGCTTACTATGTTGCGAAGACAGAGCAGTCGTTCGCCTGCTACCCACCACTGCTTGATCTTCAGGCGACAAATGGAGTTGACATCGGGGGAAAATACAGGACTGACCAAGCTTGCCGAAGGTCAGTGACAATCTACGTAAACTATTTAACTAAAGCTAAATTTATAACTCTTGCCAAGAGAATCAGAGCTAACCTTGCAAGCTAAAGCTAGCAATAGTTAGCTTCATGGTTAGCTTTGTATTTAATGAATCTTATGTCTGTCAAATCCTCCTGATAAGTTAACTACTTATAGCTGGTGAAGGTTTCATAACGGCGATGAAAACGCAAATGACCAACATAATTAAAATTGTAAAACACAGTTGCATTGCTGGGTCAAGTATGAACTGCAGTAATGTCACAGTAAGATTTATGTTGTTGGATTCAGATTCATTGAAGTCATCTGTGATGACATCTGGGAGCCTTGCTACCATAATATAAAGGCAGCCAGGTTGATCAGTGTCCTGCAGATGCTGCAACGGACGTCAGTGTGAGGGACCTGGAGGGCGTATACATCAGATTTCTGAAAGATGGGCAGCCAGTCAAAGTGTTTGTTGCATTGGAACAGCTAAAACATGCCACAGTAATAGGACACCGTGAGGCCATTGATGCTGTTAAGATGATGCATCTATAAATTATTTTTTAACAACCTCAAGCATAAAAAGAAGCATCAGTAATACTTTTAAAATGTATAATGATAAATGTGTTTTATATTAACTGTCAAGTATTTTTAAATTATTTTGTTAGCCCTAAAGAGAGCTGGGCTACATGACTGGAAGGAGAAGACAGTCGGCTTTGGCTCAGATGGGGCTGCTGTGATGGTCGGGCGATGTGGGGGCGTGTCAACCCTTCTGCGCCAAGAAAATCTACATCTGATTAACATCCAATGCCTTGGTCATGGATTGGAACTGGCAGCCCTGGATACCATCAACCAGCATGCTAGCATGAAGAAAGTAAGTGAAATGTATTCATGTTGACACCAGTTATGTGAGTGTCTTTAGACAAGCAGTGCAAGGAGTAGCTCTGTCAAGCGAGAAATGGAAAAAATGTTATCCTGATTTCCTGTATAGGTAACTGACTTACTGCGGGGCCTGTACAAGCAGTACCACTATTCGCCAAAGGCCTAGAGAGAGCTGTGTGAATTAGAGATCCTGGACATCAAGATCTGGAAGCCAGCCAATCTTGGAGGGACAAGATGGCTCCCCCACACTGAAAAAGCACTCAACACCTTGATAAAAGACTACATTCCCACATGGAAAACACACCTGAAACAAGGTAAATCATGACTAGCCATATGATGTGATGTAGGTGAATCAAACTAATCATTACTCTGTTTTAAGTTAGTATTGCTAATCCTCTCAAAGATCTGCCAGTGCTGACATGATTGGAAGAGCCAGGCAGTGCACACAGCTGCTGAGGGACTACAGACAGTTGCTGTTCATGGTGTTGGTGCAAGACATTCTGCACGTTCTGAGTTGGTGTGTATTTATACTTTTACCAATGAGTAAAGGTAATGTCTCATAAAAAATATAGCCTCATTTTTATGAGACATTATTATGTGGTGTGGTGGGTCTATGGAGGTTACTTATGTGTCTTATTTATTTCAGGACAGGTTCTTTTATTCATGTAATTTTAGGGGTGCTTTTGACATGAGCAAATACATTCAGTGACTGTGATATCCTGTTTGTTCTGTGGAAGTAAAATTTTATGTTTTATTCAGTTAACCTATATTTCTGCTGTGTTTTAATAAGAATCCATATGTTCTCTACTGTCTCTTCACACCTCATTGTTAACCTACTCTACCTGCCACCTTCACCCAGGAAATTACAAAAAAACGCAAATCCCAACTGATCGCATCCTGTACCCCATGTGACCAAATGTTGTCTTGTGACTTCATTCAATTCTGTGAATCTTTAAATGCAAATGTTGAATGCTTATTGAAAGTCTTCACACTGATTGCATCCTGTACCCCATGTGACCACATGTTGCCTTGTGACTTCCTTTTATCCTGCGAGTCTTTTTGATCAGCCTTTTGTCATTCTCAAACCCTGCTTTAAAATCCCACCTCAATCCTTCTTTGACAGTAGAGAATCTTACCAGCAATGCTGTAAGTTTCTTCTCTCCATTGCACAATGAAATAAAGCTCATCTGAACCAGCCACAGAATTTGGACCTTAATTCTTGCTTCTACAGTTCCATCAATGGTTTTTCAATTGCAGTCTAAGCTTGAAGCTACAGGAGGATGGGTGACCTTGCCCAGTGCATTACATGCATTTGAAACAGCACTGCTGTTATTGACAAGCATGGCCACGACCCCAGGAGAGTTTCTAGAGCACTTCTTGGAGGACAGAGGATGGGCATTTCCAATCTGTGCCCCTCCTCAACTTTAGCCAGGAGAGCAGAGATAGGTTCAACAGATAGTTCTTGCAACAAAGACATTGCACATTTCTAAACATAGCACCACCTGTTCACCACAGCCTACAGTCTTCACTAAACCACCCCTTACACTCATCCTACCCCTCACATAGTTTGTCCATGTATATGTGTTCCTGTAAAGCGTCCTTGTGTTTCTTGAAAGGCGCTATATAAATTCAAGATATTAATAATAATAATAATAATAATAATAATAATAATAATAATATTAAACATGAGCCTCTAGTCTTTAGGTAAATGAAAGGGAGCATTTATAAAACAAACCATCTATTTCCAGAAAGCCTTTCTGATTATGTTGTGAGCTTATCAGTTACAGCCTGAAGGCAATAGGGAAAAATGTGTTTATGTTTTGGGTAGGCAAAATCATCACTTTCAGTTATTTCAGTTAAGATTTAATACATTTGAATAAAATTTCTATGACATATTTTAGACAAGTCAAAGTATGTTTATATGACATTCACCAGTGTTTTCCTTTGATTACCTACAGATGGCATGCCTTCCATCTCAATTTCCCTGAATGCACCCCTCCAATCCAGATGTCATTAACTTCTGCTGCATTTTATGTCACAGGATGAAGACTGAGCTACTGGACACAGTCCAAGGAAGTCTGTGTAGGCATTTCAAGGATGTGGAGACCAGAGAAGTCTTAAAGGCAGCTTCCAGTCTTGTGGATCCAAGGGAGTGGCCCTCAGACAAGCAAGACTTGGCCCGGGACGGCAGCGACCTCCTCCACACCGTCACTGACCACTTTGCTGAAGTACTGGACCAAAGTGGATGTGATCTTAGTAAGGCAAAACATCATGAATGGCCAGCTGCGAAGGTCCTGATTAAGTCCCCGCCGCAAGGACAGCAAGCCAGAGCATGGGAGGATTTCTTGCTTGACCCAGATCAGCAAAAGACTTTCTCCAACCTCTTGATGGTTGTGGAGTTGATCTTAGTCCTTCCACTGTCCACTGCAGCATGTGAGCGTGGTTTCAGTGCAATGAAAAGAATAAAATCTGATTGGAGGAGCCGGCTATCTGTCAAAGTGTTGACCAGATTGATGTTTTTGTCCATTGAAGGGCCTTCGGTTCAAGATTTCAACTGCGATAGAGTGTTAAACAGGTGGCTTAGCTGCTCAGAGAGGGCAAGGAGGGTCTACGCATTACAGTTACAGGGTGAAACTGTAATTGCAATTTTCAGTGCGCTAATAAAGTTAATAAATACAGTTTTCAAAAGAAAGGCAAGTTGTGTATTGCTTTCCACATTCGACAGGCAATGGATTTTAGTTCTAAGTATGTTGTGAGCAAAATGTATGCACCTGATAGCTAAAAAAAGTACCTCCTAGACAGGGCAAGTAGGAATTCAGATGGGGCAAGTAGATTTGGGAAGCACTTGCCCTGAAGGGCAAGGAGGAAAACACCTTAACGTCGAACCCTGCACTGACATATCGAATACCAAGTAAACAAAATTTTAACCAGGGCTACCAAAATGATGTTAATCTTGATTGAGTACTTGCACAAAAAAATGTATTAAAAAACACACACACACACACACACACACACACACCCCCACACACACACACACACATTAATCACACAGGCCTTATATATTATTGTTTCTATAACTGTCCAGTTTAGCTCAACATTGCCTGGCCTTTTAATCATTGTTTTTTTATACATCAGAAACGTTAGCATCTAGGATTGATTAAGGGAGGTCAGGGTGAAACAGATCATTTGTTAGCATTTCTCTCTCCACATAAATGATTTATTTATGGTAACCATATTTTTTTTTTTTTTGTGAACAACACACATTAGTTCTTTACAAATCCCAACCAAATAAGTATGGCCACTGCATCCTGGTCAGCTCTGACCCAGTTATTTCAGTAGAACAAAAAGAGGTTAAAAATAATAATGCTGCAAAAAGCTGGTCATGTTTATTTATATTATATTATGAATATACAAGTTCATGCAACAAGGACAGCTAATTCTTTTTGATTATTTTAAACAACTTCGTTGAAGAGAGTAGAGCAGAGGATATGTGCACCACTGCACACAAAAGGGGAGGAACAAAAGAAGCAAAACTGAATTTAACCCTCTGTCTTAATGATAACTGTTTACCAGGGAAGTGTGTAAATAACTCAATCAGTTCAAGTACCATGTATCAAAAAGACGCACTTCACAAAATGATTAAATAAAACATCTGGAGCCACATGCCCTGTTACCTTGGCACGCACTCTGCACATCAGCATGTGCTTGGTCTGAACTTATTCATGCATAATGTGATTTTTATGATGTGATGGTAATACTGTATACCACAAGAAAAATCGTGGGGCGGTTTAACAGCATTAAAAACTGGATACTGTCCAATCTTATTTTCAATACAACAACTGTAGCCTTGGGATATTTGGACCTGTACTTGGCACCAAAAAGGAAGAAAATACATATTTTTCTATCGCTACAGTGATGTCAGATGATGCATTTAGCACGGCACAACATGTTAGTGGCTGTCATAACAAGGAGACATGTATTTGAAGCTCTTCATGGGTTGATTTAAGACCTGCTCAGTCTGCGCAGCCACCAGTGTTTAAGAGCCTTATAAATGCCTCATTGCACACATTTGCTTTAATGACCGAGGGGCCTGGCAGCAGCAAATGTCAGCAGTGACTTTGACACATATGGCTAAAGGGGTTTAGGATGGTTTCATGTCAAATTTTTGGTCAAGCTGCCAGAAAACTGCATTGTTTGCTCCAGTTTAGCCAATATTATGTATCAACATGGAGAGCGCCCCCTCCCCCCACCCCACCCCACCCCAGACCTAGTTAAGATTAGTTTGTTCTCAAAAGGAAAATTAGTTGTCCATCAGCTTAACACCTCTACTGAGAAATCCGCAGAATGGTAGGCACCAAAGCTACACTTCACATTGTAGCAGATGGGTACACATGCTCCACATAATTTCACAAAGTTAAAGAAAAACCAAGCTGAAAATAAGATAAAACAAACCGGTGATGAGGTAAATGTATGCAATACAGAGAAAATTCACAGTGATACTTTTCTGCTAACAAGTCTCTTTGTTTTACAACTACATAGGCACATCAAGTGTAAAGTAATGTAATGTTCTTGCACTACTGCAGCACACTGATCAGCTGTTAGGATCTGCAGGCAACAAACACAACTAAACCTCAAAAAAGGTGAATATTGTATACATTTAACCTGATTTATTTTAGCATGTTTTTCTTAAAAATAGCTTAATTACATGGAATCCAATCTACTACAATGTGTAGCTCTAGTGTCTATCTACCATTAAGCACACTCTCTCCCTGGCCATAGTAACTAGCATCTTGTGAGGTACTACTTACAAGTACCTAATACTATTATCCCTCTTCAAAAATATCCGTTTGAAGCATCAGTCTCTGTTACAAATTTACCAAGACATTCTGTTTGACTTTAAGGGGGCACACCAGCTCAAAGGTGCTTTCTATAGGCCTTTAATAGCCACAGAAATGTTTGCAAGAATCATGGCAGCTTAATCAACCCTGCAGCTTTAAAAAGGAAATTAAAGTCTTCCACACATACAGAAGACTGATCTCCCCGTTACCAATCAAAGACAAAACCTTCCGAGTTGCATAGAAATGTGTCACTTGTGATCTTGATTTCCTAGATCAAAGGTGACTTACAGGTAAGGGTGAACGAGAGGACGATTTCAATTGCAATTCTATAATCGTCTTTCCTTAATGGTTCTCAGTGGAGCAGGGATTTATGGTTAAAAAAGGGGGAAAATCAGAACTGCTTAAAAGAAGTCAGTAATATTGAACAGCTTTGGATTTTTTAAATAACCATTTCTGAGTTAAATGGTTTTTTTGCAAAATGTTGTTTTCATTGTTGCAATGATGTTAATCTGCTCTTTCATTGTTCAACAGGACTTATTAACAAGATGCTTCATCTCCTTGCATGACATTTACAACAAGGCCTGGACCTTGGTCATGATTTAAAAAAACATGAAATAAAAGAGAAAAAAAGTAAACCATGTAATCACTGATCTCCAGGCATTTACTTCATGAAACTGCTTAAAGTGATCCAAGTTTGCCTATCTCTTTCTCCTTTTATTTAACGGGTTAATATGCAACTGATTTTGACCGACTGACTGGACTGACTGATGGACAGACAAGCTTAATACAGTCCCACACTGCATAAACTTTATTGTTAGGGTAAAGACCCGTTTTGGTGATAGATTTTGTTGTTTCATTCACCATTTAACTCTAATTAGGGGTGTGATGAGATCTCATGCCATGAGATCTCACGAGATCAAAACGTCACGAGATTTCTCAGGTGTACATCTCGCGTGATCAATATTGCCCAGGCATCAGGAGCAGCAGCTCTCCTGACAAAAAACAATACCAAACTGGAAGTTATAAAAGATCATTAAGATACCCTGGACTTTTTAAAATTGTTGGTTTGACAGCTAATGAAGAAACGGAGCTGATCCGTGACCTAGGGCTGGGCAATATATCAAATATACTCAATGTATCCCGGCTTTTGCCACCCATGCTGTATAAAATGACTATACCGCGAATATCAGAGTATAAATTATGTGGAAGTTTTGAGGCGTCAGCGTGCGTTTCTCGCTGGAGTTTCGCTTCTCCCATTGTCCCTGAATGCATCCTCACAGCAGAGAGCTCACTCTCTCTCCTGCACGGCTGCACCCATCCAGAAAACTCCTCTGCACGTGTACGTCAGCAGCGAGAAGCAGGGAAAGAGGAAGGTAAACAGAGCAGCGTGGCTAGTTAGCGGGGAGTTAGCTGACTTTTGAGACAGCAAGAAACAACGCTGGATCTGCATCGTTGAGCAGTCGTTCAACTTTGAAAAGGAAGAGGTTGAACTCACGCGGTATTCGTTAAAATATGCCACAAGATGACTCTGAGACAACGGCAACAGTAACACAACACATCGCTAAAGACATGAGCCCAGTGTTGTATAAAAAAAAGACACTTCACCCAGAATACGAGATTTACCTGGACGCGAGCATTTTGCTAAAAACTCCCTGCCAGAATCGTGCATTTTAGAGAGAAGACGGCCCAGCAGCAGAAAAATGTAATCCACTTCTCCTCAACTACGGAGACTTATCTCAGCCTTACAGTTCAAAACACTGACAGCCAGGAGTTCAAATGTTCCTGCCTCCAGACAAGCTTGTTGTCCCCTATAATCACACAGGACAGTTTCTTGAACAAGGTCTAAAGACACTCATGTTATGAACTTGTTGGAAACTGCTCCAGCATTCATCAGCACAGATGATGGACTAATCAGAGCTGTGAGCCTGAATGGAGGACTAGACTGCAGGGTTTTAGCCATTTACTGCATGCATGATTGGTGAGTTCTGTGTAGGTTTGCTTCACCCTTGATGAGGAAAATAATCATTTTATAGTCAGCAATAGTAAACATAACACAGAACACATTTCAGGACTTTCCATACACTGTAAAAGACCAAGTATTTCATGATTTATGTATTTTTCATTTATTAGTAAAAGATTGAACGAAGTCTTTTTCAAAATAAAACTGCTATATTTGACTTTATATTGATTTTTACTTTCTGCAAACAATTTTATTAAAAACCCAATAGAACAGTCTATTTTTA
The DNA here is from genome assembly GCF_018320785.1 of Cheilinus undulatus. Classification (NCBI taxonomy): domain Eukaryota; kingdom Metazoa; phylum Chordata; class Actinopteri; order Labriformes; family Labridae; genus Cheilinus; species Cheilinus undulatus. Next base: position 31,497,871 of record NC_054881.1, on the reverse strand, counting down.
TCACCAAACTAGTGTCCTTTGGGGCTGAATAAAACATTATACAGCTGCTGAGAAGCCATTTCAAAATTTTGCGATGTATATCGTGTATCGGGATATAGCAAAAATATATTGGTATATCAATTTTAGGCCATACTGCCCAGCCCTACCATGACCCATTCACATCACACTCCATCCCCGGCCCCCTCCTTCGCATGTGCTACTTGGGGCCGTGCTTGATCCACAAATGCATAATAAGTTCATCATAATGGTGTGAAATGATTAAATGCTGCTGCTGGAAACCTGTGCAGTCTCCGCGAGTTCATGTCTGCATGCAGACTTGCTCATAGTGACTGTATCTGTGACTTTGTAACTTTGACTCAGTAGCTGCTTCATCATGTCTCCTTCTCTTCTCACCATCTCCCAGTTACACATCCATCAGCTTTTGGCTTTGCTATCATCAATCAAGCTTAACATGAGTAGCGTGACAGGCCAATGTATACTGCAGCGGTGAACTTAGCAAAACAAACTTTCTTTCAGCGCCAAAAGTCCATTGTTAGCTCCAAAAATTGCAGTTATAGGCCCATTTAAATGCGCCCTGCTTGTTGTCTGACAGCAGACAGAGCAAAGACACACACTCACCAACACACACACCATCTCACATGCTCATGTGTGCGTCGTGTCCAACACTGTCAAAGCTCATATGAGAAAGACCACAAAACCATAAAATAATCTGTTTCTCTAAATTACAGCAAACGTGTAATTGACAGAAATATTTCTTCTGAGTGTTTTATATATGGATGTCCTAAAAGAGGATGAGAAATTGACTTTACTGATGCAGCTCTTTACATTTCACTCCATTGTAAATAGTTTTTAAATTACTTTCAAAATAATCTAAATGCCTTTATTATAATTATTATTGTAGCAATGAGTGCATAGTGTAGTAAATTAAAGATGTGGTAGACTTTTAAATTGAAAGTTCTGATTTGAAGAGCATTAAAATGTACAGTTTGAGTCAGAGTTAGACAAGACAAACTGTGTGTAAGCACTGATAGCCTATTTAATATGAGGAGTTAGTTTAAACATTTCTGAACAGACCTGAATGATTTGCAGTTACGACTTTCAGCCATATAAAGGACATATATTCCACTCATATTTTTTCCAACATTATTTTAAAAAGTGTAAAATCTTGTCTCGTTGGCCTGAATCTTGTCTCGTCTCATGAGATAAGCGTCTCGTCACACCACTAACTCTAATGTTGCTAATGTTATCATTACACTGTATTAGAGAGAAAAGAGGGATCTGTTCATTTCGATTAGCTTTATAAACATTAGGACCCAGTGTGATAGTACAATATGGGCCCAACTCTAATATTGTTCAATGAATAACTAATAATGTTGAAAATATTATCCTATTATTCTGAGAATCAGCAAATATTAAAGAGGTGTCAAAACAATGGGCCAACCATGGCCCTTGGTCCTTTTGAATTGGCTGGCAAGAAATCTATAAAAAGGTCCACATAAGAACATAAAACTTGAACTTGATTTTATATCTTAGTTTGACTAGGAATGCTAAATATTTATCCAATATGTGGACATTTACAAATTAATTTTAGCTAACACCAATATATAAATGTAATTCAGTCCTTGAAACACAGTCTAAGGAAGAACAAAGAGACAAACTTCAGACCCTAGAACACACTTTACAGTATCAGTAGTTGATGACCAAAGAAAAAAAAGACTTCAACTTATGCATGTCTGTGGATTCTGCCTAATACTCCCAAAAGATTGAATAAAAACAAAAGGATTACAGCAGCAAATACTAGCCTGACTTGAGCTCATTTTCTCCTGTGTCTGATCTGTCTCAAGGTCTGATTTCCAAATCACATTGCTCTAATCATCCTCAAGCACCAACACTTGTCAGTTTCCCGCAGTTTGCTCATTTTCTGTCTGAATGTGGGGATTAACCAACAGGTTCTCTCTTCTTAGGCTGTTTTGGTTTTGTTTTTGAAAGTACATTCACTTACTAAGAACATAATCTGATTACTGATTGGTTTTAGAGTTGTAACAGATATTTTATATGTTGTGCTACAAGTTTTTCTTCTGTGCTACAAAGCTGTCAACCTCTGTAGCCCCAGTGCTATGGGCAAAAAAAAACTTTACGTACTGCAATCTGTGCAGACACAGCACGCCGTGCCACAGCACAATGTCCAAGCTTACACCATGGGCGTATTAGGATACATGACTGATTTAAGCAAAGCCTCGAGGATTTTTTTTAACCGAATCACTTGAATAATTCGAGGAATCGTTTCAGCCCTAATGACATTAGAATAATTTGGTCTCTACATGTTTGTTTTGTCATTCTTACCAGTTTATAAACTAGGGATGAACAATATTATTAACATGATATCTGTATGGGCAGATATCAGCTCAAAAAAGGCAATCATCAACTACATATGAAGGAATTACGCAGGAATAACAGAGAACATTTATAGACTATGTTTGAAAAGTTGTAACTGTAAAAAGACACAAAAGAGGATATTATAACTTAATATATTATTATTATTATTGTAACTTATAATATTCACCCTATATACTAGGGCTGGGTGATTATGGCAAAAATGAAGATCACGATTAATTGAACCTTTTACCTCGATTACGACTGAAGGACGATTATCCCACTCCCCACCCCTGAAAAACAAATTGATATAAATTAATATATTTGTAGGCACAGTGTTTTAATATCTAAAAATATATGGAAATGAATATTGGGAAATGTTTGGTTATTGTTTTTGACGGTAACCTGCAAAAAAATCTGCATGAGAAAGAAACATAATAAAAACATGGATCAGGATCCTGCCATAAAAAAATATTTTTATCACCCAGCCTTACTTCCAGGAATTTGCTGTTTAACTTGCTAGAGCATGTGATGAGATATCTAGCAGCACTGATGATAGTAGTGACCAAGTGTGCCCATTTCCTTTTAACTGTGCACACGAGTTTCAGATCATGCAGAAATTACTTTTCGCTGTCGATCTTCTGTATTGACAAAACTTCAGTGAACAGGATGAGTGGTGGCTGATTATGATAATGTGACCTTTTCTGCTTGACTGGCCTCTATTAGAAATACTGAATAATTGATATGCATGTTCACAATCCGTGTCAAATTTCACATGCATCATTTACTCAAGTTAAAAAAAAACATAAGTCCTGGAGCTCAGCTCTTACATCTGATTTACAAATAATGACAATACACATTCTACAGCATGCAGCTTAGGCATCATCTGCTTTAGAGATAATGCAACCACTCTTTTTCTTTTCAATCTTGACATAAAGTCTTTTCTAATCATTGCATGACTGAAATATCGTTTTTTTTTTTTTGTGATTTCAAAGTTTAAGGGGAAATCTTAACATATCAAAATGCTGCCATGAAATCGATTAGTTTAGTATTTAACCCTTTCTCTTGCTTTATCATTCGCTGAGCGACAGCAGCAGCAGACTAAGCAAGTTAGTAGACATGCCCACCCTCATCCCTCCTTCTGTGACTACCAGTTGTGTGGAAAACTGTCCATAATATATGTTCAGGACAAGTACTAATCAGACACCCAAACTGTATTAAATGGCTATTATTGATGTGAGGTGCATTTTTTTGTACCTAAAGTGTCAATTTAGTCCATCTGGATGTCCAAGCTCCTGACCCTATAGCTAACATGAAGCCCAGCTACCTTTCTTTCACATCAAGTGTTTGTACCCTGTTATCACTGTTTCAACCAAAGCTCTGGATCAAAGCCTTTGTTACTCTTACAGAAGCTTTTCTAGCGAACCTGGAGCTTGGGTGACTTTCCAAGGTCTTTAAAGATTAAATCAACACCAGTTACACTCATATTGAATGACTTTTTTGCCATTATTTCATCTTATTTCAATCGTCTCTGTCACAAGCTTAGCATTAGCCACCATCTCGAGTGTTTACTGTGTGAAAATCTTTGAGTCTGAATTTCCATTTAGTTTTATTCATTTTAACAAAGCTCCATAACTTTTTTAAAAAGTCAACTGACATTACTGCAGCACACTTAGCTTATGTATTCTTAAAGTTGTCCTGAACAAAAGGATATTCAGAGCTTGACTGCATGCCACAGGGTTGATGTTTTACAAGCTTTTTAAGACAGAAACTCCAGGTGAGACACAATCATAAAAATAAAAGTGTAGGTCTCAGAGCATTTAATTAATCTGTTTTTTTTTTATATATATAATGGGGGTGAAATCATTTCCAACATGGTAAATACTGCCCTGATAGCATGCTACACAGGTGAAGTAAAAATCAGTCCATAGAAAGGGGGGATTATAAAAAATGAATTTCAAGAACGAGGAGGCAGAAAAAGTTCATGACAAACTGTTGGTAGTCCATAAAATGCAATATTTAGAATGTAAAAAGTATACGCCATCACCATTGTGCTGAGATTTATCAATGCAGAACTATTATAGGCTTTAATATTAGTTGATTTATCATCTTATGTTTTTATAAAAGTGAAGGAATTTGTCCAACTAAAACTCTGAAAGCTTAATTTTATAATACAATAAAGAAACTTGTGCAAAGTAGAATTCTGAGTCAACCCTAAATTTTTCTCTTCAATACAGCCAGCTAATTAGGGTTTGATATCATATTACTGATGAGGACCCAGTTACATTAAAAAAAAAAAAAAAAAGCTGACAGATTGATCCAAAAAAAGATCTGGTGCTTCATATTTGTTAGAAAAACTATTGGCCCTCTAAACCCAGAGTGTAAATAACCCCTACACTAGGGGTCTAGGAGGTCTAGTAACAACATCAGAAAAAAACTGGCATTGTAATATTTTTTTCTTTTCTACTATATTGGGATTTCTTTCAATAAAAAAGAAATTCAGACAAACTTATTCACTTAACAATCAGCTATTTATCTTGGTTAAGGATCTTTTAGTCATTTAGCTACCTGACAGCAACTCTGGCGCACATACACCAACATCTGGAGGAAAAGTGGAAAGACAGCAGGTTGAGCAACATGCTTCTTTATGAACATTACAAACTTGTTGCTTGTTATTTTGCTACTTAAACAATTCCTAACAATGCACAAAGTAATGTTTTAGGGCTGCAGTAATCGATTCATTTTGTAATCGAGTACTCTATCGATTCTTCTGCCGATTAATAGAGTACTCTAATGAGAAATATTGCATTTTTTAAGCAATCATTTTTGCTTTTTTAAGATTAGTAGTACTAGACAAATAAGAAAAAAAGCTGGTCCCTTAAATTAACTACTTCTAGGCCTATATTAAAAATTAGTATTAACAGATTCTCTAAAGAAAATATATTTTACAAAGTGCAATTAAGTTCTGATGGCAATTTACATTTCTTAAAGTTACAAGGACAAGAAGTTAAATAATTACATTAGATTAAGCCATATTTGGGGTTTTAGGTAATTTTTGGTGCAAGCACTTTCTCTTCAGTTGTAGTTTGTTTTTATTCTTCAATTTGTCATTAAAGTAAAGGGACACTTAATTATTTTAAGACACTAGTTTATGCATGAATGTAATATTTCACATTCTAGTAAGAATAAAGTTCCATCATTCACACAGTGGTCTGATGTCTTAAAGGTGAACCTTTAGATTACAGGAAGATGGTCTATTTTTTCAAAGGGTGTTCACTTTTAATTTTTGCACATTTTTGTTTGTTAGTTCATCCACCATAAAAATGAGACCTTTAAAGACCATCCACTGACATGGAGAACACATTTAAAGGGATAATGCTGCTTCTATGACCTGTTGAATCCTGACTATATGATGATGAACTTTAACCTTTTCAGTCTCAGTCACTGTCTGTGGCAATAGCATGTTTCTATTCAAATGGTGTCAATCCATTATTAATATAAGTCTTGTCAAATTATTCAGGATGCTGAAATGTTACAATGAAGTCCAAGACCACTTTCAAGACTTCAGGCCTCCCTTCAAATATTCTGTCGACAGGGAATGAAGGATGAGGCATCAAAATACAGTTTCAGAAGATATAAAACAATAAAATAAAGTTACCATCAAGTTCACAGTCACACATTAATGAGTTTGAAACAGTTTTCTGCTCCATCAATGTTAACACGCTGTAATCAAGACGTCAGTGCGCTGAATTTTAAATAATTCATAAGTAAATGTATAACGTGCGCTCACGGAAGAGAGGGAGGGAGAGAGAGAAGGAAAGCACTAAAACAGGACTTGAGTCGTGACGCCTGACTGTCTTCTGTCAAACCGTCGGGTCAATCAGAAACATTTATGAAATTCCCTGAAGTCCGCAGACACAAACTGAGCGCTATCTCACACCAGCGACTCATGCAGGCAGCACGTAAACTTGGAGATCTGCGTAGGTTCACCGGTGCAGGCATAGTGCCATATCTGCCATGAAGCCATGGGCACTGGCTGCGTAAAAACACAGGACGAGTGCCTGTAAACATCACTGCATCATCTTCTCTTCCCTCATGATTTTTACGCCTCAAATCATGCATGTTAAGTTATAGTGGCAGCAAAAACAAGTGCATTGTACCACATAAGTATCCGTCTGTGCAAAACACACCGTGCAACACACAGCGCATGGGCGTATATGGATACGGGTCTGATTTAAGCAAAGCCTGGAGGCAGATAATTTGCCCCGAGGAATTTTTTGAATCAAATCACCCGAATAATTCGATGAATTGTTTCAGCCCTATAATAAGGTTTACTCTGGATCATCAGCCACATGAATGCGACGTTCAATTTAACAAAGCTCAGTGTGTTGAGCTCACACCCTACAGCACATCTGTGCCATTGACAGACAATATGAGCTGCAACAGCATTAACAAGCACCAAGATGCTGCTCATAGCAGAAATTATGGCTGAAAGATATGATCTATAACTGCTATGATGATATGATATTTAGGCCATATTGCCCAGGCCTACTGCCACTTCTGTGTTATTGGATGTGAACCAAAACGGTGAGTTTCCTCATTTCCATGAAAAATCCTCTCCGATATCACCGTCAGCAGTCAGAATTGAGCACTCTGTGTGTCTCCTGCATGTGCCTTCAGACTTTAAGGTGACACTGCTGTGGTACTTGTAAACTGGCACAATGTTAGGCCAGTTTACAAGAGTATATCCCCACTTACAGTAGCACCTCGTCCCAGTCCTCATTACAATTTGTTAACAACAAGGACATCCCATTAGTTTACTTTACAGCCCAAAGTAAAGAGTCACTAAACTTTTAATAACTTCGTAAGAAGGTTACTGTAAAGTTACAAAGTAAACCTGTTAACTAAACTTTTTTTATGGGTGGGGGCTACAATGTGAGCAACTGTTGGTGTGTGGTGATTCTAAGTGTTGCTGTGTTTGTTTTTATGTGATTTGTCTTTCACTCCTATGTTGCACTGTATGTTTAGAGTTGCCTAAGAGAGTTTTCTGTTATGACAAAAAAATAGTTATTTGAATGTGAATCTAAATAAAGATGTGTTTTGGCTCATACCAAGCAACAATGCCTACAAGATCAGTGAAGGGAAATGTGCATTATTTCATGAGTGAACTTTTAAGCAGAAGTAAATGCAGAGACTGAGCGCTCTGTCATTTTACCACAGTCTGTGCATAATTAGCCAGTTGTCAACTGAGAAACAGAATAGAGAGAGAAAGATGAAGTGGATGAGAAGTGGATTTGTGGATCGATGAAAAAGTATCACTGTTGTGTTAAATAAAATCACTGCCAATAAATTACTATGCAGATTTTTTGAGAAAAAGAAGCACCAATGAACACGCACATACCATGACGGTCCACTAAAAATGTCCTCTCTGTCCTCGTGACTGCATTTATCATGCAGGTGACTGACGAAATTTAGCTATTAAGTGCTGTGATTTTTTTCCACATCCTGGTGTTGACTTTGCGCTCTAAAAACTGAAGAAGTCCTGAAACTCACGGTCCTCATTAACTGTTTATATAGCACAGCATGTGATGAAGGGGCAGCCTTAACCCCTGAGTACCCCTGCAAAATTCATTTAAAAGCATGAGAGTGGGGGAAAAAAAGCCCAATGGCTGGGCCATCAGAACCAAACCAAAAACAGTGATAAACTAGAAAAGCACTCGGAGAGCGCAGACCTCCGCCATTAGCCCTATCTCCCAATAGTACAGAATCCTTTAAAAAAATTCCTGGATCCAGACGGTGATCCTGATCACTCCCAAAATTTCATCAGTTCTTCCTTATGCCAATTGTGACATTTCCTGAAAAATTCATCAAAATCCATCCATAACTTTTTGAGTTATGTTGCTAACAAACAAACTAACAAACCCTGCCAATCACATAACCTCCTTGGCAGAGGTAAAAAATTAAAAAAATAAAAAAAAAAGAGGCACACCCCCGTGGACTTACTGTATCATTGCATCCTGCACTTCTACTCATTAATTTGCCACTAAGAAACAGACATACTCAATTAAAAGAAGATGAGTTGGGTGCTGTAAGCTAGTGGTTAAGGCCACAGTCCCCATGCACAGAGGCTGCTGTCCAAAAAGCGCGTGGCCCAGGTTCAATCCTGGCCTGTGGCGCTTTTCAAGCCTGTTGTTCCCCACTCGCCCCTTCTGCAGTTTCCGACTCTATCCACTGTCCTGTCTCTCTAATAGAGGCATAAAAAATGATGAGATGGGAGTTAACAGTTCACATGGTGAGTCAACTGGCCATTAAACATTGGGGCCTGTCACAGTGATGTCTTGTGGCTGCACAGCACTACAAGCTCCTGCAGAGATGCTCTCATCTCATGCCTATTGAACAGAGAGACTTTCCCTGTTGGCAGAAAATGGTGGCTACAGCAACAAGGCTTTGCTCTTTGATAGGTCGAGACAGACACAAGAAAGCTGTTCAGTGCATCAGAGTTGCATATTGTTTTTCTGTCAAGCTCTCTTGCAGCTGGGCTAAAAATATAGTCATTATCTTATCTAATCTGCACAATGCATTATTCCACAGATTAGTTTCAACAAATTTAACTACAGGAATTATGTCTTGATTCTGCATCGACTATCAAACATGTTTCATTGCTCTCTTGAGTTGTGACTCTTTCCTGATCACTGCAGACAGAAATGGTTTACATCAGCAGGGATAATGTGATAAAGAAATCCATTAGTTGAGACATTTCACAGTTGTTATCTGAAGCAAAGGATCTTGTTGTCCAAGATATTACAAAATGTGAGGTTATCACCTCTGACTAAACCTAGCAACATTGTCAACAGAATCATGCAGATCCTTCAAGTCACACCAGCAGAGAACAACAATTTCTGAAGTAAATCCTAGTCAACTTTAACCGTAAAAATGTTTTTGAAAATTTGAGATTCTTCTCAGAATCTCCAGTGTTGCAAAAAGTTAAAAAGCAACAGTTAAAAAAGTTTGTGGTGGAAAATCAGCTCACACTGTAAAAGCTGAATAGTTTAGGATAATAACTGAAATTGATTTATTATGTGTTCGCATCTGCAAGTAAAACTGATAAAGCTCTCACTATGAGCCATTTTTTAAACATCTTTCCCATGGAAAAATTACATTTCTTTTTAACTTCTGGTTAAAAAACATCGGGTAGGCCTACTGTAACATACAGACAAGAAACCTATGCTACCAGTAGCAACACAATTTACAATATTAACATATTAGTGTTCTATGGCAGGCATTCACTGACAGTCAAGTCAGGGGGTTCATTATTCAATCCTAAAGTCTCAGCTTTAAGTTTGCAGAAACAAGAGAAAACAACAGTAGAAGCTCAAGTTGTTCCCAAAGTGGAGAAATTAAAGCTAGCTTACCTGCACATAAAGCAGTTGGCTTTTAGCCTGCAAGTCGTTGAGCTCCGTTTAGCTTACTCTAAAACACAGTGTGGCCTGTTATCTCCGTGAGAAGTTGTTGTAAAAAATTCCTGGAACTAAAATGGGGAATAATGTTCGACGGAGAACGTCGTATACAGCTGTGGTAGAGTCCAGTATCCAGTTCAGCATAAATAGACTGTTGACGTCTTGCAATCCATCCTCTCTGCAGCCCTGCTCTCACACACCTGTGACTCATTAGGTCATTAACGGAGTTCGACAAATGTTGCACGCGCTCCTTACTGATGGTGCGTTTAAGACCCCAGGAAATCCCAGCGACGTCTAATCAGAACTGCTTCAGCCTGCTAACGTTGTGACTCTGCAAATAGTAGAAGTGTTTTTTTAAGTTTCTTTTTCAGCATTATATATTTATATATGTTAATATTAACATTCGTAATTAATCTTGAAACTTTAACACGCTAAAAAAAAATTATGCAGTTTAATCATATGACTGAGTTTGACCACAACTTCCTCCAATAGTCCTTCAGCGTGAATGTTTACGTGCCTGGAGCTGAAGAGGTGAGAGGCAGGTCAGCAGTGATGAGTGAGGAGACAGACCCAGGTCTGCTTAACGGCAATTTTCTTTTTAAAAGAGCTGGCGAATGTTAGTTAAGATAAAACCAAGATTGTGGGTACATACTGCAGTGATGAACTGTCTTTACACCGAAGCACAGCGAGTCTTAAGTTCCACCTTAGGGCAAAGCACATCTTTGCTAATGTTGGCAAAGATGCTAACAATAACAAGGGATCAAGCAATGGTCATGCCACTCTCCTCAGGTGCTTCAGGACAGTTTTCTTCCTCAGCTGCTCAGATAAATGCTCAAACATGCTCCAAATTTTGAGCAAGTCCTGTTTGTTAAAAATATTAATCCAATGTAGACGTGTGGTGGAATCGGCAAAATTGAAGTTAGTGAACTTGACAAGCTAAAAGAGGAAAATATGATGCATTCAGGTAACCTCAGCAAATTAGACAATTGTATTCTACAGACTGAATCCTAACTTTTTAAATCAAGCACTACTCAGCTAAGACCACTGGTAGTTTAAATATTTGACCTTATTTTGTCTTTCTTTTTGTGCAACATACTTGAAGTAGTATCTGTAAGCCTCAGAAATTGCCTTAATTTTAAGTATACTGCGGTCAGTCTCTCCATATGTTTATTAGAAACCAATGTCCCACACATCAGAAAATCTAAATAGCCTATATAAAAATAATAACCAACCACTTTGTGGAAAACATGTTAAAGCAGCCACCCTGTCTATGCTAGCTGCAGAAATGATGATTCTCAACTCTACATGTAGATAAAACATGTAAACAATATTTGAGCACGATTAACATCTAAAACAGACTTGTGATGAGTGTCACATTGATTTCATACTCACATACACCTTTGAACTGCGCTTGTAATACTTTTACAGTAAGACACCATGATGCCAATCATCAAGAATAACTCTTCCTGAACCACTTCAGATTTATGTCTAAACTAAACAGACATTAAATTTATATCGAAACAAAATCAAAGGTTCCATTATGTAACATTAATCTCAATGTCCAGAGCTGAAAATAGCAGCAGTTTTGCATTTATGGACCCTGTGACTGAGAGTGCCACAGCAGTTCAGCACAGCCATCATCACATGCTGCTTGGATAGCCAGTGTGGCCGCAGGCCGAGATGTGAGCTCATGACTTAAAATGGTACAAAAAGAAGAAAAGGAACACACTATTGTGACACATGCTCCCCTGAAACAATGTTGCCATGTCAGAGAAAGAACACAATGCCCCATTCTCCAGTTTTGGTTGTCACATTTTAGGGTCCATGCATTGTACACGTTTACAAAACTGATCACGATCAGATGGAAATGAACGAGCATTTGACTAAAAAACAAACTCCATAAGCTTGAACAAAAAAGCTAGTGATGAGAACTATGGAGGGATTTCTTACTGCAGGGTCTTACTTTTAACAGTACGCAAATGTTTCTTTGAACAATGTTTGAGTTTCCTCTTGATATTTGGCTTAGATATGGGCTCAAAAGAGAAGGGCATTCTGTAATTAGGTTTTGGAGGTCAGGTTGTTTCACTGTTAAGTTTTTGTATCCTAACTCTTACCTTAACCCTTACCCTAATCTTAACAGGAAGTTTAATCTAATCTTATTTTGAAAGTTTTAGTGTGCATTTTGTCCTGATGGATGCAGCCAAACACAGCGGTTATCTGAAAGTTGTACGTCTATGAGCCGGGTCTGCAGGCAGACTGTTCGAAAGAGCTAAATAGCTGTACATAACCTAAACCTCACTGACTCTGCTGACTACAATTACTATCTTCACAAGACAATTTACATAAGTCTAAACAGAACACATCTTGTATTCCAGTGTGACTTTAAATCCTGATTTTATGATAACTATTTATTTATCAATAAGGCACATGAAACACCTTAAACAAACATGTAGTTTATCTTTCGGCAAACAGCTAAATCATTAAACAAGAAACAACTAAGTGACCTTGCAGAGCTGATGGATTTGCCAGATTCCACTTTTATCACCAAGCAGATCCATCCTGCAAAGCATCAATCTGAAACGGTCGTGTCCGTTCTGAGAATGTGCGGACCATTCAGTATCATTTCAGGAGAATGAGACAGTAGCTACGGGTGGCGTTTAGTTCTACTGGTAAACACTGGCCGCCACAGGTGAAGCAATTATCTCGGATAGCTAAAGTGAAAGTTTTAATCAGAACCTGAATGCCTGTTTGCCCAGATGGATGTGAAAACATGTCCAGTGCAATGTATATATGAAACATTTTATCTGCCCTGTGAGGTTAACAACCAAGGACTTAGCGATCAGAAAACAACACAAGCACAGCATTTCTTTTTAGAGGGGCAGCAAAGGAGCAGTCCAGTAATCCAAAATCACTCTCTGAAGTCAGCATTCGGCTTTTTAAGCATCAAGACTAAGTGCAGCTTGTTTTAATAAAACTCACCTGCAGAGCAAGACACCAGAAGACGTTAGTACAAAGGGATAAACTGAAAAGGGAAAATGAAAGCCATGACACTATGTGATAACAGGTGTTGTAATATAAAGTATAAAGGCCTTGGATTCATTCAGCCTTTTTAAATTGTTATTCTATAACAGCTTTGCTATCCTTGCACCTTTGCACTTTTATATTGATTTTGCAACAGAGTGAAATTGATGCTCCGGTCTGTGATCTCAGCATGGGTGCATGAAGGTGGGTGCTGCAGTGATTCCCCAGTGATGTGGTGAGGAACATACGCAATGTGTAATTATTCTGTATATGAATATAACTGTCTGAATATCAATCCCATTAAAATTATTAAAAACATATGCATGTCAGAAAACATGGACAAATATTTCAAATTTGAGTAATCATAGTTATTTTTTTCTGACATGCCCAGTCAAAGTGCAAGGGGTCAACTACAGGTCCTGAAATCTTATGGAGACATAAGGAGGCAATAAAAACAAACCAATGTGAGGACAATATCTGATTTTGCTCAGTTCTGAAAGCCCCAAAACAAAGAAACATGAAAAATGGGTACAAAAAAGGTCACCGGTTAACCCTTTAAAAGGCAGTGAACAATATATGGTCACTTTAGGCCATGTCCTTTCTGTTTCTTCCTGACCTGCCAAAGTTTAGTATTATGTCTCTTTCTTTCAGTCCTGCACCAACAGCCCTTAGATCTTAACTAAACATGGTAAACTGATGAAAATCACACTTTAGACAATGGAATATTGGTGTTAAATCTCAAGATCAGTGTAGTTTTTATAGCATTTATAACAATTACTGCAATTTTAGTGTGAAAATGGAGGCACTATATCTGATCATATGTCTGCTTGGGGTGTGATCTATCTGTCAGTTTTATAATCATATATCAGTTTTATAATTAAGCATGTATCAATTTTTATTTTTACTGTGAAATTCCTTAACCAGTTTAATGTTTGTGATTTTATTTTACATTTTCTGTTGGAATTATAAGGAAAAAAGAAATAGTATAAATGGTGAAATACATTTGATTTTAGCCTGTTTTCTCTCTCTTTCTGTTTTATGATTTTTTTGGTGGCTTTTTATCTTTTATTCTGATGGGACAGCTGTAGAGAGACAGGAAACATGGTGGGAGAGAGAATAGGGGAAGACATGCCAATATAAACATGTGCCACGACTGGGAATCAACCCCGTGACCTGTGCCCCGAGGACCACAGCCCCTGCTCATGGACACCCGCTCCACCCACAGAGCCACACACCGGTGCCCAATTTTGGCCTGTTTTCTGACCTAATAACAGTTTTAATCCACTTATATGGCTTATATCAGTTTTCATGTGAGCATCATGACTTAGAATTCATTCATGAATTTAATCATTTTGATTTTTTTAGGATTTCTGTCGGAATTTTAAGGAAAATAAAGGGTAGCATTTCCTGAAGCCAGTCATGTTTTAACCCATAAGGAGCACAGAATCTGAAGACAACCTCACCAACACTGATGTCCCCAGCCCTGTCAGAGGACACTGCAGCCGGTGCAGGTCTGGCCTCTCCGTTCCATGCCCTAAGTTTTGTCAAACAGTTGTATTTTGATTAGTCTGTGAAGTTTCATTATTGCTTGCATAAAAAAATATTTTTGTATTTAATTAAACTTTGGATGTGTAAGTGAAAGCTCATTAAAATCATACTGTGTTTATGTTTCCATTACTAACATTTTAATAAATATATACTTTCTGGTTTTACATTTCTTTTTTCTTTTTTTCAACCATAGATGGGCAAAGACCCACATTATGGTCACTTCATTAACTTTGATTTGCACCAAAATAATGACACGAAATGTGACAAAGTGACAAAAATAAAATTGTTTAGTGATGTCGACCAATAACGCTCAGGGGTTTCAATCTTGAATTTCTAAGCATTTCAGCAGATGCCTTTTAAAGAGTTAAATTGTTGAATCTGGCAATGCTGACCTATCTAAAATATCTGCTTTAGCTCTGTCAGAATATTTTGGACAGGTCGAATATCATGCCATTAACGCAAATCTTTGCAAAGCACATAGCACCACTTCTAAATTAAAGTCCTTTAACTTTATGTTAACTTTACATCAGTCAAAAAATCTTTGTTTGTGTCAGTTCATTACAAATGTTATCTCAAGCCACTCTACAAAAAGAACAGGTCTACATCAAACTTTATTACATCATTTACAAAAGCCCTAGCATGAGTGCAGCACTTGACAGCAGTTCACTGAGTCTCAGTGGTGAGGAAAAGTGCTTTCTGACAGGCATAAACCTGGAGCAGAACCAGACTCATGCTGGACAGCCATCTGCCAAAACTGTGTTAGGGCTGAGAAGGGATAGAGGGAAATGCAGAGAAAAAACGAGAGACAAATACACAGAGCAACAACCATGATTAAGATAGACTTAGAGTTACAATTGTAAAAGTATGTGTGGTGTTAACAGGAACAGCCATGATTGATAATAGATCAGTCTGATTTTAACACTTGCAGCTATAGGAAAATGAAACAGGCACAACTGATATGACTAACTATACCAGCTGAAGTTGAAGTACAGCTTCTTTATTAACATTTATGCTATCATGATAATGATAATAGTAATCAGACTGATATCAGGCCAGATTAACCATTTGGGAAAGCAAAAAATCAGGTTCATTTCAACCAGTGCCACTGTGAGCAAACAAACACCTCTTCATTGGTCAACCAGCATAGGGTGGGTCAAATGTAACAGCAATCAACTTGGTATTAGTTACAACCAGTGGCCAGAAAACCCCAAAATGGGGACACCAGCTAAGTGGGAGCACCAAACAGAAAATAAAAAAAAAAAGACTGGGACATCAGACAGGCTGAAGACTTAAGAAATACACCGAGGATTGGTAGTTTCTTTACTTTGGTTGCTGTACTCAGGGAGCAAATGGCAATGAGGAAAGCTCAGCTGGCAAAAGTTGGAAAAACAGCTTAAGTAATCTCTGCTAACAACAGCAGCTCAGACCCTTAAGCAGTAGCACTAGCAATGGCAAAATGGCCACTGCTGCACCAGCACAAGAGACTGTTAAGGAAAGGTCATGGTCACATGGGACTGCACAAAGGCTCTTCACTGATGCTCTTAAGAGATTCTGGATGATACAGAGCTATTGCAAGTCGGCAGGAAAAGGTGATTTATTGTGGACCTGCAGATTCTCAGAAGTGGGCAGCATCAGTGATGGAGTCTGTCTGCTGACTCATAATGTATGATATAATTTTTAACTAGTTATGCTCCTTCTTGTTGTTTTGAAGAAAAACTCATTAAGGTTTAAAGGCTTAGAGTATTGCCAATAATAACAACAGAATAACATTAGAAAAATAAATTCTGCTGCAGTGACGGTTCCCAAGAACACAGTGGCCTCCATAAATCTCAGATGGAGGAAGTTTGGCACAACCAGGACTCTTCAGAGAGCTAGGGTTAGTTATCAAGCTGAGCAATATGGTAGAGAGATGGAGACTTGAGTCTGCAATTTGGACTTGAGTTGCACTTAAGTCGCACACATCAGGACTCGTGCCCAAGAGACTCGGGACTCGACTTGGACTCATGATTTGGGACTTGTGCACAATCTTTGGTTTTTAATTTTGCCATCATGATCTCTTGTCCCCCTGTCACTCTTTTCCCCTCCTCCTCCCTTCCGTTTGACAGTTCGTGTGTATTTTACGCAGCACCAATGGCTGCTCTCCTCTCTTCCTCGTCTTCTTTCATGCTGCATAACAATGACACAAAAACACGCCGCTCACGCACATGCCTACTCTGACACACACACAAAAAGCTGGTAGTGCAGACTTCAGTCTGCTGAGAGCAAAAGTTTCAGAATACCTAAAACTTTTTCTCCTGCATTAAAGCTCCACTCTGACCACGGAGGATCAGTGTCAGAGCTGTTCGTGTGTGCGCTCCAGCTGTGTGTGTCTCTGTGTCACCTGTGTGAGTCAGGGGTGAGCACAATGTTAAAATAATTTTTGGTTAATAATCCCTTAATATGATATTTTTGTGGTGAACAAATTAATATTAGAATCTCTGCATTGTTGCTTATTAATAATGAACGTACATAAAACATGATTGGAAGATTAAAACTTTAAATATGCTTCATGGAGGCAGCAAGAAACAGAGACTGATGAATAAAAATAAAAGGTTGTAACAGATACATTAGTAACTAAGGAGTCCAGGAGATTTCAGCTGAAAAAAGTACGAATTTAGCTTGATTTTAGCCATATAAAGAAATTTACACCATAAATGGCAGAGGTTTCATAAGGAGAATGGAGGGAGAGATACTCAGCATACTCTGCTGAAGATCTGTCTGAGTGAGAATTACAAATGCTCATTGAGTTTTTATTCTATTTCAGAATAAATAGTTCATTAACAGTTAGTGCTGTTGTGTTAGTATAAAATAACTACCATTAAAGAAATATATCTGACAAATAAGAACATTTAATTTCCAATGTCTCAGTGTCTATCAGTGAAGTATGACTCATGTCTCTGTAGTGTTTCGTATGTACACAGAGAAGAGCTTTAGTAAGAGGAGAGCTGATATTGATCACGTTGATGAGGGGAAAAAAGAGAGAGCATGTGTTTCATCTTATAGCAGAGGTACCTATGATATATACAGCAAATACATTCCCAACAACAGAACTGTGGCTACTGGAAACACTGAGTGGCTAGTAGCCATTATTCACAGTGGCTGGTGTGAAAAAAGTTAATGTCAAGCCCTGTTCATATGTAAGTGTACACATGCACACACCACAGCGAGTCGGCCACAGATAATACCCCACCCTGCTGATGGTGATAATACAGTACAGGTTTAAATTCCTCTAATAGAACAATGCAGTGGTCTAAGCAGACTGGACATCAGAGGCAGATCAAAGAACGCTCATTACAACCATTGGAGACTTGAGACTTGACTTGGACTTGCCACTCAAAGACTTGAGACTTGACTTGGACTTGCAAAAAATGACTTGTGTACATCTCTGATATGATATCAGAAAGACTTACTGATGGCTGTAAAAAGCTGGGCTGAAGGATTGCACAGAAGCACTATTCATTCGGATCAGGACCCAGATTTTGGGAATGAATGATCTAGTGTGTAGCCATTTTAACAGTGATCACATTTTACCTGTGTAATACTTTCTGCCATTGCAGCCAGCATTTAATTTTTTGCACTTCAAATAAGTAACCTAATTATTTTTAATTGACCGCATCCCCACAGATCCTATGTGTAGCATTAAAACAAAAGCTCTTTACAAATGTTCAGCTCTCCTCTGAGGAGGCTTTGCTTTCTTGCTTGCTTCATGGTGGCCTTCCTCCTCTTCCTCCTGGATTTACCTGACATCTCTTCGCTGACACTAGCAGTTTGACCCTCCTCCGTCAACAACAGCATCAAGGCCCTATCTGTGTTGAGAAGAGAGGAGAAGGGGGAGAGGAAGGGGAGGGAGAGATCTCCATAGCTGTGCTGATTTACAGCCCTGTTTCCTTGACTGTGGCTCCGAGTGACGGGGCCAATGCCAAACCTCCATCGGGCAGCACCTTGTGCTTGTTAGATTAGTTTTATGTCCCTTGTCACTCCATGTCCTAAGTGTCTTTCATGAGTGAGCTACACTTCACTAAATGCTGTCACCAGATTCCATTTTACAATGTGGCCAACTCACGAAGGGGGGTAGCTTTGAATAGCACTGTAAGGTATGTGAAGAGATGCAGGGCTGAACCCTGCATACAGCTGGTTGAAAGGAAACGGTCAGCTTGTTAGGCGGAATCCTTCTATAAAGGAGTGCCGTTATTGGTGCATGACTGGCTGAAAGGATCTGAACAGGTCTGACATTAAAAGAAGCTCTGACCCCTTAAACATTACCCAGATTCTCAGTCTGACCACACAAAGCTTTCTGCAGCTGCTCTGCACACACTAGGGGGGAAAAATATTCCTTTACATGTTGTGCTCCAACTCTGATGTTCAGTTTGCAGTGAAATCTTAGAGTAATTCTTTTCAATGACACATGCTTACTGCTGCTGAAAATGAGCTGAAGAGAGTGATTCTAATAATCAAACTATTAAAGAAATTACTCTCCTGGAGCGAGTTTATAGACTCAGTGAGAGATGGTTTAAACTGTCTGCCCTCTGGGAAGAAGGCTCAGCTGTGTGACACGTTACAGAAGACTTAAAAACAACATGAAGGACAATAAAAAGATGCACTCGACCACCAAGAGCATGTCAACACCTGGGCACGAAACCATTACATGAATGTTTCATTAATTATTACAAAATATTCAACATTAGCAATGCAATGTCAGCCTTCCTAGCTCAAAGTGTTTTCTCCATAAGTCTGCCTTGAGAGAGAGTTTATAGTCTGCGCCAGCTCCCTTTGAACCTCATGCTTTCAGTTTCCACAGGATCTGGTTCAGCAGAGCTCTGTCCACGCTACCACTTTGCTGCGTTCAACAATGTGCGTCCTCGCCAACTGGGTCTGTTTCTGAAGCAAAGCAGAGCGCAGCACAGAGCAGCTGGATCACAAGATCGCAAAATCACATCTGGATAAAGAAATAAACAAACAGCATGTTACTTTGTCTGTTCACGGTTGTTTTGCGGCTCATATGTTTTCTGTTTTTCTTTAATGTTGATGTAATGATCTAGTGAGTCTGTGTAAGGTGTTTACTTTGAAATCGACTGGATGCTTTGAGCGTTCCAGCGTCTGACTTCAGTTGATCTGTTGTGTTAAGAGAGGTGTATGCTTGCGAGAGCTCTGCTGAAAGTGGACTTGGTACATATCTTGAGTGGAGCAGAGCAAAGAAGTGCTTTTGATTGAGACGGTTCATGGCACACATTGTGGAAGCCCCAAGTTTAACTAGCGATGCTCTTTTTTGCTTCTCAGTGTGTGGAGTTGACAGACAGAATTTGGAAACTGTGGGTTATACTGCTTGAAAATCAGAAAATCTGCCACTCTCTCTCAACTTCATGCTGCCTGCAAGTCAATTTCATAAAAGAATACATTTTAAATAAAGAAACAAGATCAAATCTGCCAGGAATGATTGCACTACTGCACTGTATGCAAGGACCAATTCCACTGGAAGTTGGAAACTAGAAATACAGCAAGTGCTTTTATATTGTTGAATATATATGATTTAAATGTGTACAGCTCCAGACTCAAAGACAAATTTAACGAATGGGATAATTAATAATATCTAATCATATCTAAACGTGTTGTATCTAATTGTATCTAACCGTATTGTATCTAATCATATCTAGTTGCGTCCTATCCGATTTTCTAACTGCATCTTATTGTATCTAATTGTATCTTAATGTATCTAGTTGCAACCTATCTAATTGCATGTAGTTGTATCTAATCCTATCATATCTGATCCTATCTAGTTGCGTCCAATCTAATTGCATCTTATAGTACCTTATTGTATCTTGTTGCAACCTATCTAGCTGCATCTCGTTGTAGCTGATTGTATTTTATGGTATCTTATTGTATTTGATAGTACCTAGTTGTATCATATCTAATTGCATCAAATTACATCTAATCATATCTTATTGTATCTAATTATATCATATCATAACTAGTTGCATCCTACCCAGCTGGATCTAATTGTATTTAATCTTATCTTATCGTACAGTCATGGATGAAAATACACCATTTCTCCCAGAAATTGTTGCAATTACAAATGTTTTTGGTATACACATGTTTATTGCCTTTATGTGCATTGGAACAACACAAAAAACCTGAAGAAAAAAAACAAAATTGACATAATTTTACACAAAAAATCTGAAGATGGGCTGGACAAAATTATTGGCACCCTCAACTTAATATTTGGTTGCACACCCTTGGGAGAAAATAACTGAAACCAATCGCTTCCTATAACCATCAGCAAGCTTCTTACAGCGTTCAGCTGGAATTTTGGACCACTCTCCTTTTGCAAACTGCTCCAGGTCTCTCAGATTTGAAGGGTGCTTTGTGCAACAGCAGTTTTGAGATCTCTCCATAGGTGTTCAATGGGATTTAGATCCGGACTCATTGCTGGTCACTTCAGATCTCTCCAGCGCTTTGTCTCTAACCATTTCTTGGTGTTTTTTAAGGTTTGTTTAGGGTCCTTTTCCTGCTGGAACACCCACGACCTCTGACACAGACCCAGCCCTGCCACTAGGCCCTATATTGCGGCCCAAAATCTTTGGATAGTCTCCAGATTTCATGATTCTTTGCACAGAGTCAAGGCACGCAGTGCCAGAGGCAACAAAATAACCCCAAAACATTCTTGAACCTCCACCATGTTTGACTGTAGGTACTGTGTTCTTTTCTTTGTAGGCCTCATTCCGTTTTCTGTAACAGTTTTACAAAAAGCTCTACCTTAGTCTCATCTGTCCTCAAAATGTACTCCCAGAAGGATTGAGGCTTATTCAGGTACATTTTTGCAAACTCCAGTCTGGCTTTTTTATGTCTGTTTGGCAGCAGTGGGGTTCTCCTCGGTCTCCTGCCATAGCGCTTCATCTCATTCAGATTACGACGTATGGTCCGAACTGACACTTTTGCACCCTGAGTCTGCAGGACAGCCTGAATTTGTGTGGAAGTTGACTGAGGATGTTTATCCACCATTCCAACTATCCTGCATTGCATTCTTTTGTCTATTTTTCTCTTCCATCCACGTCCAGGGAGATTAGCCACAGTTCCATGGGTTATAAACTTCTTGATTATATTATGCACGGTGGACAAAGGAATTTCAAGATCTCTGGAGATGGTCTTGAAACCTTGCGATTGTTCATATATTTCCACAATTTTGCTTCTTAAGTCCTCAGACAATTCTCTGCCCTTCTTTCTCCTCTCCATGCTTGGTGTGACACACACAGGCACACAACACAAAGGTTGAGTCAACTTTAAGAGATTCTAACTGGTTTCAGGTGTGATTTTTATATTGCCAGCACCTGTTACTGCTACAGGTGAGTTTAAATGAGCATCACATGCTTGAAATAAAATGATTTAGCCACAGTTTTAAAAGGGTGCCAATAATTTTGTCCAGACCATTTTTTGAGTTTTGTGTAAAATTATGTCAATTTTTGCTTTTTTCTTCAGATTTTTTGTGTTGTTCCAATGCACATAAAGGCAGGGTATACAAAAAAACATTTGTAATTGCTACAGTTTCTGGGAGAAATGGTGTATTTTCTGGAAAAATTCCAGGGATACCAATACTTTTGTCCATGACTGTATCTAAATCATATCTAGTTGCGTCCTATCTAATAACATTTAATTGCATCTAATCATATTTGGTTCTATTGTATCTAGCTTTATCATATCTAATCATAAAGTATCTAATCGTAGTGTATCAGATCATATCTAGTTGTATCATATCTGATCACATCTTATCATATCTAGTTGTATAGTATCTAATCGTATTTTATCATATCGTATCATATTTTATTGTATAGAAGATAGAAAATAAGAAATCAAACATAAAAAATACTAAAGAGAAAATGAAGAGGGCATTACTGTTTGCTTCTTGCTTCTTTTTTTTGTCTCCCCATTTCTTTTCAGTTCATTTATTTTAGTTCTCTACCCTCCTATGATGCCCCGCCTTCTTCTTAATCATTTGCATAGACATGCATCTCTTTCATTAGATATCACTAAATCATTACCCCTTTGCTGCTTCCTCTACACGCCAAAACACATGAGTGTATCCCCTACACACACCCATACACTCTGCCACACGTATGTACACCCACCCATCGACACTCACACACACACCAACACACATATACTGACACAGTCTTTCAACACCCTCAACTCTAAATACCACAATATGTTGTAATTCATGTCTCATGTCCATTTTGTTTTGTCTTTAACGCCTTTTTGCCCCCCCCCCCCCCACACACACACACTTAGTACTATTTGTGTCATGTTTCTCATTCATTTTGTATTGTTTATGTTGTTCTGCATCACTAAATACGGGGGGAAAATCCAGTTGAATCATATCTGATTATATCTGATTGTATTGTATTGTATCATATTATATTTTATTGTATCATATCACAACATACAATACCATATCATACCTTAGTGTATTTGTGCCCCACCATGCCTTACCATATCCTTTCACATCATTCATTTTATTGTTTTGTATTGCATTGTATAACATCACATCACATCAAACAGCATTGTAATGCATTGCATTGTATAGTATTGGATGTGCACATAATACTGTATTATAAATAACTGCAAAACAGGGGACAAGTAGAGTGTCACTTAAGTCTGTTTAATGCCACTGTAAACCGTCCCTTCTGGCCCTGAAACCAGCTTGGCCCACCGGTAATTCTTCCATTTCTCCAGATTAGCCACTCCAGGCCTGAGTAGGTATCAGCACTGATTTTCACAATCAGTCTAGTCAGATGTTAAAACACATGACAAATAAGTGTTCCTTAAATCGGGCTTCAAGCACAACAGTTATTGTCATGATGATTTTTGACCAAATACTCATATGTCCAAATAATTCTATTTTGATTGTTGTTTTTTATATCAAAAGCAAAAGTTGATGTAATGTCATGGTCAACAGCTTTGATGACAAATTCATCTTCTTACCTGCAAATTCCACAGGGTCCATGTGTGCCGTGTTCTGGCCCTGCCTTGCACCCAAAACTCTTCATGCCCAACTTTAGTCAGTTTTTGTGTTCCTACAGCACAGTCTGTATTCAGTCTCCAGCACATGGAAGAAGCACCACTTCTCCCTGCTCCATTCAAAATACATGCAGAGTCTATTTTGACAGAGGTGCTTCAAGCAAGCTAAACAGAGCAGATCAACCTAGAATGGTAGCCAGACACAGCAGAGCTACAGGTCAATTTCAAAATACAGGACTTTACAAGGACTGCTGATATCTCATCACGATAATAGCATGATGTCATAACAGGCACTTAAGTACCAGCAAAACGACCTCAAGAATGAAAAACATGTTATTTGATCGTGCTTATCTTTGATTCTTTGTGATCTTGTGGACGAATGACTCAGCTGCTCTGGATGGATCCTGGAGATAATGTGGATTCAGCACACTACAATGAAAGAAGATCAAGGAGCACTGTCCATTTTCATGTACAGCCAATCAACAGAACAGACAAACAAACATAAAGGTGACTGAAACATAATTCAGTTTTGAAATAATAAAGAAATTACAAACTGAACAAAAACTGTTCAGGTCTACAGAAGTCAGATTATTTACACACATAATAAAAAGATGGCAAGAGATCCTTTAAATTAGAGTTTAATTCATCTTCCAATGAAAAAACAGAGATCAAATACGTGAGCCAATCTTTCCTGTGGTCTCTCTCCAGGTTCTCTGGCTTCCTCCCACAATCCAAAGTCTCTCGTTAGGTTAATTGGTGAAATTGCCTGGGGATGCGAGTGTGAGGGTAAGTGCTTGTTTGTGTCTGTAAGTCAGCTCTGTGATTGACAAACCATTCCAGGTTGTTCCCCGCCTCTCACTCACTGACAGCTGGGATCCGCTCCAGTCCCTGCGACCCAGCAAGGGATGCGTGGTATAGATTTGAATGGATTGATGTCTAAATCATGTGAAACAAGCACTAATTGACAGCCAAAACACAATCTCAGGAATAAAGCACAAAATGAGATAATTAAATAGTTTCCAGGTCTTCAGCAACCTGCAGATTTACAAGATCAGCTGCTGAGTTTCCACAGCAATAGCAACATTTACCATCAGCATGATCATGTATGAACAGTAACAATGTAGCACTGAAGTGAATGGGCTTTAGCACGGAATGGAAGTCCTTAATAAACCCGACATGCCAGGTAGACTTTTTCATATATCTTGCATGTTTATGTTTCACATTTGTCTAGGCAATCCCTCATTGTTGGAGTCTGGTGGGGGAGTACCTTTCAGTGTTCTCCCTGCACATGCCTGGGTTCTCTCTGTGTACTCTGGCTTCCTCCCACCACCAAAGAAATGCTAATTGGTGACTCTAAATTGGCTGTGGGTGTAAGTATGAGCACCGACATGTCAGTCCCGCGAATGACTGGCAGCCAGTTCAGGGTGTACCTGTCTCTCGCCCTATGACAGATGGGATAGGCTTCAGCCCCCCAACCCGGAATGGGATAAGCACTGTAGATGGATGGATAATTGGATGGATGATTGGATAAACATAGCAGAAACATCTCTCACACTTATAAAAGCTTTCAGTGGTGTTCTTTGCTCTTGATCCAATAAAGAATGTTGTCCAGCTGTGCAAAACTTCTGCTGTTGCAACATCCAAGCTAATCGCCTCAGCAGCCATTGTTAAACCAAACCACAGCTGTAGCTACAGCCTTGTTCTCCTCAAATTGTTGTTCAGTCCATACTAAGGACTGGCACAAGCGTCCCAGATTGAAGCTTTGCAAGATGGATCTGAAAAGTGTCTGCCCTTAGCAGCAGCTACATCTATCCCCTGTGGAGTCCTGACACTGGTGGCAGAGGTGTTAGCGTATGATGTCATCGGAGGTGCCTGCTGTTGTCTGAGCCTGATAAGATGAAAAGCTGATTTAATTACAAAGACTGGGGTTGACCAGAAGATGTCCAAAGATATTGTCTTAGGCTGATGGGACAAAGAAGCTGACAAGGCTGCAAAGCCTGGTGCAAACCCACAGATGGGTGATGATGTCTTGTCGACTTGGTGGTGATAGTGAGGTGTCAGTGTCATGCAGGGACTAGTGGGGGAGAAAACAATGGTAGATGATAGGTCTAACAGTGAGAGAGTGGAGTAATTCTACTGGATAGATATGAGCAGCTAATGATCGCATGAAAGAGTGAGCATGCATGGTGGAATGGATGTGAGAATGTGAGAACCAGTATGCTCAATAAAGTATTCTTGTCTAGCATATAGCTCCTCATTGATTCTGTGGTGAACTTGTAGTTAGTATCTCCTATACTCTTTGGATGATTAGCAGTGAGTTCCTCATTCATTCATTCACTGGGTGACTAGCAGTGATTGTAACCTTGTAGCTATTCCACTTTTAGGTGGCAGAAGGCCAACTCAGGGTTTCTGCTAGACTTGTTGTTGTCTCTGGCCAAATTCTGGCCTTTTAGAAAAACTACCAGACATTTGCTTTAGATAAACATATGTGACCAATAGCCTGCATTTAACAGCAACAGAACATACAAAAACCAGAAACGCTGAGATACAGCTTCATGTCTGCGCTAAAACAGGACTGGGAACACATTTTTTTTTTCCAAGGAAAAATCCAAGATCAAATCAAAAGAGATCAGGCCAACAGCAAACTCAAGCCTCCTCCCCCTGTATCATTACAGCCTGCTTTTTTTTAAATACATATTTAACATAACTGGACGTTTGTATACGTTGTTTTAACACATATTATGAAAACTGTAAATTTTTCCTTACACACATGCAGTCAGTTGCAAAATACACACTCACATTTAGCACTTAAAACTTAGTTTCATAATAGCACCGTTAGCTCTGAGTTAGCCCTGTAGCACATTGTCTGCTACCATAGCTTAGCAGCTAACAAAAGCTAAATAACACTGAAAACACCAACAAATCATTCAAACAAATAGCTAACCGATGCTCCGTTAACTAGACACTACCTTTAAACTATGCATTTCAAGTAAAAGTTGACTCTTACCGTCCCATATTAGTCCTCATATACTGGTGATCTCAACTGTAACCTTGGCTAAAACAGTAAAATGAACTATCGTGGTTTATTTGGAGTAGTCCCAGAGAAAGACAAAAGTGCGGATAGGTCCTCCTCCCATCGATGGTCCTTCCCACCGCTGTGGCTGATAAGCCAGAACGTCCCGAGCATTAACGCCCCACTTTAGAGAAGTGAGATGATGCTCTTGCCATCGACCCTAGGGATTCATGACGTGATTCTGTGTTGAATAGAGTTCCGCTTCATCAAATCACACATCCAAGTCCACTACAACTCTCTGCCCGGCTCAGGCCCGTTGTCTGGCTGCTGTGCCAGGGTTTATGCCACTCAGGTGTCTGTAGTTCCCTTTGTTTCGGCTTCTTTATTACCTGCAGGAATTACTAATACAAACTCTTTCACTGCTAATTTCCCTACTTAGGTTTTTAGGGCTTGGTTTTGTTGTCATCCACGTTGATCACAACAATATTCTATACTATAGACTTAGATATACACTAGTCCTGCAATCCAGTAAGGCTGTTAAATTTATCAAACTACAAAAGCAGAAAACTACAGTTGTTTGGGCTTCGCTCCAAACTGAACAACTCTGACAAAGATCTGGAAAAGACTGTTCAACTTTTCACATTTTGAATCTGTTATGGGCTGCGGATGTTTTGCTGGAATCAGAAAAGATTTTCATTGAATCCAGAGAGGCTCAAAAACAGGAAAAATTATCATACAAACATTAATAAATAGTAGGACTTCGACATGTTCCTCACAAGAAAAAGAAATGTATTACGTTTCTAAATGACGTTTTAAACCAATTTATTTAAAAGACTTTCCATTCTTATCCAATTTCCAGCAAAATAAACTGCATTTATCCTTCCCAGCTGCAATAATTATGCAACAGGAGGTGGGATAAAGCAGGCTTCCCACTCATGCTATAAAGATGACCACATATAGCCATCAGCATATCCTCCACAACACCTGCATAATAGACTTAAAGAAGAAGAGCATGCAAGACGGGGAGACAGCTCCCGAATTTGTCTCTTTGCGTTGTTGTTGATGAAGATTTAAAACGTAGAAGAGCAAGGAAACAAAAGCACATCTCACATTTGACCAATCAGCCTGCAGCTGTTAAACACTGCATTGAATGCCTTCTCTCTCTCTCTCTTTTTATTCTCCCACACGCGCGCCTGCACACGAGCGCACGCGTCCCCCACACAGCCGGGCGCGCACTCGCGAACCTGCTCGCCGATGCAGTGCACACACAGGAGCCCCTCTGACAGTGCCCGAGCCTGTGCCTGTGATCGCTGCCCGGCGTCTCCTTCGCTCCGCTGGATGTTTGCGCAGAGGACAGCTGCCTCCTCCGGTCACTGAACCGATCTCCGCACCGGCCCCCGCGGCACGATCCAGGCGCGTTTCCATCTCGTAACTTTTGAGACGTGTGACGTGTCAATCTTTTTCCCCATTCTTCTTTTGTTTTGTGCACCTGTTTCAAGATTCTATCGGATGAGAAGACCCGATAAATCCTGGCGGTTGACTTTCTATTTTGGTCTTGATGGAACGCTTATTTGTGACAGATCTGGAAAGTTGCGCTGCGCCAGGGAGCATGGGCGCAAACTTTAAAAGCTTTTAATAATCAAGAGACAGTTTTAGAATGAAGGCAGGTGAGTCAACCCCAGCGTGAGAGGCGCGCAGAGCTCAAGAGGCTCTCCAGGTATTATTAAGGAAAGGAGCACGGAGGAAGTCGTGATTTGTGCGGCGGATTGCGCCACGGAGGACGGAGGGAAGGCACCGATGAGACATCATGGGTAAGTAAGCGGAGGACTGTCTCTTTCTGAAACGATTACCGCCAGAGTAAGAGCCCCTGGAGTCTGCAAATCAGCACTATTATTAGTTGAGCGCACTTGTGGTCCTTGCAGAGACAGCATGGGTTGCTTTTCTCCTCTTGGCGCATCTATGAGTGTGTGTGGCTTTTTGGAAAAAATCTCCAAATCTCTCCGGGCTGATATCTCTAGTGCTTAAGAGCTGTACTTTTAGTGTATTTTTCTGCGCATATTTTCTGCTTAAAGGACTAACATCATCACTAAAAGGGTTTCCATCCCTAGGTATGAATTAAAAACAAACTGCAGACTGGAGTGTGAGGAAAAATGCCCTCATATTTAATGCAAAAATGAAAAAGATAAAAAAAAAGGAATCAGCATCAGTCGACGTGTGATTCTGTGCGCACCCATTAAAAGCGCACTAAAAGCATCCCCTTGCTCATGATGCCCTTGTTACTGAAGCTGAAAGGACAAGTTTATTAACAAAATCTCAGATCTGACTTCATATTGACAGAATTCGCTGGGATGTGTCTCAGAGATGCGTCCCCCCTCATCTTCCTCCGGTCCTTCAAATCACAGCTCTGACATGTTTTGACTCCGTTCTATTTCTTCTACCTCCTCTCTTCTCATGACAGCTCTGGGCACCTACAATCTCATCCTACACTGCCTATCACCTCCTCCATTTTACTGACTGTGGGTGCTCCAAAGCCTCACAATCCCACACTTCTCTTCACTGCTCCAGCGAGGGGCTTTGCGTTCCATTTTTCCTCATGCGTTTGGGGGGCTGTCAGGAGAGCTGTGGGTGGTCAACATTGTCATTCAACGTGCGATGAAACGATTTGGACTTTCGATCAGACTCACGATGTTTGAAGCCCTTTCTTTCAGTGCAACTTTTGCTGTTGAATATCTCACCGAAGGATCCTTATTCATACGTAGGCAAGCGCACGCGTGCAAGCTTGATATTAGGCGCAGATGGAGCCACTTGAGACGTCCTTATACCATTTTGTTACATTTGTTTATTCCTAAAAGCTGACAGGCTGCAGGGAAACATGCAGCCCACATCTGTGCAGAAATTAGGCATTTCCCAAATAATGAGCAGCTTAGTGCAACTAATGAGCACACACTGCTGCAGTTTTAATTATGTCATCACAATTATAAGCCAAAATAAGTGCTTGCATTTGTGAGTTTATTCTTTTTTTCCCCCCTTAAGCTCTCTCAGTGTATGCATCCAATCTCAATGCCTTCTTTCCTTCATTTTAGCACACTGATAAACGCAAAAGAAAAGAGTTAATCACCTTCAGGGCTCAAGTTTTCCACTTTGACAGCAGCAAGAGCTTTGCAATATCATTATGAATGAACACAATTGCCATTGCAATGATAATCAATTTCTCGTACCTAACAAAAGCTTTCCAAGCTCAAGCATTCCATTTAAGAACAAAAGAAGCAGCAAATTTAATGCTTTTGTGCCGTTTTGCTCCATGCGGCTGCTCTAACAATGCAAAGGTGGCCTTGTGTTTGTGCGCAGGATGTTGTCCTCAAAGTGGGCGGCACAGGTTTGAATCTGACAGGTGGCTTCTTTCATGCATGTCTTTTCCCACTCTCACCAACTGGAGTGAGTCAATCCAACTCTATCCACCATCATGTCTTTCAAATAAAAGCTTTTGAATGAAAAGACGACTGTAAACCTTTCTGCCAACTATCTTTAAATGAATGTGAAAAATAACTCCTGAAAATAGTGGCAGCAAATCATTAATTTAGCATCTGTAACGATGAGAAATGCTGTTGCGAGTTCTCAGAGTCCCTGTTGAGTGAGAAACATTTAGCCTGGAGTGTTTCAGCTGTCACTTTTTGGCATGCCGGGTCTGGATGTTAAGCACTGTGAGGGTCAAGACTGAAGCCTCGGTGATGGATGTCTTACGGGGTGCTACTACTCACAGAGAGAAGTGAGCTGATTGTATGTGTGAATTATACAACAGCAGCGAGTGATTTGATTGGACAAGAGGTATTTGGTGCAGCTGCAGAGTGCAACCTTGCATGTCTTCTCATGGTTGTATACTGCTATTTGATTTAAGTCATTTATTTATGCATCACACAGATGGATGAATTTTTGCATAATTATTTGGATTACAGTAAAATCCAGTGTCTAAGATTCACTACAGTGGGACTGGTCAACATACTGGGTATTGGTAACATGCACATCGCTCACAAGATAATCATTCTGAAACACTTGATTTTTTTTTTTTTTAAGAGTATTTATAATATGAGTAGGGCTGTTAGCATAAATGCATCCATCTCATCTCATTTTAAGGTCCATAATTAGTGCATTAATTATGTTCATCACATGACCAATTATCCCCTTCACACTTTGGATAAGCCACTGCAGCATCTCTCTGGAGTCACAGTGATGTTAAATAAGTCCCCCACCTTAATGCACCTTAATGCTGCATTTCACTGGTTTCTTCAGTGACCGAGTCAGAAGCCAACGGTGCCTTGTGTTATCAAACATTAACCCCTTTACAGTTTCCTCTCTCACTCCTAATAAGTTCCTTTTTTGTGGTTAAGTTCATGTCATAATCTTTAATCTCCCTGGGGTGAATTAAAAATCAATAAAAGCAGGTCTATACAGGAAGTCAGTTACCCTGAGCTTAACTAGTAGTGTAGTGGTGTGTACAGAAGTGGGTATACTCTCAGTTAATAAATTCTTTAGAGGCAGATACTCTTTGTTTTAAAGTGGTTATAGTCCGTATATCCACGTAAACCCTGCACTACACTACTGAGCTTAACCTCAAGAAGTCCACAGGCTATTTTTGCACTTGTCAATAGTTTTCTTTTGACAGTTTCAACCATTCAGAAAATGTTTAGCATGCTCATGTAGCTATCATTTTTATCAGCAGAATTTCAAATTGATGAAATGACTTTCACTTATTGTATTAGATATAGGACTTTCAAAAAGCACTGATTAAAAAAAGATTTTTATAAACTGCTAATTCTTATGTTGTAAACTCTCACACAAAAGTGATTAGTTGACATAAATCAAGGAAAAATTTTTTTTCTTTACACAGAACACACATGTATGTGTGACGTTTTTGTCCACTAAACAATGCTCAAGTTTCAATTCTGTGCATTCCAAGACTGTAAGGGATTCTCAAACAATGTAAATTAAACAAACAAGGTTGTTTAAGTGAGCCAAAATAAAGCTAATTGCAGAAAAAAAAAATACAAACAGGTATTTTTAAATGTCCCACTGCACAATACATTATAAACACAATAATTAGTAGATTTAAATTACATGGGCTGCAGTTTTAGAGATTCACTCATTTGCAGATTGCAGATTTTTTTCTTAAAAAAAGACTAAAAATGCTGAAGACAGATGCTAGTCCTGCCAAGTATGGGAAACTGTCACCTACGTGTAAAATTACTTTTAAAATCAAATTCAAATGATCATATTTCCTGTTCTAACTGACCTAATGATATCAAACACAAACTGAGAGAGTTTAAAAATTATGCTTTTCATTCAAAATGATGGCAATGAAAAATGTGGCTTTGTTTCCATGCCATCACATAACAAAAATGACTTCATGCCGACATGACTGTGGACTTCTAAGGCTTAAGACAGAACAAAAATACCAGGGATGCACAATGTTAACTGCATGATACTGGACATGAGCATTTCTGCAGGTATTTACAGCTGATATTCTGACTATAAAATCTGCCTATACCATCTGTAAATATTTGCCACATGAACAAAAACAGCTGAAGTCCTTGTCTTTATTTGTAATCATTCTTAAATCTGTAAATTGTGTCTTTTAAAGACTGATGTTTTAGGTCTGAGCTACTTTTAAGTATTGGCATTGATATTCTTATCAGCTTAAATCAATTTGTAAATATTGGTATATCAGATAATGGCCAAAACCCAATATCATGCACCCATATAAAATACAAAATGACACATAACCGGTTTCAAAATTCAAAATAGTGGAGTTTAACACAAAAGAGATAATTTAATTGACATCAACTGTAGAAATTCTGTCATTAATCAGGAAAGCGTGATTTATTTCGAAAGAAAAAGCCAATATGTTGTCTCTGTTTATTTATCAAATTATCTTCTCATCAGCCCTAAAGCCCAGATATAAATATGCTGTCACTCTTTCTATATTAGTGCCACTTTCAGTAGTGATAACGGCACTCTCAAAAGCAGCAGTTTTAGCTCTGGAAAAGAGCACACGCTTTACCTCTGCTTTCAGAACTAACCTGTGTTTGGGCAGAGCAACAAGTCATAAAAGGAGCTCTGAAGGGAACGCACAGCAGACTCTACATTATCAGCAATGCAATACAAAACTGTGTCATCTGCATAAAGATGAACTCTGTAATTAGAAACCACTTACACAATAGTTCTATGAAAGGAGGAAAAACCGGGACCAAGGACAGAACCTTGTGGAACGGTATTTGTAAGGGTAATACATTCTGATATTACCCCGCGCTACACTACTGTCCATGAGATAGCTCTTTAATTCCCTATATGTACTTTTATCAAATCCAGTAGTATTAAAAATTCATTTAAAAGAGCTGCACCTTGGTTCCTGTTATCCAAGACTCATATCATGTCATTTAAAACAAGAGTGTCAGCAGTGACAATGCTGTGTTTTTGTCTAAACCAAGACTTGTTTCAACTTAAAACAGAATCTTCTAAAAGAAATGATGTAAGTCACTCATTTACTAATTTTTGGAAGACTCATATACAGTGCCTATAAAACATTATTCACCCCCTTGGGTGTTTAACCCTTTAATTGATTTTATAAATAAATCATGGTCAATATAATTTGTTTTTTTTTTTGGCCAAGTAAATCCAAAAAACCTTCTTCTATATTTTGCTGCATTCATTTTACCCTCTACCTTTACAAGCCTTTCAAGGCCAGCTGCAGAGAAGCATCCCCACAGCATGATGCTGCCACCACCGTGCTTCACAGTGGGGATGATGTGTTTGTTGTGATGCGCAGTGTTTGGTGTCCATCAAACATAGTGTCTTGGGGGTGTTCAGTGCCTTGGATTTCTTTTGTATCATCCCCTGACTTATACTTTTAAGTGAGCCTTTCTCTGAGTTTCTTGGAGTGTTTTTTTGTCTTCATGGTGTAATGGTAGCCAGAAATACTGATTAGGCAGTGGCTGGACCTTCCAGACACAGGTGTCTTTTATTTCTTTTGTTTGTATCACATTACTTTTGAGAAATCTGTTTCCACTCCAACATTAAAGAGGGGGTTGTTTTGGGTCAAAAAGCCTAATTATATAGACCAAGACTGATTTACAAAATCAGTAAAGGGTAACACACCCAAGGGAGTGAATACTTACTTCACAGGGACTGTATAATGAACTGCATTCATGTTAAACATAAGGATTTGGTTTTTGGTCTGCATTGCACAGCCTTGGTCAACACTGATTCTAATCACCCCTTTGTAGCCTAATCTGTGAAACTCTTGAGCAGCACGTCTTTCAAAAGCAACAACAACAACTAAACTGTGAAAAAAGCCTGAAAGCTAATGAGCTGACTGGAAATAAAGAGTCAGGGAATGTAATGCAGCAAGGAGTCGTAGTGAACATTACAGGAGCCCCATGGTCTCTGACTGAACCCACTCGTCTTCTGTAGTAGAACTGCTTAGGCAAGAGCAACAGGACAATTACGCTCAAATAACCTTCAATTTATTCAATAATCCATCAGTTTCTCAGAGCAGCCAGAGACAGTAATTGGTCCATGGAGCTCATTCCAGCAAAACCTAAGCTGAAAATGCTTTTTTTTTTTTTTTTTTTTTTTTTTAAAGAAGTAACCTGTGGACACACTTTCCAATTCACTTCTTAAAGCTCATAACTGTGCAGATAATTAGAGGATCCAATGATATTCACCACTGGCAGAAACTTTCCTTACAGCTGGGAGACCATTATGCAGTCTCAGACAATAGATTTGGAGCAAGTCTCTCAGCTTTTAAAATTAATTACCGTAGTCAAACTGCCAAGTTTTAATTAGATTTAAAAAGTACATCCAATTGTAAGAGGAGGTTCTACTATCCCAGTGGTTGTCAAATGGTGGATCGGGACCCAAAAGTAGGTCTCTAATGTGTTTTTTTTTAATGAGTCACAAATGTGTAGAGAAAAAATGCTGCAAAAAGTCTATAATGTAAGAAGGCCCTAAGCTCCAATGTCCATGATGATGAGTAAATGTTGGTTGTTTTAAAATACACTATATTGCCAAAAGTATTCACTCACCCATCCAAATAATTGAAATCAGGTGTTCCAATCACTTCCATGGCCACAGGTGTATAAAATCAAGCACCTATGAAGACTGTTTCTGCAAACATTTGTGAAAGAATGGGCCGCCCTCAGGAGCTCAGTGAATTCCAGTGTGGTACTGTGATAGGATGCCACCTGTGCAACAAGTCCAGTGGTGAAATTTCCTCACTCCTAAATATTCCACAGTCAACTCTCAGTGGTATTCTAACAAAGTAGAAGCAATTGGGAGCGACAGCAACTCAGCCATGAAGTGGTGGGCAACGTAAAATGACGGAGCAGGGTCAGCAGATGCTGAGGCGCATAGTGTGCAGAGGTCGCCAACTTTCCGAAGAGTAAATCTCTACAGACCTCCAAACTTCATGTGGCCTTCAGATTAGCTTAAGAACAGTGCGTAGAGAGCTTCATAGAATTGGTTTCCATGGCCGAGCAGCTGCATCCAAGCCATACATCACCAAGTGCAATGGAAAGCGCTGGATGCAGTGGTGTAAAGCACACCACCACTGGACTCTAGAGCAGTGGAGATGTGTTCTCTGGAGTGACGAATCGCGCTTCTCCAATCTGATGGACGAGCCAGGACAACGGTACTTGTCTGACTGCATTGTGCCAAGTGTAAAGTTTGGTGGAGGGAGGATTATGGTGTGGTGTTGTTTATCAGGAGCTGGGCTTGGCCCCTTAGTTCCAGTGAAAGGAACTCTGAATGCTTCAGCATACCAAGAGATTTTGGACAATTCCATGCTCTCAACTTTGTGGTCAAAAATTCCCATAAACACACTCCTAAACCTTGTGGAAAGCCTTCCTAGAAGAGTTGAAGCTGTTATAGATGCAAAGATTGGACCGACATCATATTAAACCTCATGAATTAAGAATGGGATGTCACAGAAGTTCATATGAGAGTCACGGCAGGTGAATGAATACTTTTGGCATTAAAGTGTATTTCTCACACTCTCTGAGTGCTGGTTTTCCACCTGTCAGTTTAGCTCAGGTTATAAAGCAGGCACCCAAATACAGATGCGATAGTCCTCAATGCACTGGTTTAGGATTGATTATGATTCTGGCCCTGTTTGCATATCTTCCTCCACTCTCCCTCCCCTTATTTCATATCTCTCTTTAGCTGTCCTATGTAAGTTGGACAAAAATGCCTAAAATAATCTTTAAAAAAATGATAACAAAGGTGGTAAACTCTCTAGTGGGCTGTTGCACTGAGTTATGTCTTAAGTTATGGTATAAAATTCCTACCAAACCCGACAATTGGATGAGTAAAGTTATAACTACCGCTGTGTCATTGTTTGGTTGCACCACACAGGGTTTATCTTAACCCTATATAGGACAGTCAGCATGGTCCCGGATCTGAGTGCACTTGAGCCCAAAGTCTGTTTCGTTTGGGTAGTGTGAATGCAAATGAACCGCGCCTGGGCACCGGGCCCAGGCCCACTTGGGAAAGATGTCTCAGGTGAGATTCAAGTTGACTCTGGCACAGTTCGGACGAGATGTGCACGGCAATTTATTCACATTTTTCCTCAATAAAAAGCGGAAATCATCAGAATCCAGTCAATAAACGGTCTGTTGGGACTCACCTTACGAATGCACACAAGTTGGAGTCAGTGAGAGGAGGTGCAATAAAAGTCTCCTGTCAACTCAATAACTGCTGTATCTGCACAGTGCGAGCTCATTTAATCCTCTGAGCTGTAGTAGATGTGCAGATACGAAGAGCGAAGTTGCTGGCATCTTAAAAAGTGATTTCAAATCATCCATGGCTGCAGAATGGACTTTTTGCTGGGTCAAAACAAAAACTATCTCTGCTCAGGTCATGACCCCAGTGGATGCCATGGTAGCTTCTTCTTCTTTCTCCTCCTTTGCGGGTTTGTAAACCGGCTACGTACATACCGCCACCTGCTGTTTCAGACTGAGTAAATATGCAAGTGAAAAAGCGCCCTCAATGAAAAACTTTGAAAATTCAAAATTTCAGCCCTAGATTATGATCGGTGGACATCCCATGACTTTAAAAAGAAAAATATTATGTCTTACATTATTATGGTGAATATCAAGCTCAACTAAGTGACCATATATGGTTCCTTGTTTGTTTATGGTGAATAAATAAATAAATAAATCCTGTGAGTGTACGTATATCAAAACATTATTTATGGAAAAATTAACACATAAAAAGTCAAATGAGTATTTACTTACACATTAAAAAATACTTAAAAACCAAAAACTATATATATCATACACAGTTATTTTTGAGGTACATAATGACTCTTCAAAGATTAACCGAAATTCAGCTTTCCCATAAAACTTAGGACATGGACCGGAGACAGGCCAGACCTCATGGAATCATCAGAGATGGCTTCAGAGTCTCCTGACAGGGTCAGAGACATCAGTTGGTGAGGCTTTTAGATTTGCTCAGAATACTATATAAGTAATGGTGGTACCACAAGTTTTTTCTCATAAATCCAACAGGACATCTCTAATAATCGCAAATATTGAATGTCTGAATATGTGAAATCAACAGAAAGGTGGGGGATTTGGGGGTGGGGATGGTTCATAACACAGTGAACTGTCATACACCAAACCTAAATACAGATCGATTTTCACTTTATGGGGTCTTTAAGGTTGTCCACTGGATATATTTTACCAACTGAAAACTCTCCAAAATCTACCCATATATCATGGATTCCTGCAATGGATGTCACATGTCACCAGCAAATATGACACAAATGTTTTGGTCTTGGTCTCACCTGCAAGGTTATTGGACAGCTATTTTCAAACACCTCTCTGAGGCATTAAACATAGTATTGACTCCGCACTCAGATATAGCCGTCTTTGGAATATGTCCAGGCAGTCAAATAATTAGAAGGACAACAAAAGACAGCATTGCTGTTGCATCTCTATTAGGAGAATAATATTGGACTGGAAGCCACCATTTCCCCCAAAGTATCTCTATGGCTTAATGACCTCATACTTTTCTTACACCTGGAGAAGTTTACCCTTAGGGGTCACCTGGAAGATCTGAGACTAGATAAATGAAACTCTCACCAGTGATGCACATTCTGTCAATACATGTCAATACATTTTGTGTAACTAGAGGTTGTTCTGCATTATTGTCAAATCAACATGTTAGTTTGTATCACCACAGACTAAACAGTTAATTACAGAAGGAAAAGTGAGTAATTCATCATTTGTTATTGCTGATACATTTAATTTCTACTTTAGATGTTTGGATTGTGGGCAGGACCAGGTGGGGGGGGTTCTATTGTGGGGAAAATTTGAGAAATATTACCGTTGTTCACTATATTTCACTGTGTTGCACAGGTTCAAATCTGTGGAACCTTTCCCACATGTCATTCCCCACTCCCTATCTTTTCCCAGTGTGAAACTTTACCTACTGTTCAATCTTATGAAAGGCTTAAAAGCTAAAATAACTCCAAGAAAATAACCAAATAAATCTGAGTGGCTGAATGTTTGGGAAACTTGGATTGCGAGGTGATGGTGGGTCCTGAAGCTGCCCTGTTGGGAACCACAGTTCTATTCTTCAGATTTAAAAAGCACAAAATTTGGTTAAAAACTTGATTTTTTGTTTCCACTGGTTTTCCTCCAGAGCCGTGCTGCAGAATGATAATAATGACTATTGCGTCTGGCACTAAAAAAGAAACCGGAGAGAAGGAAACTCACTTTGAGGATTGTAAATGGCTGCAGCTGGAGCTCCTTTAAAAAGCCAAAGCAATCAATAAGAATTACTCTCTCATTGTGAGGCATGTTTCCTGATTCTGTGTCTGACTCAAAGTCCCCATCAGGCAAGTTTTTTTCCAAAATTTTAATAATATTCATTTCACCACTACCCACACACGCCATCAAACCGTCATAACATCACATAACACTCCCTCACTCTCCCTCGCGGTCATTCATTCTACTTTCTTCGTCACGTTTTTTGGTGCAGAATGCT
This sequence comes from Cheilinus undulatus, assembly GCF_018320785.1. Classification (NCBI taxonomy): domain Eukaryota; kingdom Metazoa; phylum Chordata; class Actinopteri; order Labriformes; family Labridae; genus Cheilinus; species Cheilinus undulatus. Next base: position 31,459,372 of record NC_054881.1, on the reverse strand, counting down.
GGGCTATCTTTAAAGGGACTCTTCTTCCAAGTTCTCTTTTTGTTTCATTTTATATTTTCCTTGAAATACTGAAGGACTTCACTAAACAATGAGTCCTTCACGCTGAACCTGTGCAGTGAAATACGGGCAGGGACACAAAGCTACAACAAAGGCAGTAAACACTTGGAGCTGAGCTTGCACAAAAACACTGACAAAAAAAAAGCCTGCATCAAGAAGGACATGATGTTGTATTGCATCATTTTCATTTCACTGAGGCACACAACAGCCTGTTTTTTTAAATGTTTAATGATTGATAATGTTCTCTTTATATTTCAAATCAACTGACAACAGTTTCTGCAGTCAACATGACAAAAATGTGATCTGCTAGGGATGCCCAGATCACATTTTTGATGACGACACCAATCATTTACATTGAGATTGGTAGACACAAAAATAGAATGTTTTTATGTCTGTATAATATCTAGAACAGTTTTCTGTTAGTCTACTTAACTTTGCAGTGTACTAAGATCTCCTGGAGGTGGCAGTGTAACTTGATAATGGAGCATAAAAGTCATCCTTTTTCAGTCAACTACATGCTTTTACATACCTTGTGTGAACAGAGAAGTACACAAACCCTCCCAAAGATTAATGCAACAAGTATTTAACAGTTACACAATGTGAGGGTGCATTCATTTCTTGGGTAAATTCATGTGAATTAGTTAACACAATTATTAACAAACTGAAAAAATAGTAGTCTTACTTGCATTAATGTAACCATATGTTGTCTTGTTTATAGAGGTGCCAGAAAAATGATTCACTGCAAAATTGCAACAATTCTTAATTGTTTTAAAATCAGCAGAAATAATTTTTTTAACATTACTGTATTACATCTTGATTGCATTTTCAACAGCTGACATTTGAGCTCAGCAAACCCGCTGCTGGTATTTCCCTCCGTGCCTCTCAGATGCAAAGATGCAGCAGGAAGTGTGTGGCTCCTAAGCTGCACTGTTAGCACAAGTAGCGCTAGCTTTCAGCATCAGCAGTGTTTACATAGCTGAGTCATATTGAAGCACTGCCTACACTGTCTATGGAGCTGTCAGTTGCTCAGCCTGTTATTATTCTGTTTATTATTCTATTTTTTTGTTTTTTTGTTTGTTTTAGTTTAACTTTAGTTTTCTTACATTTGGTTTAGTTTTAAACCTTATGGTCCACTTAAAATCCTACACCAAATCCCAGTGAAACATTAACATTTTTAACATAACATTTATAAGATTTTTTTTTTTGTTTGTTTACAGTCTTCATTAACAACCTAAATGGACCAAAAAAAAGTCAACAGAAAAAACAGTCAAGGCGCCTTCACAGCGTGGTTAATTTGCAGTCTGGACATGGAGGCAGCACCCTCTGCTCACTGAGAGGAGCGACAGTGATACGTGCTTTCACGTCAGAGTCTCCAGAAGTCTCCAGTAACACCAGGAGAAGTCGCTAGATTTGTCGCCAGTTGCTTTTTTGAAAAAGAGTCGCAAGAGGGGTCTGAAAACTCGCTAAACATAGCGACAAAGTTGCCAAGTTCACAATACTGAGAGAGAGCACAGGGCAGCACTGTAGAAGCAGGGAACAGGAAGTGATGTGTAAGTGCCACTCAGGCCTCAGTGTTGATGGGCTGGTAGTTGTGTCACATCCCGACAGACAGATAGTGTTGTGGGCAGGATATTAGGTGAGACTGTGGAGAGTGAAAACAAAGCCAGGGGGAAGACACACCTTGCAGTGAAGCCAAAGTGGCACACGTTTGAATCAATTGATTTGATTATCAGGGAAATTAAATGCCAATACTGTTAACTGGTATCAATAATCTGCCAGGTCTACCTCTATTACAGTGTCATTTAGTAGATGCTTTTTGTCCGAACGACTTATATCTGGAACAGGTATTCATGTCGATCAGGACCTTGCCCGAGACCTAACGGATACTCATACCCTGACGGGGATATGAACCCAGAGAGAACATGTTGGTACTGTGGGAGTGTTACACCAAAGGAAGTAAAGGAAAGACACACTGGCATCAATATCGGCATGTTGGCTAAATTGTTATCTTACACACTGGCATTGGCATCCACTCTGATTTTTACTATCGGTGCATCTCTATAATACACTACACTGCAGTAACAGTGTGTCTCTCTGCTGCAGACACCAGAGTATAACCACAGGTGATCAGATTCATGACTAATTCTGATCTACCAATCACATGTTTTCAATAAAAAATAGGCCTATCATGATTGGTTCCAGATCAATCAGGACACCTCTCCTAAAGGCTCATTCTGCTTTAAAATCAGGTTCTTTTAATTGTTCAGAGCTTATTTGTTTATCTTAGTATCTGAGTTTTATAACCAAGTGATGGCAATCTTGTTATTTATTTAGTCTGACACTGAAAAGCTGTACAGTGGACTGACAGTGGCTGTAAGCAAACCCCACAAATAGGCATCATATGTTATTAAATTGTGGCATTAAGGATGTCACATCCTTCCACCCATGCCAAACCAAAGAGAAAACTTGGATTTAAAAAGCATTTTGCATGGAATAACCTTCAGTAGCGGATCATTTCCATAAATAAATAAAAGGGAAATAAAATAAATTAATGTAGCAGTCCATCGCTCATGATAACATGCTGAAATGAGGTCTTTAGGCCTTTTAAACAAATGACCACTGCTGTCATTTTTTGATGAGAGCAGCCTTTTAAGTGAAGTATGGAGGCCTAGAAGGGACATGGAGATAAATATAGACCAGTCACAATGGGATAATGGACTCATGTGGAGGTCAGCTAGGTTGCAGTTAAATCTGAAACAGAAAGCATCAGCATGAGCGAGGGTTATACTTTTATCTTTGAATTAATGTAGAGATATCTCATGTTTCCTTTTGTGGTAATTATGCTTTTATTGTGAAGGGCTGATTTCAGCCATGCAAAGAAAAGCCAACATCAGTCCTGTACTTCCAGCCATCTGTAATATCTTCCTTCATGGGCTCCACACTAAAGAGCAGTACAAAGGCCAGCCCGATGCTGCAGATATGAATTTAAAGGTCAAACAACGATTAAGTCAAGTTTTAGAACATTTCTCAAGGTAAGAGGAGTCTGCTGAGGTAGAGCAGGAATAGACAAACTGACACACAATACTATGTCTAACCGCTGGCATAAAGGGCTGAGTTCTGATGAAACACGCTCCTTTCATACATCAGCTATAAATGGATTTGCTTTGGTCCTTCAATAAGCCGACATGCAACACATACAAAAACGCACACACTCATCATCTGTGATGTCGGCTCGTCAGCCTCTACAGCAGGCTCCCTTCACAGCGGCCAGCCTAAACCTCTCAGTTTGTGCTGATCTTTTGACATCAGCGTTCATATCGATCAATACAGCTCCTGCCTCCCTGCACAGATTTCTAAACGAACAGCTGTGTATGTGTGTATGTGTGAGAGTCAGGGTCCGTAGGAAGGCCAGCATCAGTGGAGTTCCTGATAAGTGGGATACTGTTGGCCTGTTCTGTCACTTTTTGGCATGCTGAGTTGAGATTGAAGACTGTCAGTGATGGCTGATTTTATTTTGCTACTATTCACAGCTGGAAGTGGGCACACTGTAGGATTTACAATTATACAACAGGAACAAATGATTTGATTGGACAAGAGGCACTCCACAGGTGCTACAACTGACTGCATCATTACTGGGACTTCATGTGAATCACTCCATCTCATTGGCTCCGTTTACTGTCTATTAATCAAACATTGTCAAGCACCACAATGATGGAATTCACATTTTTGAAAAACCATAAGATCTAGTTTAAAAAAGGCATTCTTCACACATTATTTTTCATTTTAAAAGTTTGCATCATCCTCTACACTGGTGTTACCAACATAGCAGTTTACAGTGCATTCGGAAAGTATTCACAGTCCTTCACTTTTTCTCCAATGTGATATGTTACAGTCTGATATGGTCGTTTCAGTTTATTATTTTCTCATTGATCTACACTCAGTCTCTAATAATGACAAAGTCGAAACAGAATTTTTAAAAAAATTGCAAATCTATAAAATATAGAAACTGAAATTTCACATTTACATAAGTATTCAGTTCCACTGAATATTCCTAACAAAGTGTGAACTGATTTACTCAATCAGTTTAAGGGAAAGATGGTCACTCTGACTGAGCTCCAGAGATACTGCTATTTCTACGGCTTTGGGAGTCCAGCGAACCATAGTGAGAGCCATTATCCACAAATGGAGAAAATTTGGAACAGTGGTGAACCTTCCCATAAGTGGCCGGCCCACCAAAATAATTTCAAAATGACCAAAAGTAACAATGATTTGGAAAGGCACAAGCCTCTCTATAGAAGACCTCACAGCTGACAGTGCAGATCAGAGCAAAAACCAAGCCATGAGGTCAAAGCACAGATCCAAGGGAGGAGCTCCAGAGATCCTGCCATTTCTAAGGATTTGGGACTCCAGTGATTAAACTGTGAGAGCCATTATCCATAAATGAAGAAAACTTTGAAAAGTGTTAATCCTTTCCAGGAGTGGCTGGCAAGGTACAGATTTGAGGAATTGCTAAAAAAAAATCACAGGCACCTGAAGATTCCCAAAACCTCAACGGCCTCCATAAAATCTGGAAGAAGTCTGGCACAACCAGGACTCTTCCAAGAGAGCTGTTCATCCATCCAAACTGAGCAAACGGAAGAGAAGGATTTTAGTAACAGATGTGACCAAGACCTGGATGGTTACTCTGACTAAGCTCCAGAGGTCCTGTGTGGAGATGGGACAGAGTTCCAGATGGACAACCATCACTGCAGCACTCCACTGATTCAGGCTTTATGACAGATTGGCTAGATGGAAGCCTCTCCTCAGTGCAAAACACATGAAAACTCATTTGACTTTCATGTGGAAGTTTTTGTAAACTCAAAGTGAGCTTTCATGATGCAGACCATCCAAAATTCAACTTTTGTCTTGTGATACAGAATATTTTCCAAAAGACATTTCTGCTAAATGTAAGACAACCCTTTGTTTTCTTTTATGACCTCCTGGATGAGTTGTTGATGTGCTCTTGGAGACATTGTGTTAGGCTAGGAGTTTTTACTACTGTTCCAAGTGTTCTCCATTTGTGGATAATGGCTTTCACTGTAGTTCGCTGGAGTTCCAAAGCCATTGAAATGGCAGGATCTCTGGAGCTGAACTTAGTAAATCTGTTCCCACTCTGTTGGGAAACTTCAGTGCAACAGATTTTTTTTGTAGCCTTCCCCAGATCTGTGCTTTGCAGCAATTCTGTATCTGAGCTCTGCAGGCAGTTCCTTTGACCTAATGGCTTGGCTTTTGCTCTGATCTGCATTGTGAGCTGTGAGGCCTTCTATGGAGAGGTGTTTTCATTTCCAAATCACGTCCAATCAATTCAATTTTCCCACAGGTGGACTCCAGTTAAGGTGTAGAGACATCTCTGCAACAACCAAGAGAAATGGAGGGCACCTGTGCTGAATTTCATGTGTTTTTGCAAAGGGCCTGAATACTTTTGTCAATGTGGTGTTATATGTTTTTTATGTGTAATACATTTGCAAAAAATTCTGTTTTCACTTTGTCATGATAAAGTACTGAGTGTAGAATAATGAGAATAAAAATGTTTTTTTTTTTCGGCTTCGGCATCAGGCGGCAACATAACAAAACAGAAAAAAATAATGACATGCTCTGTCATTACTCACATCATCACATACTGCAAGCAACCTGATACTATTTAAAACTCACCCACCTTCATTGTGTATTTTAAGCAGACACTTCACTGCTCATAATGTGCTGGGGTACATAATGATGCAGACCTGCCAGCACCACTTCTTACCTTCTTTTTCCTTCATTAGGTCATAATCCTGCCTTAAAAAAAAGAAAGAAACAGTGCTGGGTGTTCAACACAGGCTCATTTTGTCCATAGGCTTTGTCATGTACAGTGAATAAATCATACCCACCAGAGCACAGTTAAAGAAAACAAGCGACAAGTTGAGCAAGGTGCTGTTTCACCTTTGCTTTAGTGTATGAGTCAGGCTTCGTTATGTGTCTGGTGTGTCAGTTTAATTAGTGATTGTATTAACTGGTGACTTCAGCCAGCTGCGTTCCTGGATGTTGATACAGCATCTAATGATTTTTGTGCCATTTTATGTTAATATGACAAAATAAAGTAATCGGATATTAATTTATTTGAAGGTGTATGAAGAAGACTGACATAACTGTCAATCATGGAACAACACCTGACATTCACATGAATGTTGTCATAAAGTGTCATTTAGTCAATTACATCACCTTTAATGCAAAGTTGACATTGTTTGATACTTTTAGCTTCTTTGTACAGTAAGGTAGAGCTGTAGCAAGCTGTGTCAGCCAGCATAATGACTGGAAGCTATAGGAGATTAGGAGAAAGGGGGTTAAGATCCAGTTTTTATTTATGTGGCTCTCAAGGATAGGAAAAAAGCTGCAGGGCAACCAGACAGAGTACAAGGTACACTGAAAACTTCCACTCTTGATTTGGGATGTCCAGTGATGTAGGGGTAAATGCTCTTAATTAATTGCATTAATGCAAGATTGCATTAAGGCCGCCTACTCTGAAGGCTCTGTATTCGACTGTTGCCCAGGTTTTTCAACAGTCAAAGCTTAATGGGAGAGTGGCAAAAAGAAAGCCAATGTTAAAGAAAACTCTTAAATCTGGACTATAATTTGCCAAAAAGACATGTGGGAGACTCTGTGGTCAAGTGGAAAAAAGTGCTTGGATAAGACTGAATAAGATTGTCCTCCAGGGTTTTCTTATTTTGCCACATTCATTTTACCCTCTACCTTTACGAGCCTTCCAGGGTCGGCTGCTGAGAAGCATCCCTAAAGCATGATTTTGCCACTACTGTGCTTCACAGTGGTGATGTGCAATGTTTGGTGTATGCCTAACATAGCGTCTTGTCTGGTGGCCTAAAAGCACCATTTTGGTCTCATCAGACCAAAGAACTTTGATCCACTTAGAACACCATATTCTGGGCAGATTTACACATGTGACATATTTCTCCCATTTCTTGATGATGGATCTAACTGAACTCTAGGGGATGTCGAGTGCCTTGGATTTTCTTTCTATCATCCCTTGACTTGTACTTTCAATAAACCATTATCTGAGTTTTTTGGAGTGTTCTTTTGTTTTCATGGTGTAATCATAGCCAGGAATACTGATTAACCAGTGATCAGGTGTCTTTATGCTATAGTGAGACACATTCACTGTCTCTGGTGATCCCCATTTCATTAATTGTGAGAATACTAGCACCAGTTGGCTGGACCTCCGTGAATTAGATCAGTCAATTTAAAGGGGGTTAATATTTATGTGATCAAACATTTTACATTAAACAATTTTGTTAATTGACATTACTTTAAAGAAATCTGTTTTCACTTCTACATTAAAGGGTTTTTTTTTCATAAAAAAGGGTCAAAAAGCTCAATGATATTGACCATGGTTGACTTACAAAATCAATTACAGGGTAAAAATCCAAGGGGGTGAATACTTTTTTAATAGACTCTGTAAATGCCACATTTTTGGTTCAACTAATGTTTTTTTCCCCTGCCTCTGCAGTATTTCCATCTTTCACTGAATTAAAATAGTAGGCCTCCCAAACGGCATCAGCATAAAGCTCAAAGCCAGAGAAATATCAGACAGCACTTCGTCTGAGAGCGAGCTGTAAGCACCAGAGCGGAATGGTTCAGCTTCTCTAAAAAAGTCATTTTTCCAACTGACCTTCCATCCAACACTTCTCATTATACTCCTCCTTTTTTCCCACTGTGGGCAGCTGTGCTGCTAACACAAAACCTAGTTGTGGGAAAAAAAATGACATTTGCAATAACCAATTAGCCTTTTTTGAAAGGTCTCCATCCTTGCAAATTATATTCTACACTGATGACATTTCAACTAAGTGGCCTCTACAAATGTGCTGTAACAGGTACTGATTGCTGTGAAACAAGCAACAGTGATTGAGTTCCACCTTTTTTTTTTTGGTTCAAAATGTAATGTCAAAACAATTTGTTTCTGATTAAATCAACAAATACACACTGTTGAACTGACGGATGAAATTGAAAAATACTAAGAAAGTGATAATACCAGACTGCACTGAAATAATACAGTACATAACTTGGTAGGTCATGTGCAGTGCAAACCTATCTATACTACATCTCCTTATTGACAAAATGCCTTTGAACCAAATTCAAAAGCACTTTCATCGACTAAATCAATCACAATCAGTTCAGAGCAAACCAGGGTGTAATAAAAAGGAGTACTTTTCTCAAACTATGGCTGGAAAGTTTTACTATTGTGATAAATTCTAAAATTGGAAAAAACACTGATTGTGGGCAAGCTTTTCATCTTGAACATACAATTTCCACTGGATAAAGCATTCACACTATGTCTACCATTTACACACAATAGCTTTAGTGATAGCCAGCTATTTCACACTAAAACCTGCAAGTACTCTTCATCTCTGTATTTTTAGAATTCTTTTGTAATGCTTCATTACTTTTCCACTCAGTTTTTCACTGCAGCAGTCTCTTAGACCTGTATGATGTGAGCTTTACTTTGGCACATATATCGACTTCAAATGAAGCAGTATCTGGGCTGCACAGCGGCGCAAGGGTTAGCGCTGTTGTCTCACAGCAAGAAGGTCCCTGATTTGCTTCCCGGTCAGGGCCTTTCTGTGCAGAGTTTGCATGTTCTCCCTGTGCACGCGTGGGTTCTCTCCAGGTTCTCTGGCTTCCTCCCACCACCAAAAACATGTTCGTTAGGTTAATTAGTGATTCTAAATTGGCTCTAGGTGTGAATACAAGCATGCCTGGTTGTCTGTCTTTATATGTCAGCCCTGGGATTGACTGGCAACCAGTCCAGGGTGTACCCCCCCCCCCGGCCAAACGTGATAAGCGATATAGAAAATAGATGGATGGATAAAGCAGTATCTCCTCTAAATGTTAACTGTAAATTTTGCCTGCATTGTCTTGAAATTTGGCAAATTGTCTGTCCTCACAAATGTTCATGTGGCCACTGTTCTGTGGAAGGAAAGTGTGAGTCTTTCTTGCACTTTGAAACACATTGCATTGATTTTTGAGCCTAACTCTAACCCTTTCTTGGGCCTTGTCCACACATTGGCTTGTATTTTTGAGCATAACCCTAACCCTAATCCTAACCTTTTCATGGGCCTTGAAACACACTGGCATTGATTTTTGAGCCTAACTGTAACCCTTTCTTGGGTCTTGTCCACACATAGGCAGATATTTTTGAGGTTTTCCTCCACAGCTTACAAAAATAATCCCATCCACACATGCTTTTAAAAATCTGTCCACGTGAAACCACAGAAAGACACTGTTACATGGTGTAAAGAGCATACGTATGTCCTTCACTGTGTGGGCGAAACAGCTCCCTCACAGATGGTAACAATATCCTTAACGTGTCTTGCCTTTCCTCTACAATGGCCATTTCATTCACAAAGCTGTTCCATCAACCTAAACGACATCTCATCCAAAACCGCAGACGTTCGCTGTGGGCTTGTGTTGTAGTGTTGTATGCAGCAGCAGTGACCTCTAGTCCATTTAGGCGTCTCTGTTCATCAACATAGGGGGAAAACAGATGAGTAAGCACGGCAGAAATCCAGTTAGCAACATTTACACCTGTAAAAGTGTGGCTATAGCTGACATTTCCATGGGAATTAAAAGTAACAACACAGCAGTGACACCAAACTGAGGAGAAACAGGCACACAGTGTGACATAGCGAGCCAAAAACTCTTTTTTTCCTTGCCTACACTTGAATGCTGTAACAACATCCCCAACGACCTCTATCTCAAAAGGTGTATTTTCAGTGATCTCAACAATGTCTAAACCTGCAAGTACTTTTCATCTCTGTATTTTTAGAATTCTTTTGTAATGCGTCATTACTTTTCCACACTATTTTTCAAAACTCTCAGAAAAACCTCCATTTTCAAAAATACCCACCTGTGTGGTGACAAGGCCTCAAAACTACTCCCTCCCCGAATACACTTCAAATCCATTTGGGCACTCTTGAGGAGCAGTGTTTAGCTCAATCCTCCACCAGTGAGTCTGCACTGATGCTGCCTTACTGAACAGGTGTAACACCTTTCATTGTTTATTGCAGGGTGCCATTGGTTAAAGTCCCATGCTATTACAGGCATAAACTTTAATTTATCAAAAAAAAGTAAAAAACAGCAGTATCATGATCCAATTAAAAAAAAAAAAAAACCTTTACATTACTATCAGGATCTAACCAACAACTTACTACTACAATTGGTGGTGTGTCTGTCTGGGTAAATTTTTATACCACACCATTGCTCCAATTGTTCTTGAAACCTCTCAGAGGACTTCTTGGGTGTACTGGCTAAAAAACAAGTGCCATAAAAAATCCTAAATAAGAACAGATTTTTAATAAAACCCTAAAATGTCATAATTTGGGGACTTCCCCTGTGTTATGAAGTGACTGTTCCTCTCTAAAGTAATTTCAAATAGTGGCAGCAGAGTTAGCCAACGTATCTGACAAAAAAATGCACAAATAGGCATAAAAGAGAGTAGTTACTGTCATGTTGTCTGTGTATTTCTCCATTGTGCTGACTCTGAGAGTGCACATGAAGTAAACTGCGTTTGTCCTGTTATGATATGATGATCCGTGCACAGGCCTGGGTGGGCATGGGACAGTGTGAGTGCAGGCCAGCTGGGGGGACATGCATGTTTCAGCAACTAGCCTTACTGCTGGTGCATCCTTAATAATTTCCACTGTAGCTGGTACTCCATGTGCCATAAGTGCACTCTGCCGTCTCTGCTTAGGCCCCTGTAGACTTGAATGGTTCAGCCATTGTACCATAAGGCAGTCTGCACTATGCTGTTCCCTTGCATAGTGTTCTTGTTTGCATCAAAATTTGCACCATATTTATTTATTTAATTTTTTTTGGTAAGATTTATTAGTGTTTCACTACTTTCCTACTCAAACCCCTTACTCCTGCTGCTAGCTTTCCTAGCACGCTTTCCTCTTAGTGTTAATTAGTTAGGATGTATGTCAATATAAACCATTTTAAAAATTCAATTTGCATTTTAACTCTATTATTATTTTTTATCAGCGTTGTTGTTCTGTATCTTTTCGTATACATACAATTTTATTTTAGCATGTATATTAAGAATTACAGACTGCACAACTGCAAATATATATCACCACAGCATCATTATCATCCTAGGTTAACTAAAAGTGAATCCACACCTGCCAGCCAATCAGAACTGAGAATCCCCTTGGCCATGGCAAACAGTGACTGATAAACACATCAGTCAATAGACATGGCGTTCAGCAGGGCTGCGCTACACTTACAGAAAGGAGCTAATGTATGTAACAGGCAGTTTCTCACGTGGATAAATAAGTATTCTATAAACCTCATGTTGCTAATCTCATTGATCGGGAATGTAAATGATTACAGTTAGGGAATCGATACACCTAATCATGGCCTTGGGTCTTAAAGAGGCAATACTTTATGGCAGACTCCTTTTCCTGTAAAAGGGGCCGGCAGGGAAAACTAAAGCAATCCGTCTGTCACCCCTCTTTTTTCACTGTTAAGCTTGAGTAGGCATGGGCTCAGTAGCCTCAGTAACTACATCTCTCACAAATCCAGACAGAATAACTGAGCTAACAAAACTGACTGTTCATTTCATTTATATGTTGAATGGATGGATACCGCCCCATTTAAGCCCTATTTTGCCATTACTGCTGTCATATTAAGGAGCCACATTGTAATTTCCCATATATCTTTTTCCCTGTTTTGCTTTAGTGTGTATTTCCAACTTGCTGCTCCTCCTTTCTATGCATGCGTGTGCAGCTCCAGAAGTAGTAAAATAAGCTTTTATCGTAAATCACAGCTTTTATATTGCTTCATGCTTTTTCTGTGCGTTGAAATTACAGCTGACTCCAATTTTCAAATTAATGGCCGTAAAATAATGGGTTTTAAGTGTGTAAAAGGTACTTCATTTCAATATTGTAAAGCCAATGCTTTCAATTAATCACCGTTGCATGATGGGCTCCGTGACTGGTAATATGTCACGTACTTCTGTGCCCTGAAAGTATTTTTAATTTTATGTGCCTTAAATCTGAGTGAACACACTCAATAATGTAATATATCACACATGCGGTGGTGCCCTAGAATTTTGCTTGCCTAAGCTCGATCACACATCACACACTTTAAAACCCTTGGCTCAGAGTGTCAGAGAGGAAGACAGTGGGAGGGGGGATGGGGAGGCAGGAGGAGGTGGTGCTGGATGAAATAAGTCAGTATCTAAAGCTTTCAAACTCCTGAACGGAGTTTTTGGGTTATGAAACAGACTGAAATGAATACTAATGCCTTAATTTGACCTAAAAAAGCAAATGAGACCATCAGTGACAAGACTGACTTCTTCCATGCAGTTTGTAACGTCTGTTCACTCAGTCACTGGGGCTTTGTCAGAGGAGGACTTGTACAGCATGCTGCCAAACAGCCTTTGTTTACATTTTCCTCAACAAAGACTCACAGTGAGAACATTTACATGCAATCAGGAAAAGTCACATTATCATTTTGTCCAAAAAGTATATATTTTTGGGCTTTTTAAATGCTTTTATTGAAAGAGGAGGGCAGTGGATAGAGCTGAGAACAGAGCTTGAATGAGTGGGGGAGAGATACTCACTTCACTTCAATTCAGTTCAGTTTAATTTGTCCCTGGGGTGGGGGGTGGGGGTGGGGGGGTGGGGGGGGGGACAATTCAAGACACTTTGAACAGCAGCAATACAAAAAGCATTGGCAGAAGTCTAACAAAGAAAATTAAAATTGCAGATTGAAAATATATTTTAAAAACGTTTTAAAGACATATATACAGTATGTGCATGTCTAATGAACACTATAAACATCCATCTATCCATTTTCTATACTGCTTATCCCGTTGGGGTCATGGGGACACTATAAACAGAATATTTTGAATATAATTCTCAGATATTGACAGTAACAGCAGTTAAATTTATGAACCAAGCTGTACAACTACAGTAAACAAATACTGAAACAAATACTGTCACTGCAAAGTGACAATAAAATACATATAAACATATCAATGAAAATATAAACAGAGGTATATGAAATGGAATGGGTAAAAAAAGGGGTAGTAGAGCAAAATAGGACAAAGTAACAGCAGTGACTGTTGAGTGGTCATCAGAAAAACTCAGTGGTTGACAATAAGCTGGCGTTGTTATTGTTTTTATGTTGTTTTTTAAACTTACGTCTGAATCTATGACAAGACCCAGATTTCTGGCCTGGGAAGCTGTTTTTAACTATGGTGACTGGAATCCAAAAACCCAGCTTTCTCTCTGTTTAACTGAAGAAAATGATGGCACATCCACTTTATATTTTGTTCAGTGTGCTTGGGGCCACAGTCACCTAGGGAAATTGAACTGTAGAATTGTGCGTCATCTGCCTAGTTATGGTGATCTGTCTTAATGTTGTTTTGATCTGAGCAAGTGGAAGCATGTAGATGTTAAGTAGAAGAGGCCCCAGGATGTAACCAAAGGATGTTCAAAATTTACAGAGCTGTAAACATTTTTACACTATTTTTCATACCATCATTTAGCTAACATGATGAAGTTTCATTAGTAATGGGCTCAAAGGCATAATATTGCCACCTACCTTAGCAGAATAAGACATATTTCCATTAGAAAATCAAATCCTTCCCTTGCACTTCCAAACAGGAAAAGGACAGTAGTTCAATTAATTGTCCTTGGCTGTGCATGTAAGCATACGATGTGAATAAGTTCTACTTTTAATAATGGAGGAAAAAAGGTTATTTTCATCAGGGAACATTGCATACACATGTACAGGGCAAAACAGCTGCATTGATGCGAGACATAATGCTTCTCCACACGGGTCACCAAGAATGACATGCACTAAAAATTCCATACAGCAGTTTAATGAGAACAAGGAGAAAAGCTCCCATAAATAATGAAGCCTCCTTTTACTTGAGGATGAATAGAATGCACAACATGTAAAAGAGCTGGCATAGATAAAACAAGGATTTCAGTAAAGCAATCAATCTATCAAGGGTTAAAAAATCTCAATGCATCTTCTTCTAAACTCTGACTTGTATTGTACATTCAGCCTATGAAGTGTTTAACCTTGAGAGCTTCCACAAAGAAACCCCTTCCTTTTTAATGTGCACAACCTGTGCTACACTGGACCATTTAATAAGAAATAGTAGATATATTTTGTTTTCTAGCGCACTTTTCATTTCTTTGAAGTGCCCCAGCGTTCCGCCTTAACACTGTTGGCGAACCCACTTGGGCACTCTGGGTAATAGCCTTTGCATCAGTGCTTAGAGCACCGTGCATTCAAATGAAATATCAACTTGTCGCACGGCCAAGGAAGACGACAGCCGATTCTGCCGGGCCTGCCAGAATCCACTCTGTCTTCTTGGGGGGGAGCACTCTCACTTTTATGGGATCTCAGGAAAGTTGCCTTTGGAACATGACTGCAGGTGAGGTAATTGGAGAAGAGATGTATTTTTGGAAATGATGTAATCGTTTCACTTTTGCTGTTTTGCTCATTTGTAAGCTCATTTTAGTTGACATTTAGTGTGAACATTAGAGGACAACTGCTCCCAGTGTGTGAGTAGTTGAGCCCAGAGGGACACTGGAGCACAGAGCCGGTTCCTTAATTGATATTTATTGGCTGCAGTTGCATCTTTAGCAGACGTAAATTATGTTTAAGCATTATTTGTTGCACACAGTAAAAGAAAGAGCAAGGTGTCTCTGTGTGCTGTTTGTGCAGCTGAAACACAATTAAACAGTATTGTTTTTCTGAGAGAGCACAGTTCCTGCCTTTGAAACCTAAAAATGTAGGTTTTAACTGTAAGCATTCAACTTTATATGAGGTTTTTCTGCTCAAAAACACTATAAATGATAGAAAAAAAAACTCTTTGTAGAATCAAACCACAAGATTTTAAGATTTTTTTCAAAATAAAGCTCAGTGTTAGTTCATGCAGGTGATCATACGTCAAACGATGATCAGCTGACAGCTAGCTGATCCAAATTATTGCCTCCCAGCTCCCATAGCCAATCACAGGTCTTTCTCTTAACACTGCGGTGTATTTAAATATGGCTTACTTCGCCGTAATCCCTGCTTGCATAAATGTTGATGTACCACATTGCTGCTGGCAAAGCTTAACCTCCTCCACCTCAGCCTCATCCTTTATATCATAAAGCTTGTTGCACCCTCATATTCAGATTCATGCTACTATGGATTAAGTGCTTTGGAACTAATTCTATAGTATTCAGTAAGAATTGTCATAAATGGATCCAACTATAATGCTTTAAGTCATGCCCTCCCTGGAAAGTCAAAGCATGCTGCTTGATAACCCAGGGAGCATATTTTGAGCAGAGCCTTCCCCGCCAAGAAAGATTATTTTTCTGGATTTTGCCATTAAGATAGCTGAAGATAGACTGGAAACATGGTGCCCAATATATGCCCAATATTTTAAGCTTTGACCTCAGATTTAAAGTTACCCCAGGCCAAAGGCTTAAAGGTCACTGTCTATGTATGGAAATAATTGCCTTCCAAGCTGGTGGTCAATGTTAGAGTCCAAATTTGTCTCCTTTCTTAAAGGTTATTTCCTGTTCTCTCTCCTTAATTTCCTACTCTATCAGCTGGCTTGTCTCCCTAATAAAGGCATAAAAGCCCTGAAATAAATCTTCAATAATAAATGTAAACTCAAGCAACCAAATTCTATCATCATCCTCAAGGAGAAGTCAAAGATATAAATCTTGGAATATGGCAGCATAACTCATTACAGTTGGGAGTTAACAATCTTTTTCTACAGAAAACAAGATATACTGCAGGCTCAATCCACTGAAAGCATATAAAATGCAGCCTTCCAGAGAACTCATTGTTAAAAATAAGTGGAAAAAACAGGCTTAAGACTTGAAAGTAGTTAGTAAAAGATTAACCTCGATGATAATTACACTAGCACAGCCTGCACTTTATTGTTGCACAACATGTTTAAATCTCAAATATGTAATGACTCTCAGAGAGATAATATCTCGAAAAACCCCTCTGGCTGGGATTGGTCATGCTCGACTAAGAGGGAAGAGCCAGGTAAACAGATGTGTGTATTTTACCACAAGATCAAATCTCTTCCAAGAGGGATGGAAATGTCCGCCGGGAGCATGGCTGCATCTTTTTATCTACACAGGCTCTGAGAAAGTGAAAGCAATTTAGTTTGATTTATTGTTCTCATTCATTTTAATTGCTTTCTTCCTTGTAACGTAACATTTTAGCTCTCTAATAATCATGTCAATTGTTACTGAGCTACATACAGTGGTTAATGTATTCATGAACATAAACTTGGCATCTTAGTCTAGGTGTATTTAATTCAAAGGAGCATAGTGTACTGCTAAGTGACCTCTTGTACCTTCCTTCTATTATCAGGGCCCTCTTGTATGCTCGGCATATCAGAAAGTACTCTTTTCCATATTGCCTCTTAAATGACAATAGCCAGTTCTACTCTTAGATATTCTATAGTTGCAATCAGAATTATTCCACCTTCATTGCAAATCAGGTTTATGGTGAAAACGTACAGACTTTAGAGCACCCTTTCGCTTCTATGACCTGCTGCAAATGAGATGCACAGCCAGACACCAGCATCTGGCAGAGTTCTTGAGAAATCTTAGCCTATTCCTCATGTGCGATGGCCTCCAGTTTAGTAATATTCTCAGATCTGCATGCTGCAAATATCTTCTTCAGATCCTACCAGAAATTTTCAATGGGGTTCGAGTCCAGTAACTGTGATTGCCATATTAGGATCTTCCAGGACTTCTTCTGCAACCAAGCCTTGGTGATATCTGAGGTATGCACAGACTGCATGGCGTTTCCTCCTAGGATTTCATGATACTTCAATGAATCCATCTTGTCTTCCACATGCTGCAGGTTTCCATGGCCAGAGGATGCAGAGCAGCCCCAGTGCATCACCGAGCCACCACCATGTGTAACTGTGGGCACTGTTTTTTTCAGCGTATGCTTCAGTCTTCTTCCTCCAGACATACCACTGATCTATTGTGCCAAAAAGTTCCAGTTTTTTTCCATCGCGCCACAGAAAAAAATCCCCAAACTCTTTGTGGCTTATTTTTATGATTATATGCATATTGCTGACTTTTCTTGTGCTTTTGCGTTAGAAGTGGTGTTCACCTTGGAGTTCTGGCATGGAAACCATCAACATTCAGTAAGCGCCTTACTGTACTCACTGAAACCTCAGTCCCTTGACTAGCCCTGCAATCTAGCCAACAGCACACAACAGACAAACAACCAGGCATGCTCACACTCACATATACGGTCAATTTAGAATCACCAGTTAACCTAACCTAACAAGCGTGTCTTTGGTCTGTGGGAGGAAGCCGGGGTAGCCAGAGAGAACTCACGCATGCACGGGGAAAGCATGACTTGGATTTGAACGAGGAGCCGTCTTGCTTTGAAGCAACCTATGCACTGCCATGCAGCCACATCTAGATCCGCTTGTTGGCTTTCCTTTTCTTGCAAACCACGTACTATTTGTAAAGATGGAAGGGGCATCAGCATCCTTGAGTAATAATGAGAGCTTGTTCTGCTGACCAACAGTGGTCAGTCATAAACTCTGCCTCTTCTATGTAAAAGCACAAGGTATACAAGCTATTAAAAGTGGCCTTCTGGGCCAGATTATCCAATGGGCATTATGGGCAGGGGACCATGCGCCCAGGGGACCATGCACACTGGGGGCCCAGTAATCATAGTGAGAAATATCTCCTTTTTTTTTTCTTCTGTCACACAGCGTTGAACAGACTGGACACTGGGACAGAGCCCTCCGTGGGACTGCTACTACCCTACATGTCCATTTGCCCTGAATTGTGCAAACCCTCCAAGAAGTGAAAATGGTTTACTGCTGAGAAAATACACTTATAGAATGTGTTGTTTTTGATGAAAAGACTCCTCAAGTCAGAACAACAGTAAGCTGGAGTGGGCATAGCTGAACAATGCCTATAATCTTTGGTCACTGTTTTGATTGAGGGCCCTCTTGCTGCAGAATTTACATACTGTGCATTTAAAAATAAATTTCCCCTAAGAATGGTTGGTAAATGCAGCTCAGTGTTCCTGCAGGAGTGCTGCAGCTCTCCACAGCGCAGGGGGAAAACTTTTGCTGAACAAACAAATGTTTTATCAGCACTTATATGGAGGCCCTCTGGCTTTGGCACAGCCTGCAGGTTTGTGTCTTGCCCTGGGCTGCTTCTTAAGTTTTGTCTCCCTCCTTATACTGGCAGGCACAGATTGTGTCAGAGCATCTAGGTGAAACTGGCCAATCCATCCAGAATGCATTTAGCTTGTCCCACTATCTAACTCATTTACTTCCCATTACTCTGCATGTTTGCTTTTGTTTGGCTTTGCACTCAGCTTTATCTTACACCACACAACACTACGCTTTCACACATCCGCTTACTAACACCACTGATCTACAGATGGACCATTTTCTACATTTAGCGAATTCTGCTGCTCCTGCTGCCTCTAAATAAATATAAACGCTTGTGCTTTTTGGTACAACTATGTGGGCTTCCCTCCTGTTGTCATGGCATGAGAGCTGAATCGTGACACTTAATCGCGCTGTCGTCCTGCAGACTTTATATCACCTCCCTGAAAATCAAGCCCAAGAAAAGATGGAGGCTGGCTGAATCAAAAGGTCAGCTCTCCATACAGCAAAAACATTAAGAGGATGTGGCATGTAATTGGGTCAACATAAGGACAAATTAGTCATATCCATCTCCTGATATTAAAGGATAAAAACTGCAGAGTGGAATCACTGCTATTGTCATTCTAATCACAGGAATTTAAATAAACTGAAGGCCTTCATTTGCATCTATTGCATGAAAACACAGCAGATCCATCCACAGCCTCACATGCAAATGTGCTAGTTGCAGTTAATGTAGCTTCCAGTGCAGTAAAGTGATAATGACTGTACCAGGCCTCTTTGTTTACCGTCATTCTCAGAAACAAGCTCTGAAAACAATTCATCTTGAAATTATGTATAGGGGAAAGCTTTAAGAGTCTCATTGAGCTTCTCCACATATATGTTGTTTTTCACTAGTCCTTGTTTCCTTGCAGCTCAACAAAAGAAGTAAAGAGTTCAAACCCAACACAAGCAAATGGGCACTAATTGCTCCATGCTTTTAAAGCTTCTGTGCCTTTTTAAAGAGCAAAACCTGTGCAGGAAAACACATTCATTGACTTCATTATCAGTATGTGCTTAGTCTCTTTTCATTCTGCTCTCATGGGAGCCCACTGTACACATGTCCAATGGGTTTTTATCACTCTCTTTTCAATGCAGAAATTAATGTAGAGCTAATGTGTGCTAATTAAAGATGCTGACATGCAAAGGCATCACTGAGCCAATGGCTATTGTAAACTAGTGTGTTCTACTGTCTAAAAATACAAACGAATCCTTCTTTCAAGCACACAAAAGCCCTAATTTAGGGTATAGTGATACGACATAGTGAGATCTCCCTTCAGGGTTTTATAACAGACGCTCCTAAATGCTCCAAAGGGATTATCATTTAGGGAACTGATGACTGTGCACAGTGCCATGGATGCTTGGCCAGTTCACCGAGTACCTAGTGATGGAAGTGGCGGTGCATTTATTGCTTGGAGGACTCGAGGGATTTATTTATAGCACATATTTTCACATAGCCAGTGCCTCCACTCCTACTTACTCACTATATCACTTTTTTTCTCTTTTCAGAGCTTTTTCTGCTTGATTTCTACTCTTTTGTGCTGTTTTTCTTTGCAGGCTGGTATAGTAGTCATTATCTCAACCTTTTAATTCAATGTTTTCCTGTCATTAAATCTTTAATCAGAGGCTGGCTAAACACTACATGATTTTCAAACCTTAAAAGCTCAGGGAACTACTGACATACGGATAGTTTTGAATGATTTTTCATACTTAAGTCTGTTGCCATGCTCTCACAGTGACACGAGATCTCACAGAAACTTGTGTGATCAAACGTGACTTCAGAAGTAAAACTAACATAGAGGATGATTGACATCCATGTCTGTCCTGGTGTGTGTTACAGTTGCAGCAAAAATGACAAAATGAGGAAAAGTATAGGGTGAAATCCTAGCTGAGATAAAGGTAAAGTTTTGTTTAAGTTTGCGAGCTGTTAAACCTCAGCTATTATGCAGTGAGTGGTGCTATGTCATCTCTTTGCTCTCATTGGTTGTTGTAGGTATCCAAGTTAAAATTTCATCCATCCATTTTCTGTACAGCTTATCCCATTGGGAGTTGCATGGGGGCTGGAGCCTAGCCTAGCTGGCATTGTGCTAAAGACGGGGTACACCCTGGACTGGTCGCCGGTCAATCACAGGGCTGATATATAGAGACAGACAACCAGGCACGCTCACATTCACACCTGCAGCCAACTTAGAGTCACCAACTAACCTAACAAGCATGTCTCTGGTGGTGGGAGGAAGCCGAAGAAATCCCCCACCTCCCCCCCGATTGTCAGAGGGGGCAAATCAGACCTAAAGCCAGACTTGTAGTGTATGGCTGATTTCAAGCACCTTCGATTCTATGCCTTTCCAGACTCCAGACTGGGATCTTGATTTCCAAATGAAATTAAAAATTGACTTTCATCTAACAACAGGACTTTGGACCACTGAGCAACGGTCCAGTTCTGTTTCTCCTTTGCCCAGGTGAGAAGTTGATGATGTTGTCTGTGGTTCAGGATTGGCTTGACACTAAGAACACAACATATTTTGCCCATTTCCTGGACACATCTGTATGTGGTGGCTCTTGATGAACTGACACCAGTTTCAGTCCACTCCTTGTGAAATTCCCCTCACTTCTTGAATCTGCTTTCTTTGACAGCCCTCTGAAGGCTGAGTTCATCCCTGTTGCTTGTTTACCTTTTCTTATCGCACTTTCCCTTCCTGTCACAATCCAAAAATATGCTTTGACTACTGCCACCACCGTGCTTCACAGTGAGGATGGTGTTTTTGTGGTGACGTGCACTGCTTGGTGTCCATCAAACATAGCATCTTGTCTTATGTTCAAAAAGCACCATTTTGTTCTCTCTGGGCCAAAGAGCTTTCTTCCACTTGACCACGGAGTCTCCCATATACCTTTTGGTGAATTCTAGTTAAGATTTAATATGAATTTTCTTCAACAGTGGCGTTCTCTTTGCCACTCTCCCATAACGCTTAACTGAATAATCTTGCTTGGAGTGTTCTTTCGCCCTCATGGTGTAATGGTAGCCAGGAATACTGATTAACCAGTGACTATACATTCCAGACACAAGTGTCCTTTATACTACAATCACTTGAGACACATTTACTGAGCTTAGATGATCCTCATTTCATTAACTGTGAGACTGCTAGCATCAGTTGACCTGAAGAGGAAAGGAATCATGGGAGAAAATCTCAGCAGTGGATTTGCTTTTGGACTGCTTTTGAAAATGAAAAAAAGTATGTTTGAAAAAAAAAATGATACTTTGAGTTGATTCAGAAGTTCTAACGATAACAACTGCTATTCTGATGTGAATCAGTAATTTACAATGCCTCATTTGTTCAAGTTTTCCATGTGAGAAAACGTGAGCCATGTTGTGTTTTTATTCCAAACTCACTGCAGTGTGGAAGCAACATCAATGAGAATGCTGCAAAGCAAGACAAAACATGTGTTTAGTTTAAGAATAGAATACAAAGTTCTGGAGTTTTTTTGTTCTTGTTCCTTTTGAGGAGTCCCAGAAAAAAATAAATAAAAAGGAACCCACCCATGGAGAAGAGGAAGAATGACAAACTAGGAGTATGTTATTAAGGCAAATGATGTGGTAGTGCATGTTTGCTTCCCACTTTAGCATAAAACTGTCACAGTGCTGTGTGACACTCAGCAAGTAGTGCTGTAATGATGCATAATAATGCACTCTGTGTAGAACATTGCCAGTCTATGCAGGAACTGCAGGTTAGCATACATGAATGACAAGCCATTTTCTGTTCATAAAACATAGCGTTGTTGGAGCCTGGCTAAACATTTAATCTACATATTAACATGGGTAAAGAAACAGGTTATGCAGCACTTGATTTACTCTTCATTTACAACTTTGTGAGGACGTGATGACAATACAAACACTGTGTGTACATTTGCATTGTCAATTCATGCTCTCCTCCATCTTTATTAAGGTTCCTCTCTGTCTGCTCTTTTGTCCGTCAGTCCCTCCAAACTCTTCTGGGAAGCAATTTGTGTCTCCAGAACTTATGTATTCTGACTCGCACATTCTCCAGCAGTGTGATGCATTACTGTTTGTGTATTCACACACTGTCAATTTATTTCAAAGCTTGTCCAAAGTCAAACTGTACTCCTCGTGAAGTGAATTTGGGCCAAGGCTGTTCTTCTCTTCTTTTAAGAGAAATCTTCTTTTAAGTGTTGGACCTCCAGGACATTTTAGCAACTAATCAACACTATTACTCGTTTTCCTCCTCTATCAAGGACTGTGCGTGGGTTTCAGTCTGGTTTTTGTGACTAAGGTTTTCAGAAAGTTTATTGTAGGTCGAAAAAATTGCATCTGTGAGGAAGGTATTCTGTGCCCGTGGCTTTATTAATAGCTTACATACTTTGTGAAAGTGTTGGGGTAGAAATGTAAAGGTCTTTGCACTAGGTGAAGAGACAGAAGAGTTAAATGCTCAGGCTTTAGCCCAGCTTTAAAAGATCTGGTGACACGCTGCCTTGAAATTGCTCATCAGGCAATTAGATGCACTGTTTCAAACAATATAAGATAAATATGTATTTAGAATTCCCAGAAATACACATTATTTTGGAAAAAAAAAAAAACACTCCACCTACAAAAGCCATCCAGGAGAGCCAACATGATTTTCAATATGCTAATTTTCAGTGTCTTAATCCTTTTAAAAACAACACACTGATGATCAATATTTTTCACTTCTGCCTCCTACAAATATGCAAAACTGTTTATGTTTAATGTTAAACAAAAAAGGCAGAGTAAAGTAAGTGTAAAAGTTTAAAAATAAAGCATACAGAGCAAGTTGTGTGGTTCCAGAAGGTTTAAATTTAGTACTCTTTCCTCTGCAGTATGTAAAATTATTAAGATTTTTTAAAAATATCAATTTTGTGACAAGATCGAGATTTTCATGTTGTTACCAGCACGGCTCATCTTTTTCTCTTTGCATTTATGCAACATAACACTAAAAGAACACTATTTTTTTTTTTTTTTTTACCAAACTAAAAGATTTGGGGCTTCTGAGATGATATCAAGGGCTACAGCCTTGTCAGCAACCCCTTGCTTTGCCTATGCACACTGGGTTCATGAATTTAAGATGTGTTTTTAGGTGTGTAATCCAAATAAACATCACAAACTCAAACCTTGCACACCAAGTCCAATTGGTTTCTTTTGTATTCACTGCAAGAATTTATAGAACATGGGCAATCCTGTGGCTCTGTCACTCCAAAAACATGCTGGGTCCATCCATCCAGACAGAGGTCATCATATGGCACAAGCTTGTGCATCATTGTGCTGCGCCAAGTTGGAGAGATGGAGCACAACTTTTCATTTCACTCTTACTTAAGTGGCTTTTTGTGGCCTTTTATGTTCATGGTTAATATTTGTGTAAGACATGGGCATATCATAGTGTTACAAGTGAAGTTTCAGCGCAAGGAAGGAGAGAGAGGGAGACAGAGAGAAGGGAGCTGCAGCCACTGCTTTAGGTTATCAATTATCCATTTAAATGACATGGATGGGAAAAAATGGATGGCCTGATCCAGAAAAGAAAAGTACTGTTTACTGCATGTTCTGTAGCTGTGCCAGCTTTGCAGGGCAGATGGATTTGCCAGACGTTAAATAGGCTAATCCATTTTACAAAACTCCACTTCACAATGGTTTGGTCCAGTCAGCACCATTAGAAGAGAACAAGGCAGAGGCTACGTGTGGGGTTAGGTTGTAAGGTTAGCCGATAGCAGTGGCTTCTTACAGGGAAGCGGTTAGCGCAGATGTAGATATAGTATAGTTTATCAGAACTGGACTGCATTTTTCTATCAAATAAAGAAAAAACAGCACCGAAAAGTTTTCATGATGGAAGAGATTTCACTCTTCTGTCAACCTGCTCAACATGAGTTTGTGATCATCATGGGTGGATAAGTTGTGCTGTAAGCTCGTGTACACAGTGGCTTCTGCTACAGCAGCAATTAGCTTGGATGTAGCTGTAGAAAAGCAGAAGTTATATCAGACATGGCTGTATTTATTCAGGCGGTTTAAGTTACTTGGAGGCCCCAGGCAAAGATCAATATGGGTTGGGGGCCGGATTTGGTCCAATAAGACGTCTTGGGGACTAGACAATTTTTTAGCAACATCAAGATGACCAAAGACTGATGTATAGGCTGCTGTCAGTTAGAAATAGAAATGATCTAATATTAGATGCAGGTACCATTTAATGAGTGTTGCATGTTTGTACACAAAAGGGTTAATTAGCTACTTTAGAGAGAGATTTACTTGCAAGCAGTGTTAATTTCGTTGACTGAAACTATGGCTAAAACTGTTCGTTGACAGCCTTTATTCCATGACAAAAACTAGACTAAAACTTACAAAAATAGATCTGTGATGACTAAAATTGACTAAAACTAAGTGTAGTTTTCATCAACATGACTAAAACTAGACTAAAATGTAATATAGTTTTTGTCGGACATTCAAAATCTGTGATTTCCTCTACTGTGGGTAAATGTGTCAAAAACAATGCATCTGTATCTCTTTTGTCCCCTAGCTGTAGAAAGCAGGAAAAGCAGAGTGCATTAAACACTCTACTGTGACTTGGTGCCAGATTAAACCAAGAAAATAAATACTTGGACTAAAAGTAAAGACTAAAATGTCAGACTTTTTATGAACTAAAAGTAGACTAAAATGTTTCGAGTTTTCGTCGACTAAAACGAGATTAAAACTAAAAAGGATAGAAATGACTGAATTGTGACTAAAACTAAAATGCATTTTGTTTCAAGACTAAAACTAAGACTAAAATTAAAAATAGCTGCCTAAATTAACACTGCTTGCAAGTAATCTAAACAGGTCAGGCAAAAATATGCTGCCCTTGTAACATATGACAATTTTTTTTTGTTAAAGATTTATTTTTTGGCTTTTTAGTGCATTGATTTGACAGAGGGGGACGGTGGATAGAGTTGGAAATGGGGCAAGAGTGGTGAGAGACATGAGGCAAAGGGCCATAGGCCGGATTTGAACCCAGGCCACCTGCATACATGGATGGCGCCCTGAGCGCTAAGCCATATGCGCACCAACATATGACAATTTTTTCAGATTTGAACCTTTTAAGAATCCACTGATGATGAATTGACAAGACTGGAGTATTCATTATAAATATACTTTCAGCATGACTGTTTGTGGCTTTAAAACAGCCACCTGTTGTCCACAATATCTGATCTAAACCTTTATTTCACCTGGCCTGCAATCAGTGCACAGAGAGAGATAGAGAGAGGGAGACAGAGGAGGATCCTGCAGAGATTTATTGTGCACTGCTGCGCTATTGCTGCTTTTAGAGCAATGATAGTGCACCTGCTGAGTGAAAACTTGACTTTTAAATACATGTCTGAGCCCCTACAGTTGTTCTTCTGCATGTCCACTCTATCTGGGCTGAACTGGGGCATCTCCGTGAGAGATTCAGGATACATGTTAGCTTTACTTACTTTACTTACTTTACTTACTTTACTTACTTACTTACTTTGACATAACCTATTTTATAATGAAGGATTAGATCAGGCTGGAGATTGAACTGAGTCGCTGACCAAAGCGAGATACGATGTCCACATCTGGGGGTGAAGGACAGGTACACAGAGAAAGTATTTGTTATCAGTTGTTTTAATCCCACTCAGGGGAAGGAGTTTGGTTTTACAAGGCAAAAACCTCTGGCTTTGACCTTCATTATGGCCCACATGCAAGAAGCTAGTCAGAGGTGCGGACTCTATGAGAGAGCAAAGTCCAGCTGTGCACGGTGGTTAAGTTTTTCATCTTAAAAAAAAAAAAAAAAAAAAAAGACAACAAATTAGACAAAATAAATCCTACTTCTTCAGTCCGAAAAATCATACAGTCTGTATCAGCCTCTCTTTTTGGACCATGTTGGGGAGCTGAGGTGATGCTATAGCAGCACTGCTGTGCACTTTGCCGTGTGTCTTTCTTTATGATGTTCCTCCTCCTTGCTCTAAATTTTAAAACATTAATGATTTTCTTTTACCTTGGGACTGGAAAAAAAGCGAAGTGAGCTATAATTGCAGAAAAACAAACCTTGAGGCCCCCCTTATGGACATGGCCCCAGGCGATCACCTACCTTTGCCTAATTGTAAAACTGCCTATGCACACCAACAGCTTCTCTTGTCAGAATTATTATTATTATTATTATTATTTATTTATTTTTTGCACTTCTCCCAGCATGAATTTTATCCACTGACAAGCTTGGCCATGCAAACACTTGTTCAGCTTGCATAGCTCAGGTTAGCACTGGAGCTGTAAATGTCTACTACCTTTACTCTACTACCTACTGCTATTTTTTTGAAAAGTCCTGCTCTTCACAAATGCTTTGTATGGAGCTTTACCAGATGAATGTGGAATATATTCATGCAACAGATATATGAAACAGTTTATCTGGTGAGTCTGTGCAAATAGCAAAAAAGATAGCATCTGATCCACAGAGCACATGCAAAGGGGAGCTCTACGCTAAATGCACACAAAATAAATGCAAACTGCACAACTGAGCCAACAGCTCCCTGATCCATTTAAATTAATACAAATGAGTGAATATTCAGAATGTGGCGCATGTGCAGATAAGCCTTATAACAAATAGCAGCAAATTTCCAAAGGTCAGCACTAACTGTCAAACGGAGTGGTGCTATTTAACACCAAATGAAACTAGGTATTAAATCAGCACTGTTTCTATCTTTCTCCCTCTTCCTGTCTCTACTTTGTGGATACGCTTCACATATACCTCAAATATACCCCTCTATGCTGCCATGTGTGACCCATATCTGCTATCAAAAAGTAATAGTGTTTAAAGTATTGAAATGATCACAAGAAAAAATACTAACCTGACATTATAAATTATTCACGGTGTCCTAATAGCCAATGTGATTTATTATTGTTTCTATGTAAAGTAAGTTAGAGCTTGATAAATTTTAAATTACTTAAATAACTAAAACACGTTCCTTTGAAGCAACACCAGAAACAGACCGGATGCACACTGGATGTAGTAAAAACGAGTGGTCGTTGACAGTTTCCAGAACTTTGCTCACACTTTCATTCATGACTTCTAAATGAACCGTCAGGCTCACAGTTCACCGGATATACAGTCATGGACGAAAGTATTGGCATCCCTGGAATTTTTCCAGAAAATACACCATTTCTCCCAGAAATTGTTGCAGTTACAAATGTTTTTGGTATACATGTGTTTAGTTCTTTTGTGTGCATTGGAACAACACAAAAAATCTGAAGAAAAAGACAAAATTGACATAATTTTACACAAAACTCAAAAAATGGGCCAGACAAAATTATTGGCACCCTCAACTTAATATTTGGATGCATACCTTTGGAAAAAAATAACTGAAACCAATCATTTCCTATAACCATCTACAAGCTTCTTACACCTCTCAGCTGGAATTTTGGACCAGTCTTCTTTTGCAAACTGCTCCAGGTCTCTCAGATTTGAAGGATGCCTTCTTGCAACAGCAATTTTGAGATCTCTTCATAGGTGTTCAATGGGATTTAGATCCGGACTCATTGCTGGCCACTTCAGAACTCTCCAGAACTTTGTCTCTAATCATTTCTTGGTGCTTTTTGAGGTATGTTTGGGGTCACTGTCCTGCTGGAACACCCATGACCTCTGATGCAGACCCAGCTTTCTGACACTAGGCCCTACATTGTGGTCCAAAATCTTTTGATAGTCTCCAGATTTCATGATTCCTTGCACACAGTCAAGGCACCCAGTGCCAGAGGCAGCAAAACAAGCCCAAAACACCTTTGAAGCTCCACCATGTTTGACTGTAGGTACTGTGTTCTTTTCTTTGTAGGCCTCATTCCGTTTTCTGTAAACAACAGAATAACCTGCTTTTCCAAAAAGCTTTACCTTAGTCTAATCTGTCCACAAAATGTTCTCCCAGCCAATAAATTTGTCTGGCCCATTTTTTGAGTTTTGTGTAAAATTATGTAAATTTTGTCTTTTTTCTTCTGCTTTTTTGTGTTGTTCCAATGCACATAACGGACACAAAAATGTGGATACCAAAAACATTTGTAACTGCAACAATTTCTGGGAGAAATGGAGTATTTTCTGGAAAAATTCCAGGGGTGCCAATATTTTCGTCCATGACTATATCAACAAATCAATAAACATATTCAGGCACAACACTGATCCCTGAGCGACTGAGTCTCTCTGAAGTTCAGCCGGGGCCACTTTTTTGCCCCCCCCCCCCCCCCCTACATGCAGGGGACTATACAGAAAATAAATATTAGATGACTGTGACTTTCAGGTCTTTAGACAGCCATGCATTAAAAACAGACACGGTTTGGTGGTGGACATCAATACAGGGGCAGAGGAAACAGTTCCAGGATCCATCATCTGTGAACACAGATTAGGAAATCCTAACATGCATATAGAAGACTGTTTATAAAACCAGGTCTTTAGACCATATAACCTCTTTTGGACCTGAGCTGAGTAACACACACTGAGGCAAAATGGAAAACTGAGTCACAACTTGACCTTCTGTTATGGATGCCCCTCTTCGTACTCAACAGGAAAGCGACCTTGTTATGGATGCCTGGTTCAAAAGCCAGTACCCCTCAAGGTATGGGGGTGCATGAATAATCTGCTCATTTGTGAGGTCACTATTAAAGCTGAATGATAAATACTGGTTGTGTGCATCATATGCAGCCAAATAGACAACATCTATTGAGGGATAGCCTTGTTATTTTGGTAAAAGAATACAAAACCACACTCAGCCTGTATTACAGCATGGCTTTGAAATGGCAAACTGGCCTTCCTGCAGTCTTGACTTGCCACTTGAAAAATTATAGAACTAAGGAGACCCTGAAATACTGCACAGCTCTTTTCTTACATCAATGTTGTTTAATGTTAAATTTAAAAAATACCAGAGCTACCATCTCATGGTTATATACCTCCATGATAGAGGTGTTGAAAATAAACATTTCCATGGCGTTGCATCAGTGCATTGGCAGGACATAATCAATTCATGCTGATATTACTTTTACATTTTCCACTACAGTGGGACCCAGTGTAAATACTCAATGAGTTTCCCTTTCAAACAGGGCTTATTTGAATGCTTTTCAACAGTAGTCTTTTTAAAGGGCTTAGCTTTTCATGTCTCTTTGGTAGTATATTTCACATGAGATGCTACTCAGCCACTCAATGCCTTCATTCAGACCAGGCTGAAACACTCAGGAGTCTGCAGAGTGTGGACAGAAATATACAAGATACAAAGCGTGGCAGGAAAAACAATGAAAAAGAACAGCAATGAAGATTTAGAAAGTGAGTATGGATGGAACCAAAGCAAAGCAGACCAACTCATGAGCCAAAGGCAGGAAGTGGTTTAAAGTATGATGATTTACATTGCATTCAGAGGTTTCAGACCCCCTCCATGTTTTTCCAATTTTCTTATGTTGCAGCCTGATGCTACAGCCCAAAATTCATTTTTATCCTCATTGGTCTATTTTTGCAAATCTGTCAAAAATGAAAACTGAAATATCACATTGCCCCAAGTATTCTGACCTTTTGCAAAACACTTGAAATTTAGCACAGATTCCCTCTATTTCTCTCAACCTTTGCTGAGATGTTTCTACACCTTGATTGGAGTCCACCTTTAGTAAATTAAATTGATCAGACATGATTTGGAAAGGCACACACCTCTCAATAGAAGGCCTCACAGCTGAAGACATCGGAGCAAAAACCAAGCCATGAGGTCAATCCTGTCTTAGAACTCAGACAGGATTGTTGCGAGCCAGACAACTGGGTAAGGCTACAAAAAAATCTATTGCATTGAATGTTTCCAAGAGCACAGTGGCCTCCTGCTTGGCTTTCACATGGAGATTTTTGAAAACTCTTTGTAGGCTTTCATGTGTTTAGCACTAAGTATAGGTGTCTGTCTAGACACACTGCCACAGGCCTGGATCAGTGGGCTACAGTGATGTTTGTCCTTATAAGAACTTTCTCCCATATCCACACAAGATCTCTGGAGCCCAGTCAGAGTGACCATCAGGTCCTTTGTCAGCTCTCTTATTAAGGCCCTTCTCCTCCGACTGCCAGGTTTTGCCAGATGACCAGCTCTTGGAAGAGTCCTGGTTGGGACAAACTTCTTCCATTTCAGGATTATGGAGTCCACTGTGCTCTAGGGAACTTTCAATGCAGCAGAACTTTTTTGGCCTTCCCCAAATTAGTGCCTTGAACAATCCTGTCTCTTTGCTCTGCAGACAGATCCTTTGCCCTGGCTTGACTTTTGCTCTGATATGCATCATCAGCTGTGGGGTCTTTTATAGATTCAACTTACCACAGGACGTAGGTTTGTAAACCAATGTCTAAAAATGCCACTAAGACACTAAACTTTATAAAAGGTTGTTTTTTTAGCAACAAGGAGAAACATTAAATGACTGGGTAGGTTTTGCTCATTTGTGTTTTTTTAAATCTTGCTTTCAACTTGTAAAAGCTTCTGCTCAAGGGAATAATCACTCTGTCTCACCATATACAAAAATCACACCAACATAAAACACACACAAACACTTCATGCCCTGGTATCTAACAAATGATAGCTCTCCCACCTCTCATTTTACAAATGCCATACCTGTGGCAGCCTTTATCATTAAAGACCGTGAGGCTATTAAACAGCCTATAATATAATACAAACCTAATTAGATCCCTGTTGCGACATTGCCACAAAGCTTCTTGTCATCTTTGTCTTAGTTTAAAGCCTCTTCAGAAACATTGGCATTTCAGCCTGTCTAAACAAAATTAAAATCCTCCCTCCCATTATGCCTTCGTAGACCAGCTCCTCATTGTGAGAAGTCAGATCTGGAGCTGTTAAGAGCCTCGAAACTGAACATGAGAGCTGGAAGGGGCCTGCTGGGAGGTAAAAGACGATTTGAAAGCAGCGTTGAGGTATGAACATTCTTAGTCTGATCATTACTCAGAGTGAGAGCAGATGGGAGCTCTGGGTCAAGGATTTGTCTCCTGACATTTAGTGCAGTCTGAATGTATTAGAAGAGTGACACATCTTTTAATGTCTTGGCTCTGTACAGCAGGATGAAAAATTGGAAGTCAAACAAGATAATAAGGTTAAAAGGCCAAAGGTAAATTCTGATTTGAAAGTGGTTTCACCAGGGAGGCCACAAGACTTAGACTATTAAACAACATGGGCCCTCATCAGAGCTAAAAGCAGAAGCTTTCAGCTCTCAATCATTGCAAAAACATGGATTACAAAGGCTGTTGACACTTTACCAGTTGGGCATCATCACAGGAGGTTTTCTCCAATATGTCCGACAACTTCTAGACTCTACATGTTCACCGAGCCTAATGCTTCCATACATCGGAAAACTTTACAAAAACCTCAGTGAAGTCCACCATCGTCCCACATTCAACGACAATGTGTCACCCACTCAGAGTTTGTAGTCCCAGGCTAAGATTTTGCAAAGATCATGCAAATGCATTCTTTGCCCCCTATATGTATGGCACTGCTTGTTACTGTTTCGATTAATTCCACTACCAATGTCAATATTATTCAAGTAAAAAGCCTGGATGTTTTGTGATATCCAGTTCATATTTTACATTGTGTGGGAGGAGTGAGCTTATAGGAACAACATGTGGGTGGTTTTGTTTGTATTTATGTTTATTTGTATTTTACTGTTTTTTCATGTTTTGTGTGTAAAGCCCTTGGAAATGAGATGACTCATGCCAAGAGACTATATACCAATGCATTTACTTCAGCATGTCCTCTTCTTACACCCTGATAGAATGGAGAAGGAAAAAAGAGTAGACCAAATAAATAAAGGGTTAAATGAAGAGGACACAGATGACTTCAAAATGATCATTAGGCCTCATTCACTAATATCATCTTAAGATTTTTCTTAAACTTGTTTAGGAAAATTTACCAAGAGAAACCAAGTGGGGATTCATGACAAATCCTTAAACTGCTGTATTGTCGCACCTGCATTCTTAAATTGATAAATGCCTGGTGCTCGTTAGTTCCTAATTAGCACAGAGAAACACCCTTTTATGCCCATATAAGGGCTGTGTGCAAAGAAACCACACAGGAGTGAGAGGAGAAGCAGAATGATGTCAGTCACGCCCAAGTTAGAATAAATCATAAAAACAATTGCAAAATCTTAATAGAAACATTGATACTTGATCAAAAATGGCATCCATCATCCTGTGTATGAAGACATTTTTATTGTCTTGAATAAATGTCTAATAATTTAAAAACAAACTCCTTATGCTGAATTTCTGTTCAATATTAACATTTTTTGCAGCTAGATCTAACACTGCATGTCTAAATTATTACTCAACTATATTAAGGTCATGTATTTCTGCACATTCTTTGATCATTTTAACAGAGTAAATGGATTAAAATGCTGTAAAATACAATCAAAAAATCAATTTTATTGTGTCATTCTAAATCTCCTATATCTGAGAGTGTAAAATTAGACATTTTATCCCGTCATATCAGCACTCACATGTTCATAAAGCCCGTTCCCGACTGGGAGTGTGACACGCGTGTCCCAACCGTGACACGCGTGTCCCGACCACGACACGCCTGGATTTTCAGTTTGATTGCATGTTAACAAGTCAGGGCTTTCAGACTGCCTGCATGTGCGGCACGTCTCTCGCGGAGAGTTTAGAGATTTAAAGCCTCACCTATTCTTTCTGCACACCGTGTGTGGCTGTGGACCATATTGGACAGGAAAATGATAAATGGAGAGCCATAGTTACCTTGTTGTAGCACATATGCACATAGAATATGTTTACAATGTGTTTCTTGTTAACTCTGAGGAAGGCCACAAGCATAAATGCACCGGTTTGATAAAGTTGTCCTCTAAAGATCTACTATTAGTGAGACTTTCTGTCTTCACACTGATGGAATGTGTCACAGGAAAGGCAAACACAGTAAGTGCTTTTCTGGTTTGTGCTTTTCAAATTAAAAGCCCGGTTTAGCATTTCTTTAGAGAAACTCCTTTCACTTGTACAGATTGCTTTTGTTTTAAATAAATCCAAACATACTTCCTCAATACATTGAATCAAGTAGCTTGTAGGGGGTTTATTCAGGTAAAACTTGTGAAGAATGACAGGGCTTTGAGAGCAGGGAGATTCGGCTGACAAGCAGCAAAC
Source organism: Cheilinus undulatus (assembly GCF_018320785.1). Taxonomy (NCBI): domain Eukaryota; kingdom Metazoa; phylum Chordata; class Actinopteri; order Labriformes; family Labridae; genus Cheilinus; species Cheilinus undulatus. The sequence continues at coordinate 31,425,922 of NC_054881.1, read as the reverse complement.
TTGCGCTCTGTGTGAAAACCTCACACGGCACACGCAAGCAGCAAAACACGCTCCCAGTCTGAAACGTGCTCAAGAGTGCTGTGGTGTGCTCTTAGATTTTGTTCTTAGCTAAGAACAAATCACACTCAAGAACACTGTGAATGACAGAATCTTCTTAAAACTGGGTAAAAGGGTTTTAAGAACAAATTTCTTCTTAAAAATACTAGGTGAATGAGGCCTGTTGAGTATGCATAGTTATTTTTTTGGCACTTATTTTGAATTTGGTCTTAGTCTTTAAATGAAATGGTCTTTAGTTACAGTTTTGGTTTAATTTTAGTACCACCTCTGACCTCTACCAAGTAGATGTTGGGGTGAGGCAGGGGTTTGTCTTAGCCCAACACTCTTTAGTTTCTCTATGGACTGGATAGTGAGGCGGGTAACAGGGGCAGCGAACTGTGGAGTGTCATTTGGTGGTATCCAGATCACTGATCTGGACTTTGTTAATGATGCTGTGGTTCTTGCAGGGACTGTAGATGTCCTTGTGGGTGCTGTTAACTTGCTGAGTGAGGAGGCTGAGGCATTGGGAATGCACATCTCCTGGGCCAAACCAAAGATTCAGGCGTTTGGGGATGCCTTGGATGCTGCCTTGAATCTGTGACTGTGAATGGTGAGAGCGACAAAGTTGTGGAGTAGGTCAGCTACCTTGGCATCCACTGACTTCAAGGCTAAGAGCAACTGTAAACTTGGACTGTCATATGGGGCAATGGGCAAGACAGGGTGGCATTCCCTGTATCTGAGCATGTGGATGAAAGTCAGAGTCTTTTGGTCCCTCTGGTCTTACTAGACTTTTTTGAGGCCTGGACGTTAGCTGATGGCCAGAGGCGCTGACTGGCCCCCTTTGTGGCAACTTTTCTTTGGTGAATCTTTGGGTATTGTTGGCAATACTCTGTGTCTAATGTAGAAGAGCAAGGAAGGGAAGGGTCAGCTGCCTGACGCAGGAACAGCAGCTTTTACGGGCCTGATCCAGCTCAGTGCATACTCGGTGCCGGGGACCCAGTGGGCTGGTCCAGACACTGGGGATTGTGGAAGGGGTGGCTGGGAGGATACCTGAGTGAGGGGATGGATACAAAAAAAATTCCAAGGCACTGAGCATCCCCTGGTGTTCAAAGTTTTTTGGACCAATGAGACCAAAATGGTGCAGAAAAGGCTAAATACCTGCATTATATCATACGTTTTGTTTTATTGTAAGGCCATGACAACAAAACTGCCTTAAAACAGCTCCAATTGAGTTTTATGACCATCTTGCATCAAACAACAGAGATCACAGGAGCGAGCCCCAACTAGGAAAGCTCTGATGAATAGATTCTGACTTTGGATATTTGTCTGTGACTCTGAAATTGCAAGACAAATCATTCGTAAGGCCTTAGAACGGTCGTAGCTGCATCTCGTCTTGTCATGCACATCCATGTGAATATTTGCAGTGAGTTGACTTGCTTGGAAAGACATTTCCATCATGACTAATTTCATCAAACTGTTGACAGAATATATGGATAGTACAAACAAACACAAAAACATAACTTCAGTGACAAGAGGAAACTCATGGAGGTGTGTGTGGAAAAAGTCCTGCTCTGTCTTGCGTCTTGCTAATGTATTAGAAGGTGGATGAAGTTCTGTTGGCTTTTTTATTGAGCCAGGGAAATGCTTCTTAATGCCTGGCATGCTGTTGTATGATGTTCTTAAACCCTGTCTCCAACAGTGTTCTGAAATGCTATCATGTCCACCATGCTCCGCTGTCTCGAATTAAAGTCTTTTCAAAATAATTTACAGATCACACAGTTTACTTAGTTTTCTTTAGATGGAAGATTATGACATAAAGGAGAGAGAAAGCTTTTAAGAAGTCAGTGCATAAGCTTGCCTGGCGGGGGACAGTCATTAAGATACCTGGCATAGGCTGTAGTTGAAGTGAAGACCTCTTCTGCTTGTTAAATCAGGGCCTGTGTGGTAAAAAGAAAAGTTTCATTTGGTTTACTGTCTGAGTAAACTTCCAGAGAGTTTGTCTGATCATAAACAATTCTCCCTTTCCTATTTTCATTTTATCATTTTAACAAGACAAGCTGCCATTGTGTCTTAAAGTTATGCTTTGTGACTGTTTACATTTTACATCACCTCTGAAACTAAAGGAAGTGCTAAGATTTTGCCTTCTCTACCCTAGGTGTAAAATTAGACAAAATTAGACACATGAGGGCTTAAGTCTAGATGGAGAAGGTTTAAGATTAAGTTGGCTGTAATGCTCTGCTCAAAGTTGGACATAAAGTTACCTCAGGAGCTAGCACATTTAGTAGATGACAAGATTTACATCCAAGCCCAGCACCTCAGTATGAAGAGAAAGGTTTCAATTAATGTGCCATTTCTGTTTCAGTCCCCGAATGGGAAAAGTGATCTGTTCTTACCAGAAAACGGATGGATGTCTTGCCCATTGAACATGTGACTGCAGGAGCTGTGGATCAAACCCACAACCTTCTGATTGCAGGATGAGTGACTCTACCTACTGAGCCACAGTTGCCATAGAGTGAAAGATCAGTGGTCAGTTAAGAAGAGGGACTGGAGTGTTTCCTAGGTTACTGTGATTTGCACAAATAATAAGAACAAGCAGTCAACATGAGACTGCAAGACAATGACCTTGAACCTCTAAAATCTAATCAAAGTCCTTGATCTCTCAAAGATATTACTTTCAGAAACAATGAATGAACAAGAGGGCAATTGATTTGGACTTTTGACCTCAAAATTCTTTACAAGTCTTCTTGAGGTATTGTGTTTACAGCAATGGTCCAGAGAGTTGTAAAGACGGGCGAATGCACAGACAGCCTGAGAACACCAAAAACTCTACAGGTTCTTCCTTTTGTCATGCATATTGTCAGAAATAGGCTGCATGGAATGAAAGTTTGAAAGTAAAGAAACGTTCACATCTTTGGCCAGCTTTTTTTTCAATTTCACAGCGAGAAAGCACTGCAGTAATGCTGGCTAACCAACTTTTTTTTTTTTTTCTGGGTTTGTCTATACAATCATTGGATAGTAAAAGTACAGTGGGTCAAGATTTGGGGCTGGGATTATTTTAACCTTGTACTTTAAAATATATTCAGTTTACCCTTGAGTCAGAGGGATCTTTGTGCAAAGTTTAAAGAAAATCCCCCAAAGCACATTTGAGATATTCTATTCATGAGACTGGCCTGGAAGGATGTATGGCCTTGCTGATACAGTCAACCTGAAAACATGAGGCGTCACATATAAAAGGGCAGAAGCGTTAAAAAGCTGGGGCGCATATATCATATTAAAAGCCCGGTTTAGCATTTATCATTTCTAACCTTTGGGAGGGAAACAATTTCCTGTTTTACATTTGGTTGATCTAATAAAAAATTAGCATAAGATTTAAAAGGCAGGCAACAATGGATTTGGTGCAAACACCAGTTTCCTTTTATTATTATTCCACAGATATTTAAATGAATCTTTAACAAGGGCAAGGTCTCATCATGTTTTTTTAAGAGAAAGGCAATAATTTGAATTCTTTTGATAACGAGTTAGTAACTCTGTTGGAATAGAAACCCTCAGTGAATGTTTGAAGTGCTTTCCAAGATATCCATCATGCATTATTTGTTCTGAATTGTAATTTGTGAACTTTTGAAACAAGCACTTTTGAGGTTAGACACTTCTACACCATTAGTGAAGTCATCTACTGAGTTAAAGACTTCCTGTGGCAAGGGCAGTCAAAAAGCAAAGATGGTGAGCTGATACTCATCAGCTGCCTCCCAAGTCTACATTTGTCTCCTTTTTCTATCTTTACCAGTAAACACCTGACTTTACAACAGGCGTCCAATACAAAATACCACTCTTCTGTAATTACAAAAACTACATTTCATTAAGGGACACTCTCGTCATACATTTAACCATTTTATTGTAAATGGATATACAGTTTTACATGGCAGAGAAGGCTTAGCTCAAAAGATGCTCCCTGGGTTAGTCATGCAGCATGCTTTGCATTTTTAGGGAGTGCTTGTCTTGAAACCCCCATATAGATACATTTATGACAATGCTTACTGAGTACAATAGAATTCAAAAGTAAGTAATCCACAGTAGCATGAATCTGAATATGAGGTTGCAACAAGCTTTATGCTGTAAAGGAGGAGGCTGGGGTGGAGGAGGCTGTTTGCAGCAGCAGCATGGTGCATCAGCATTAATGCAAGCAGAGATAAATGAGAAGTACGTCATATTTAAATGCACAGCTGTGTTGAGAGGAAGTTCTGTGATTGGCTGTGGAAGCTGGGAGACGACAATTGGGATCATCTGGCTGTCAGCTGCTCACAGCTGGGCATACGACCACTGTGTCCTGCATGAACTAACACTGAGCTTCATTGCAATGTGTCAATAAGTAAAATCAAACACTTTGTGTTAATGTTTTCATTTTAGCAGCATTCCCATTTTCGTGACTAATTTCATAACTCTACACCTTCCAGTGTTAATATGAGGATAGCACGTAAGGAGTTAAAAATGATCCACTGACAGAGCACATTTCTCACACTACAAAAGAGTGTTGAGCTAAATCAACACTAGTTAGAGTTAGGAAAAGCAAATTTTTAACTCCTAAAACAGTCAATACACTTATTTGGTATTGAGGTACCAACTCACTTAAAAAAGTATTTACTCTGACTGTGATAATAATTTGAGTATGCAGGTTTTGCTGTACGAACGTTGATTTCTGCCCATCCTTCTCTACTCTGTTGCCTTACAAAGGGGAGTACATATCAAAGAAGCATTATTTCTCTATTTACAACTCCACCAGTTTGCTTCCCTTTCCACAGTGCAGGAGGACCCCATGCCTCCTTCCCATGTGTACTAGTTTGTAGCTTCCTTTTGGCTTCCTGACAACCCCTCCGGTTGTTGACAACCATAACATCAGTCAACACCACAATTTGCATAAGATATGAAATAACATCTGCAATAATATTAATGTTTTATTCATTTTTTATTTTATTTTGGAGCCAGAAGAGAGAGGCAGCCTTAAAACAGCTTGGTTTAGGTTTTGTGATTATCAGATCAAGCAAGCAGTACCTCTCAAACCTTAAAACTCAACATTTTTTTTTTCTTTGACTTTGGAAATTTGTTTGTGACTTTGAAATCACTTGAAATGTTGCTTGGTGTAAGGCCAGTATAAGAAGATCAAACTATCTCCACAGTTTTTGCCTGGAGGCTGCCAGAACAGCACAACAGCAGAGTTTTTGCGGCAGAGCTCACATAGAAACTCATTAAATGAAAGTGCTGTAATAACTCGCACAAAGTAATTGGTTTTGAAAAGAAAACCCTTAAGGTTACAGTTTTATAACATAAATCAATAGACTAACAGAAAAAAGTTACTCCACAAGGAAGAGTATTTTCAAGAACAGCAAAGTCTCAGAGTTTATTTTTTAGGTGAAAAATAACCAGCAATGCATGACACACAATTTCATGGTTCTAAATCAGAGCTTGATCTAAGCCTAAACTTGGGCATTTTGACTTAATTTCAAAAGAAAACATTCACTTGAAAGGTCTTCTAAAGTTGGAGGATTTGCATCTGTGCTGCATGGTCTTTGACCTTTTCCCACCATCTCGATTTGGAGTTGCTGAACAATTTCATCTAAGCCAATGCAACAGAATCATATCATAGTCAGGATTTTAACCCAAAAAGTGAAATTTTAACTCAGTTTTGAAAAAAAATGGTCCACAGTGTTGGAGTTTTTGACGGTGTTGATCCACCAGTGTTAGTTTCACTTTGTAGAGTCAATTTATGTCAGCTCCACCCATTGCAATTTCAAATCTGGGGGGATGTGTGGGTGGAGCCCCCCAGCATGACCTAAGCAGACTGTTTACTTGTGTTTGGATGTTGCTTGTTGTATAGTAAGCCCAGCTGCTGTTCCTCCTGTCATGTTTCTGCTTTATTGTTGTTGATTTTGATTTCAACACATTTGCACCATGAGTGAAGTTATCCACTGAGTTAGAGTTCACACCTGTGACTCCTTGAAGGATGCATAGTGAATCAGTAAGCATTGCCTTGCTATGAGGTTGACTCTCTTCTTTGCTTGCCAGAGGAGACCCACCTTGCTACAGATTTTCCAGAGTTACTGCCGCTCTGTCATATTGTAAAATATTCAACACTTCCAAAAGTGTAGTTTAATTATACTCTCACTTAAGCTCTGTATTTACTATAGAGGTGTGACTTTACCTGAACAACCTAGTTGGAGATTTGTTGTAGTTCATAACAATAAGGAATGATCATATTTTACTTTACAACTGTAATTTGGCTTGATCTTTGGCAAATGTAATAAATTCCCTTTTTCTTTCTTTCTCTTACAGGTCCATTGCTGTGTGATGGACGACTGACACACCTCCTCTTTCCTCTCCTCCTCCTCCTGCGGGCTCCCTTGTTGTTCAGCTTTGTTGAACGCACGTGCCCAAACAGCTGCCGATGTGAAGGGAAAACCGTCCATTGTGATTCAGCCGGCTTTTTGGATGTTCCAGAGAATGTCACAATAGGCTGCCAAGGCCTCTCCCTGAGATACAATGAACTGCACACCTTGCTACCGTACCAGTTCGCTCACCTCGGCCAGCTTCTTTGGATATACTTGGACCACAATCAGATTTCAACAGTTGACAGCCGGGCATTCCAGGGGGTCCGCAGGCTTAAAGAGCTAATACTGAGCTCTAACAGGATCAAATCCCTGCACAATTCAACATTTCATGGAATTCCCAATCTTCGCAGTTTGGACTTGTCCTACAATAAACTGGAAAACCTGCAGCCAGGTCAATTCCATGGCTTACGAAAGCTACAAAATCTTCATCTACGGTCAAACGGTCTCTCCAACATCCCAATTCGAGCATTCCTGGAGTGCAGAAGCTTGGAGTTTTTAGATCTGGGCTACAATCGAATCAAGGCTCTTACTCGCACTACCTTTTTGGGGCTGCAGAAGCTGATGGAGTTGCATCTTGAACACAACCAGTTCTCACGAATCAACTTTTTTTTGTTTCCTCGTTTGGCCAATCTGAGATCGCTCTACTTGCAGTGGAACCGCATTAAAGTGGTGAACCAGGGCCTTCCATGGACATGGTACACACTGCAAAAGCTTGATCTGTCTGGGAACGAAATCCAGACCCTTGATCCGGCTGTGTTTCACTGCTTACCCAATCTCCAAGTCCTTAACCTAGAATCAAACAAGTTGTCCAATGTGTCTCAGGAGGCCGTGTCAGCGTGGATCTCACTGACCTCCATCAGTCTTGCTGGAAACATGTGGGATTGTGGGACCGGCATATGCCCTCTAGTGGCATGGCTGAGGCATTTTCGGGGCACTAAAGACACCACGATGATATGCAGCAGCCCAAAGTTTCTGCAGGGAGAAAAAATTATGGAAGCCACTAGGGACCATGGTATTTGTGAGGAAACTGATTACGCTCTGACTGAAACCCCGTCACCCATGTCAGAGCTCATTTCTGAGGCCACAGCTGAACCAACCTTTGCCCCTACTAGCGGCTCTCCACCTTTACCACCAACCTATGGTCCTCTCCCACCCTTCAGACCTCGACCTATCCCTCACCCGACCTTTCCAGGTCATTTGAGCAAAGATCCAAGAGACTCAGTTGCTCGCACCAGACCTACTCACCCACCCCCAGAGATAGAGCACATGACGCTGCACAAAGTGGTGGTGGGCAGCGTTGCGCTCTTCTTCAGCATGTCCTTACTCTTAACAATTATCTATGTGATGTGGCGACGCTATCCAGGTGCAACCAGGTTGCTGCAGCAGCGATCCATGGTGAGACGGAAGCATCGCAGAAAGAGTCCAGAGCCTGAGCAGAACCTGAGCACCCAGCTCCAAGAGTATTACATGAGCTACAACCCTGCTGCCACACCAGAGGCATTGGAGGTGCTTGGCAATGGCACAGGTTCCTGCACTTGCACAATTTCTGGCTCCAGGGAGTGTGAGGTATGACCCATCGCATCAGCCTAAAATAAAAACTCTAAATCAAAACACAAAGACTCAACAGAGAGGTAAATCTTTTATCAAATATGCCCTGTAAAAAGCCACTGTTAAATCACAGTTAAGCTCCCTTGACACTTGATTCATAACATGCTTGACTTTGAATGTTAGATGTTTCCAATTATTCGGGTTGCACTTTTAAAACCTTAAAGTGGAATAAATAAAAACAACTATTTGATTAAAGGGTAGAAATCTGCCTACCACATAGGCTCAGAGCAATGGTTCTCAATTGGTCTGGCCTCAGGACCCAGGTTAATGAAAGTGTTGTTTGGACCTTAGATGGAAGAAAACATGACTGAACAAAGAAACGGGACAAAACAAACATTCAAAAATTAATAAATCATAGAATCCTAGGGAAGGTACCCTGACATGCCAGATAGACTATTCTACATATCCATTGTATGGGATATATTTCACATCCATCAAAGTAGTCAGTCCATAGTCAGTATTTTGGAAGGGCAGAACCTTTAAAATAAACTATGATAAAAATTCTGTCTGTCACATTCCAATCAGATCAACAAAACATATGATGTAACGGTTACATTCATTCTTAGGCCAGTCAGGTGGCAGGTATCGTTCACTATCACTGGAGCCAGAAGGCAATTACAAATGCTGAGGCTGGTTAGGCATCCACCCATAGCTACCACCTCTTTCTTCTTAAATGATGCTGATTGGTCCATTCATTCTCAGACCGGGTTTAAACATTTCAGACTGAAGCTTTGCAAGATGGCTCTACCTGTTGACAGACATGGAATCTGGCCAGAGCATCAGCAAAGCTGCTGGGAATGTTTACATTTCAGTCTACTGTTGGAACAGGTAAATTTAGGTTGTTTTTAAGAGATCTTGAGAGAATAAAGTGAGAAAACAACGTTGGCTTCCTTATGATAATAGGACACAGTTAGTTGAGATTTTGAGGAAATATCCAAAATTTACTCATTGTCAAGAAAAAATTAAGTTCAAGAAAATGAATGAATATATATCTGATTAGGGCTCCTGTACATCATAGAAATGTTGCCACAACCTTTCTCCATGCACATATTTGTAACACACTGAAAAAAGCCTTTCAACTCCCTTTTAGGTCCCGACCCACCAGTTGAGAACCACTGACTTTGTTTGAGGATAATATTTTTAAAAAGATGCAAACTCCATGCAGTGTTATAGAGTATTGTTGAAATAACTCTGAGATTCTGTTTATCTTATTCCAAAATTAAGACTTTTTATTGGTCAGACAGCAAAGCGTCAAAATATGGCATAGGAACTAGATAATGGATGAGTAACTAACTGCTTGCTAACCAGGAAAGGAATGGGTAACTACTCACTATGAAATACCATTTCACAGTATGGGACTCAAGAAAGTAGTGAGAAAGGAAAAGATTAAGTAATAATTCAATATTCCTCTCTGAAAGCCACTCTCACTAACCGTTCATCTGAGACATTGTTAATCTCAGAAAGTAAATTGCTGATACAACATATTTCCAGTTTCAGATAGAAAAAAAAGTTACAATCACAAAATA